>NC_073310.1:49878664-50242105 GCF_027595985.1 Sorex araneus | reverse complement strand
ACACGGTGGTGCCCGGCAGAGCCCAGAGTGGCTTCGTGAAACTTGCAAAACGGGTTCCACGACCAGTGCTTGCCAACTTGCTGGTAAATAATTGTGGGTGTGAGAGAGTTCTCTGAGACTCGCTTTCACTGCAGCCAGCTGCCTGGAAGTGGAGGGTTCCCGTGACACTGCAGTTAGTCCTCACCCACTGCCATCTGTGGTGGGTTACAGCCACTAGGCCGTCTGATACTTTAGATTAGGTCATCACTGGAATGTCACAATAGAAGGGATCTGAAAAAAATCTTGGGGCTGGAGAGAGTGCCCAGTGGGCTGAGTGCAGGCACGAAAGGGTGTCCCAGCACCGCCTGGAGTGACCCCTGAGCTCAGCACTGGAAAAAGTCCCTGGGCACTGCTGGGTTAGGGCTCCCAAACAGACAAAAATGGTTCTTACAGGCCAGCCTATCCTCCAGGAGAACTGGGTCAGCTCAGAGAGAAAGTTCCAGAAAAGATCTAATGGGGTACAAGGCGTCAGGCCCCTCTTCCTTCTCTTCCTCCTCGACAGAACCTAAACCCTTAAGAGCAGTTCTTCTAAATTAAATTAAACCCCCCACTCTTGGGCCACACTCAGTTGCTCAGGGGTTACTCCTGACTCTGCACTCAGGGATCACTCCTGGTGTGCTCAGGGGACCCTGTAGGGTGCTGGGGATCAAACCCAGGTGGGCTGCATGCAAGGCAAGTGCCCTACCCTGTGTCCTACTGCTCCTTTTACTGCCACTCTTGGTTCTGGGCTTACTCCTAGAGAGTGAGGTGGAGCCCTAACCATCTATCTCGCTGACAGGTGAAAAACCAGAGTCTGGAGCGTGTGTGTGTGTGTGTGTGTCTGTGTGTCTGTGTGTCTGTGTGTGTGTCTGTGTGCGCACGTGTGTGTGTGGGGGGGGGGGGGTGTCAGCGATCAAACCCAAGGTCTGTGCTCTCCTGCTGAGCCACATTCCCCAGCCCCAACCCGTCCCCCATAACAAAATTGTGAAAATGGTCCCATAGAAAACTTTGCAGCATATGAGGGAGTCACAGGCCCTTAACAATTCAAAAGTAATCCCTGGATTTGCAGAGTAGCTCCAGGGACCTGAGGGAGGGGTGGAAGGATGGTCCCCCACAAAGTGAATGAGGGTCACACCGTTATCTCAGCAATGGTATTACTCCTATGTGATATTCTATGTGTTTACTATGTGCTAGGGGTTCGGCCTTATTTGCTAGCAAATAAATGGAGCTGGGGGTGGGGGTGTAATCTAGTCATGTCTTCTGGTAAAGGAGAAACAGAATGGCTAGTCAGTTGCCTGAGGGCACGGAGGTAGTAACTGGAGGACCAAGGGGTCAGGGGCTGGATGCTCAAGTTCAAGCGCTACGTGACTGTCTTGGAAAGAACCCGGGCTGTGGGCCATGCCAGACTTTCATCAGCATAAGTGATGAGAGAACCTTATCTGAAAAGATTTCTGTGGCAGTTGAGGAGCGCCTTGCTGGGTTCCTTATTGCTGAAGTGCGTCCTCTCCCTTTTTGGCTGTTTGGGTCAGGTGGTGAAGGGTGTTGCCTTTCACTCCTTGATAACTGAGAGGCTGGGTGTCGCCCCCAGAAGCATTGATCCTTCTTTCCACGTGAGAGTCGGGGCCTCGTCCAGCAGGAAGCCAGTTACTGAAATAGAAGCAGGCAAAGAGGAAAAATGAGAGGGAGAGAGAGCAAGGAAAAGGAACAATGTCCAAAAAGATGTTAAGGAAGAAGAGCTTGGCCCAGCCCCTCAGACGCCCTTTTGACTGCCTATAATTGTCCTGAGTTGATACTGGCTGTTTTTGTTTGTTTTTTTTTTGTTTGTTTTTTGTCCTTCCCAACTTCCCCTTTGAAGTGCTTCATTTTCACTTTTGCTTATTCTGTTACACCCTGGCTCCACCCTGCCGTGAAACACGACAGCCACACGCATCTCCATGTCTGCACTTGACTGTTACTATTGTAATAGTAGGCTAGACATGTGTCTCTGGATGGTTTATTGGTGTTTGAAATGTCATCTCTAGTTATACAGTGATATGACACACATTTTCATTGTCAGTGGCCTGAATGGAAGACAGGGGCCACAGGATGTCTTCCCAGGCTCGGGAGAGGCCAGCGAGCAGAAAGACCATTGCTCAAAGCTCTGCTAAAGTCAGCAGTCACACAGCTGGGGCCAGTGAATGCAGGAGAACCAGAGAGGAAAGCTACAGGCAAACATAAGGTCGGCGAGCATCTCCTCAGAGACCCATCTCTGAACATCAACACAACCGTAAGCCCCAGGGCGTCTTCAATGATGTAAGCAAACTGAACAGTTGCCTAGTCACACCCCTTGGCACCTCCCACCTGGGGGAGCAGCTCAATCTCTGGGCGAGCAACTGAGCAGAAAGAAAGTGAGTGATATTTAACAATAGAGCGGGCGCCTGGCAGTCAGACTGCCACCCAGCAGAGCCAGACAAATCAGAGGCGCTGAACATGGAAATGTCACAGTGAGCTACTCGACCCAACAGCAAAGATGAAAGAGAGAACACAGAAACGATCACAATGACGAGTCTCTAGGTCTAGGTGCTGGAGACTGGAGCTTTCTCAAGGGTAACTGAGAATTTTGTTTTAGAAAAAACGCCTGGAATCTCTTGCTTTTACATGTATGCAGGTGAAAAGCAAAGGTATTAGTCAAAGTGCTTGCCAAAGGTACTAGTTAAAGGTACTAGCTGAAGCATCACAAAATCTAGACACGTGGCTGCAATACAAGGTCAACTTTAAGGTATGTGACATGTGGCATTCTGCAGAGTAAGTAAACTCCCTCGAGCTCAGAGGTCAGGCGTGAGGGAGGAGAAAGTTTTCTGCTGAGACTCCAGGTTGAAAAGACATTTTCAATAGAAAGACATGGGTAAAATCGAGAAACAGACAGTGACTGTGTGGAAAACACGAAAAGTGAGACATTTTGTTTGGTTCACATCTACTGAAGGAGAAAAAGCTGAAAAGACCACAATGAAACAGAAGCTTTACTCATTAGGCAATAAGGAGGCTTTTTCTTTAGTTTTTAAATTTTATTTTCATAAAGTTGTTCACATTAATTGTGAACAACTTGGAGGCTTTTTGAGTGATACCACAGCTGACCTACTCCGGGTAGGCGGGAGTGGAAAAGAGACTGGAGTGAGGAAGACCAGCTGCGAAATCAATGCCAAGTTTAACCACCAACTTAGACTTAACAAGGTTCCACCACATGGGGAAATCACCCAACTCTTTGCTGTCTGGATTGGGTTTTCTTTTTCCTTCCTTTTTTAGAATTGCCACATCATTATAATCATACCTAGTCTTTTCAAATGGACATCTTTCACTTAGTAACATTCATTGATTTTTTATTTCAATTGATATTTCATTATTATTTTTATTTCATTGATATAGTATTTCCTGTAGGGAAATACTTTATTTTATAAAGTATTATTGAATACTTTATAAAATATTCAATAATATTTCATGAAATAATTTATTTTCACGTTGGTTTTGCCTTTCTGCAGTGCTAGAAATTGAGCCCCGGGCCTCTCATCTTTACGGCATGCTTCCTACTCCTGAGTCACTTTCCCAGTCCCAGAGATTCATTTCCACTCTGAAAGGACAAAATCACAATCCTGAGAGAAGTTACGATCCACAATGATATCGTCTGGGGGAGATAAAAACTTAAGAAGCAGGTCCCTGAGTTTTTCACCCGTGAGACTCGAAAGCAGGAAGACCCCCAGTGACGCCTGCTGGAGGGGTGCCCCCGGAAAATCCCGTCTTTAAGACTGCAGTAACATGGGGTGACTCAGCAGCCCGCCAGGGAGATGCAGGAGGATGAGCTCACGCCGTTGCTAGGAGCAAAGCCCTGGGGAGCTGGAAACTTCATCTCTGCAGACGCAGCATCATTCCCATCAGCCCCTGTGGGGCTGGGACCACGTAAAAGGCACGTGCCTGGGGCCCCTCCGTGGACCAGCTGTGAGCAAGGTGTTTAGTGGGGGCTGGTTCTTATTTCTGCCAGTCACTCACTAGCAGAATCTGGGAGCAGGGTGACCAGGTTACATCCAAGGATTCTGATGTGAAGCAATTTCTCTCCAGGGTGGAGCAGAGGTTTCTGGCGGATATCCAGACGAAAAGACGAGAAGTGCATTTGCTTCTGTTTGAACAGAAACACAACACCCAGCACAGTCTCGGATGTGTCTATTTGTAATCTTACCAAAATACCGAGTTCATGGACTTGACATATTGTCAAGAGGGAAAATGCTTCCTTCTTTATTCCATGATGGTCTTGTCAAGGTGACTTTGGGGTGGCTAGAGCAATTTTTAGCTACATGTTAAATTGAATTTACCCTGTTTGCTCTGCTTAAATACTTTTTATTTATTTTATTTTGGGGGAGTGTGACCACACCTGGTGGTGCTCAGGGCTTATTCCTGGCTCTGTGCTCAGGAGTCCCTCCTGGTGGGCTCTGGGGACCATATGGGGTGCCAGCCAAACCTAGGTTTGATCCAAACTTGAATATAATAACTATCTCAAACACTTTTTTAGTTGAATCACTGTGAGATTTAGAGCTACAAAGCTGATCGTTGTTGGGTTTTAGTCAGCTCCAACACCCATCTCTCCACCAGCGTACATTTCCGTCACCAATGCCCCCAGTGTCCCTCCCATCACCCTGCTCCCAGTCTGTCTCTATGCAAGCACTTCCTCCCTTCTCTTTCTCTCTTTCCCTCCCCCCACCCCCCTCCACTTTGGGGAATTATGGTTTGCAATACAGGTACTGAGAGGTTATCATGTTTGTTCCTTTACCTGTTTTCAGCACGCAGTTCTTGTCCAGAGTGATCATTTCCAACTATCTTTGTCACGATGGTTCCTTCTCTACCCAACTGCCTTCTTCTTCCCCAGCATTTGGGGCAGCTTCCAACTGTGGACCATTCCTCCTGGCTCTGTTTCTACTGTCCTTGAGTTATTGGTCTCATATTATGTTTTCTTATACCCCGCAAATGAGTCCAATCATTCTATGTCTGTCCCTCTCCTTCTGACTCATTTCACTCAGCGTGACATTGTTCATGTCCATCCATTATAAGCAAATCAAGTAACTTTTCTTTAAAAAAAAAAATCTAGCACTGGAAACTTAATCAAGTGGATTTGTGATCATGACTCTCAACCTTTTGCTTACCAGGCCCATTTTAATTTTTATCCCTAGACTTCAATACAGGCCAGAGAGATAGTCCAGAGGTTAAAGCATTTGCCCTGCACCCAGCCAACCATGGTTTAATCCCAGGCACCATATGTGATCTCCTGAGTATGACTGGGCATATCCAGTGCCCACACCACGACCACGAAAAAAAAAAGATTTAAAATTCATAATACATAATCAAGATTCTCCAGGACATGTGGAGTGTGGGGTTCAGGAGACAAGTGCATGGCCTCAGCGTGGTGTCTGAAGCTGGAACCAACCCTTTGCTACCACCAATGCGTTGTAGGGCCCTGGCTAGGTGGAGGTTCAATCCTCACTGGAAAATGAGGAAACTGGATTTGAGGATCTCCAATATCTACACATCTGAGGCGCAAAGGCTGTCCCTGGAGACATCACAATGCTGTCAGCTCTTGTTTGTGACTTGGGAGAAGCTACTGACACAGTGAGTGCAGGGAAAATGATTCCCGAACAATCTCTCCTGGCAAGTAAATTCAGCTGGGTGAAGTAATGTGGATGAGTAACTTCCCTTTCTGAGCATGAGGCCAGCTAGCAGTGAGTGGTTCAGGGACTGGGTGAACTTCAGCTGAAGAGTTAGGGAGGAAATCTCTGCCTAATTAGACTCAGGGAAGGAACAGGAGGGATGGAAACCTTTCAGAAGCACTCAGAGTATCGGGAAATTAGAGATGCTTTCGGACATGCACTAAACCAACAGTAGCATGCTATGTGGTTGTGTGTGCTTTGCACCTGCCTAGGGAAACCCCTGCCCCAACCCCCACCCCCCACGTTTTTCATTTTTGGTGATAAGAATAAGTAGCACTGTGGCCGGGGAGAAGACTAAAAGGCAGGCTTGCATGCAGGAGTCCTAGGTTTGATTCCCAGCACCACATGGTACCCTAAGCATCACGAGGGATGATCTCTAGCACCCAGCCAGGAATACTTTAAAACATGACCAAGAGTGACCTCCAACAGGAAATTATAATGAGTAGCACTTATATCACATACTATGTTCAGGAACCTTCCTAGTGCTTCATATATATTAACTTCCTTATTTCTCTTATCAGTTCATAAAATAAATATGACTTTAATCTCTTATCACAGACAAGGAACTGGAGATAACGTTCAGAGTTTAAATTGAGGTCTTGCTGCTACTAAGTAAGGATTTAAACTGTGTGAACTGGGCTAGAAGGAAATGGACCTGTGACATCAAATGAGAGGTAGTCATCACTACTGAGAAGGTTTTGTGTGTGTGTGTGTGTGTGTGTGTGTGTGTGTATGTGGTGTGTTTATATGTGGATGTGTGTCTACATATATAATAGAAATTTCACTCTGATTAATTTAAGTGCCCTCTGGTATGCTCCAGAGAGGAGCCTGAATTGGGTATCTCCAGGTTTGCTGGCTTTGACCTTGAGGGGCCAGAGAGAGAATGAAAGGAGGCTGGGTGAAGGGCAGGGCAGAGAAACAGAGGAGGAAGTCAGTTCATCAGCCTACAAAAGCCCCAGGGCTCCTGTCTGGCTTGACTGGGCTAAAACATCAACCCACAGGAGGGGATGGAGGGGCATCCTCTGGGTCTGAGCTTGCTCTTGCTGGCGGAGGGTAAGACAGTTTCCTGATCATGATGGCACAGAGACCCTCTGACACAAGGTGGAAGGGCAGCTTGGAGGGTGCCCAGGCGAGGAGCCCCTTCAGAATCATCCACAGCAGTGCTGCCCTGGGGACTCCAGTGTGGTGGAGGTGAAGCTGGAATCGTTTTTTTTCTTTTCCTCTCCCCACTCCCTGGAATCTTTATTTTTTTTTAAATTCCGGAGTGATTTTGATGTGCATTACTTGTGGAAAATATTTATCCAGTTACATGGCAGAAATCCCCACCAAAAAGCAATGGTCTTGAGAAGTGGGAAAATATTTTAATGATGCTAGTGGACCATGCTATAGAACTGGGTCTAGAATAAAGGCGTGGGCTCCATTTTATAGAATATCTGCTGGGGATGTGGGGCATTTGCAGGCAACTGACAAGAGGGTCCAGAAGCAGATTCCCAAGCGTGTTATTTTGCAAAGCAGGGTTGGGATCACCTCAAGGACATGAGCATGTTTGGAGGACATTCCCTGGCTACCAGGGTTACAAAGCAAGACCCTGAGTGTATCAAGGACGTTCCACAGGTTAAGTCACATTGCCGAGTCTCAGCTCCTGCTTTCTGCTGTTCACCTGCTCGGAGTCAGCCTGTTGGGTATGTGGGCAGCAGTCTCTCCTCCTCTGCAGTTCAGCCCTTAGC
The DNA here is from genome assembly GCF_027595985.1 of Sorex araneus. Classification (NCBI taxonomy): domain Eukaryota; kingdom Metazoa; phylum Chordata; class Mammalia; order Eulipotyphla; family Soricidae; genus Sorex; species Sorex araneus. The sequence goes on along the minus strand of NC_073310.1, from coordinate 50,234,634 downwards.
AGGTGAAGTGATAAGTGAGTTCAACTCAGTGGAGTGTCAAGTGAGTTCAGCTCACAGGCAGTGCTAGAAGCCTCCGTGGAGGTAGGCAGATGGGTCTCCGCTTCTTTAGTTTTCTTGCTAAAAAAGGGCAAGTGAGAGGCACTGAAGGTCAAAGACCAGTGATGGGTGGGGCCTTGGAAAATTGCTGGTGGCTTGTCTTGCACACAAGGTAGCAGGCTTCCTTCAATTCTTAAAACTCATTTCAAATAAAGTAGCAGATTTTTAAAAATAATTTTTATTGAATCATCATGAGATACAGCTACAAAGCTTTCATGATTGAGTTTCAGTCATACAATGATTGAACACCCATCCCTCCACCAGTGTACATTTTCCACCACCAATGTCCCCAGTATCCCTCCCACTACCCCCACTTGACCCCAGCCCCTATCTCTATGGCAGACAATTTCCTTCTTACTCTCTCTCCCTACTTATGGACATTGTGGTTTGCAATACAGATAGTGAGAGGCCATCACGTTTGGTCCTTTATCTACTTTCAGCACACATCTCCCATCCTGAGCGATCCCTCCAACCATCATTGACGTAGTGTGATTCCAACTGCCTTCTCCCCTAGCTCATGAGGCAGGCTGTTAACCATGGAGCAATCTTCCTAGCCTTTGGGTTGCAGATTTTAAAAGGATGAAAAGAACACTAGATATACAAAAACTACCTCCAGAAACACCACTGGGGCCCCAAAGGGAAAAAACAGGTAGAGAAAAATCTGATTGTTAAAATCGAACATTTTATTCATATAAAGGTGACCACCAATTGATACTGGGTATTTTCCTTTTCTCAAAGTCAACTGTTGTCACCAACCCTGGGACTATGTTTTCCACTTAGAAACATCCCCAAGACTTCTTTTTGTTTGTGAGCACCCAGTGGGGAGCAGGGCTTACGCCTGACTCTGCACTGAGATCACGGGATCACTCCATAAGGGATGCCGAGGATTAAACCTGGGTCTGCAGGGTGCAAGGCAAACGCCCTCCATGCTGTGCCATCTCGCTGGCCCCACATTCCTGAACCTTCTTGATGCTGCTGCTGACACCTCCTGGCACACTTGTGCAGAAAATGAGGTTTCGTTTTTTTTTTTGTTGTTGTTTTCTGTTTTGCTTTACATTGGGGTCACATTCAGTTGTGCTCAGAGATCATTCCTGGTGGGGCTCAAGGGACCATATGTGAGGTGGGGGATTAAACTAGGGTCAGCCACGTCTAAGGGAAATGCCTTAAACCCTGTACTATATCTCTAGCCCCTAAACTAGGGTTTTATGTCCCCATTACAACTGGCAAATGGGAGGTTCCCTTTGGCAGGATACAGTGGGGAGCCTGCAGGAAGGGAAGGCATGGGGTGGGGGGCCACTGGCCACCTGAGGCTAGTGCAGAGATGAGCTACCAAGGAGAGAAGAGAAGGGGAAGGGGACTTGGCAGTGCGCCCCATCTTCATCCGCACCAAGCTTGCTCCTTAGGAAGGCGCGGCTCTTTCTGGGGAGTTCCTTGCCTGCTTGTCATTCCTGAGGCCATTACCAGCAGTTGTGCTTATGCTATGCTTCCACTTTCCCAAGCGCCTTCCTTCCATTTATAATTTTTCTAAGATGACAAAGATACTTGTCTTGAGCCAATGAATATTTACCTCTTTTTAATTGTTTGGGGTTTTCTGTCAGTTTATAAACACAAATGAGAGAGGAATTGTCTTTATGTTGATGATTGGTAGAGAGCTAATTTAATCTACTTTACTTATTTGTTTATCTTTTGGTTTGGAGACCACACCCCAAGGTGCCCAGGGCTCACTCCAGGAGGGCTCAGGGAACCATCCTGGGTGTCAGGGATCAAATCCAGGTCAGCTTCATGTAAGACAAATGACCTATCCTCTGTCCCACCTCTCTGGCCCCTGGAGAGCTGATTTTAGAGGAAACCGTCACTGAGCAAATGATGAGACCAGAGTTCTTTGGTTTCTGGTGCCCGACTTTCTAGTGCTATGCTGTTGGCGTTTATCAGCGTTCACCAGTAAGCCCAGAGTTAGCCAGCAGGTCTGCCTGCTTACTCTCTGTCTCAGGGTGGGGGGTGTGTGATTAAGGAGGTGACTGCACAGGAAAGTAGTGAGGTGAGGGAGTCAAGTGGGCAAGGGGAAGGGGAAGCCCTTCACACCTGCAGGGAGGGAAGCCCAGCTCAGACTGTCAGAGTCCAAGCCAAGCTGGAGGTGAAGATGTTCCCGGAGGGGCGAAGATACCCAAGTGCCAGTGTCTAACTTGACTCTGGGAGAATCTGTTCCACGCAGTGGGCTGGGAGAAGGCATGAGATTCTGGGCTCCCTGGGAAGGGCACCCACACGCCGAAGTCAGGGGTCAGTGTGTGGGAGAGTGAGAAGGGTCTTGCATAGTTGGGCTGGGCCAGACCCATGACTGGCCTATTCAAGAGGAATTGGCCCACGGGGCTGGCCGGATAGTACTGTGGGGAGGGCGTCTACAGGGTCTGCTCCCCAGATAGGACTGTGGGGAGGGCGTCTACAGGGCTTGCTCCCCAGCTCCCATCTAGTCCCTGGAGCATGCCAAGAGTGATCCTTGAGCTCAGAGCCAGGAGCAAGCCCTGAGCACCGTCGGGTGTGCCTTCCCCTCGACAAAAAAGAAGGGAATTGGTCCAATCAATAAATTTATTGATGAAACCAGGTTTAGTTCCCTTGGATTGTTCCAGCACCCCAGGCTACAGAGACCCAAAATATGCACTTTGAGAAATATGCAAGCACCGGCTGGGATATGAAGCAAAGTAAGTCAGAAGCAGAAAGACAAATCCCAAGGTTGGAGCAATAACATAGCAGGTAGGGTGTTTGCCTTGCACCTGGCCAACCTGGGTTCGATTCCCAGCATCCCATATGGTCCCCGGAGCACTGCCAGGAGTAATTGCTGATTGCAAAGCCAGGAGTAGTCCCTGTGCATTGCCAGATGTGACCCAAAAGGAAAAAAAAAAAAGACAAATCCCACTGACCTTGCTCAGATGAGGCATATAAAGAAGCAAAGGACTCGCAAGTCTTACCCCTGGCCTAGATCCAGCGCTCAAAGGAGCCACAAGTCCAGGAGGGGATAAGAGGAAAACTCGCAGAAGGGACAGTCTGAGCTATCCTGAGAATCCCAGGCCTGCAGGAGGGCGAGTGAACAGTTTACCATGACATGAGTTGCCTATTTCCCAGGTCTGAAGAAGAACAAGGGACCAAACATAAAATCCGCCCCTTGGAGCACACCAAGAGGGATGTCGAAGCTCCCACCTCACCGCTTAGATGGGCCAATCATCATCTCTCCGTGTTCTGGATGAAACTTTCTTAACCTTCAGAGGGCCAGGGAGATAATAATGGGGACAGGGCTGGGGGACGCACAAGGCTTGCAAACGTCTGGTCCGATTCAGTCTCGGCAGCACCCTCTAGCATTGCTCGGGGCAGCCTGGAGCCTGCCTCTAGGCCCTGGACCCCGCTTTGAACCAGTGTGCTGGTTGGCTAAAATCAGCTGGAGTGGTGGGGGAAAACATAAGCAAAAGGACTGGACTCTCACAACTGAAATGAGTCTTTTCCAAGTGGGGGTGAGGAGAGAGAAAGGAGGTTGGGGAAGGATGGGAGCAGATATAGCACCTCAGTGGGGGTGTGGTATAATGACGTCATCTACCTTGCACATGCGTATTCCTGAGCGCCTACTGTGGACCACGTGACCTCAAACAGCAACAAAAAGCCCAGGGTTCTGCGCCTTTCGTTGCTCGTGGACTTCAGTGGGGGAAGTTTTTACTGCAAAGTGCTAGTGGACGAAGAGTTCCACCCTCCACACTCACACAACGTCCCACCTCCCACGGTCACATCCCCCCAGAGCCTCATGGTGCTCCAGCCACTGACCCTACAATGATGCGTCATCATCAGCCCACGTCCACGTCTACTCACAGTGTTTGCTCTAGTGTGGCATGTTCTGTGGCTTTGGACAAAAGTATGATGACACGGTGGAGAGAGCTTAGCAGGCCGGCTCAGGCTCCTGCATGCAGGAGGCCCAGGTTTGATGCCCAGCCCTGCGTGGGCCCCTGGTAACCCCTGGTCACTAAGCCTAGAGCATCACCGGAGCACCTCCAGGTATGCCCAGGAGCACCCCCCAAAAGTATCCTGGCATCTCTCATGGCAGTATCACAAGAAGGCGTCACTGTCTCTGGTGTCCCCTCCCAGAATGCCGTCCCCGGGGCTTGGAGCCTCAGCCCAGCTCCCCTGCCACCCTGCAGAGAGCCTTAACCACATGCAGCACTCACATTAGTCTTCCTAACGCCCATTAGAAGGCTGTAATATAGCCCCTAAGCACCACGGGGTGTGGCACCGCTCCCCACACTACCCCCCCCCCACCTCAGGAAAATACAGATTCTCAGTTTGCATGCCTGGCCCTCCAGGGAACTGTGTTTTCCTCCAGTGTTGGCGCGCACGACTCCTGGCAGGGACGGATAGCGGGGCCACATGGACGCCTGGTTTGACCGTTTGGACTCTTGCTTCCTCCTCTCTGGGAAATCTTCTGAAACCGCGGCTCGTTCGGCCGGGTTCCGCCTTGAGTGAAGCGAAGGGCTGGCTCTGGCAGACCCACATTTTCTTCCAGAAGAAAGAGCACCACAGGGTCGGAGCAAATGTGCTCTTGCCTTGCATGCGGGAGACCCGGGTTCCATCCCCTGTTCCCATATGCCAGGAGTAACCCCTGAGCGTCGCCGATCGTGGCTCCCCAATAAAGATAGAGCACCAGCAGAGGATCACAAGGAAAAAAGACCCTCGAATATCAGAGATTAATATATGTATATTAGACTCTTAAATCTGAGTTTTATTTTAAACTCCCCAATTTTGAAGCCCTTCTCTTGCATTGATCTTATCTTACGTGTAACTTAGGGCAATCTGCCTTTTATTTCTCATCCTCTGCTGATGAGGATTTACAGCACCAACATAACAGATACTGAAGAGGCGAGCAGACTGAAAAAAATAATCATGCACATATTCCCACGCTTTTTTTGGGGGGGTCACACCCGGCGATGCACAGGGGTTACTCCTGGCTTTGCACTCAGGAATTACTCCTGGCGGTGCTCAGGGGACCATATGGGATGCTGGGAATTGAACACGTGCAAGGCAAACGCCCTACCCGCTATGCTATCGCTCCAGCCCCTCCCACGCTTTTAAAAATTTCAAAATACTTTAATTTTAAAGCAGATGAGTTCTCTAAGCTTTAGTCCTCCAATCTGCCAATGCCCAAGCTACAAATGCTAATGCCCAGCAGCTGAGGGGGCACACCCTTGAGTTGTATGTACATAAAAGTGAATACCAATTTGTATAAAACAAGTATTCAAATAGTTTCCACAGGAACACAGGTAAGTATGACCCATCTCAAAGTCTTCATAGTGTGTCTTACAATCTTTTTAACGGCACTAATCATTTGTGCCCCTAGATGGCAGACTTTTGGCCTAAAATGACTCAAATTCTGAAGTCTTAACCATTTCTTGGACTCTCTCCGTGGCCTCTTATGTGCGAAAAGTAATACTAACATATTTGCCTATTATTCAAGTGATGACAAAGGCGAATAGGTATGCGGCTGAGAGCTCTAAGGCAGGACGTGTCAAAGCCAGCCTCGGGGAGTGCTCAGCTCATGTGCTTAAGAGCAGAGGTGCAGGCAGCTGGGGTATTGAGCCATTAAGTTGCTATTTATCTTATTCTGTTCTCATCATTAACTGGGCAATGTTGATTTTGTGTTTGAGAGCTAGACGCACGTGCAGCGATATATTCTTCAAAATTATTTTGCTGTAGAATTTGCTTGCGGGTCATAGATCACTCACAGATCTTTCTCAAGAATCCCAAACCATGTTGGGTCAGAGTGATAGTAGGGTAGGGAGGGCACTTGCCTGGCATGCGGCCAGCCTCGGTTCGGTCCCCGGCACCCCATTTGGTTCTCCATGCACTTTGAGGAAGTAGTTTCTGAGCACAGAGGCAGGAGTGACCTCCGAGGATCAAAGGGTGGGGGCAAACAACAAACAATAATAATAATAATAATTCCAAACTATATCAAACTTTTGCAGGAAAATTAAGATGCACATTTAGGCCATTTTTCTAAATTCTAAACAATAGCTGAATATATCAATAAGCCACTTACTATGTATCCATTATATAATTGTGCTGAAGTTCTTTAAAATAATTTAATGATAAGTTGGTGGCATTACTTTTTTCAAGTTCATTTTATTCCAAACTTGCAAAGCTGGTCCAACATCTAAAACACTAGTGTGATTTTCTAAGATAACCCAGAGTGCAAAGAATTTCTATTATTTTTTTTATAATCTTGCCAGTGTGTGTGTGTGTGTGTGTGTGTGTGTGTGTGTGTGTGTGTGTGTGTGTGTAACTGAAAATTGCTCTGGCACTAGAGCTCACAGCCAGTCTCTCAGGATCAGCCTCAGCTCATGAGGGCACCGGGGTTTGAACTCAGGACCCTTGCTGCAATGTCCATGTTCTAAACCTGCAGTATTCCTCTGGGCCCTACTTCATTCTTCTGTATGTGCGCAGCCACTGCCTGGAACAATATATTGAAAAGCCCATTCTTTTTCTGCTGGTTTTGGTATTCTCATTAGAAGTCATGAAATGAAACACGGGGGGGCTCATTTCTGAACTCGGTATTCTGTGTCCATGCTCCATGTGTAAGTAAGTGCCATGCTGGGTTTCCTTTTTTTTTTTTTTCATTTTTTTGTATTGAGTCCCTGTGAGAATGATCCCTAGAAAGCTGTTTATGATTAGGTTTCCATCGTACAGTGTTCCAACACCCATCCCTCCACCAGTGTACATTTCCCAGCAGTCATGCTGTTTTGGATACTGTGACTCTGCATTAAATTTGAAATCAGAGAGTGTGAGAGTTACAACTTTTTCTCTGGGCAAAAAAGTCCTTAGGGGTGGAAATTGTCTCACTTTTCTTTACCAGAAGTCTCGTCTGAAAGCCAGTGCAATGCGATTTCATCACTTATTACTGTTTGGTTAGTGCATCAGGAAGAATTTTAAATTTGACAGTGGTCTCTTATGCAAAAGTGGCTTTTAGCAGCAGTGGACAGTATGTGGGCACCGTGCTGATGAGGATTTTTTGACTCACTAACAAGAAACTATTTCTGCTCATCTGTGACCAGCTTCTTTCCATCAAACCAAGGGGATGAAGTGCAGACGTTTATTAGTTTGTTATTAAAAGTTTAGAGTTTGTTGTTAGTCTTTCTTTTTTCTATCTAATGGACCAGAACAGAATTTAAATCAATGAATTATTTTCACTAGAACTCTAGGAGGTAGATGTTATCTTCATTTTACAGCTAAGGAAATTCTTTTTTTTTTCTGCTTCAAAATTGTCTTCATCTTTGCAGAGTGTTCAACATATATACAAAGAATGCTTGTTGTTTTATTTAGTTTTGGTTTGGGGGTGTGCCCAGCTGTGCTGAGGGCTTCACCTGGCTCTGTGTTCTGGGATCTCTCCTGACAATTGCTCATGGCATCCTATTTTGTGCCAGAGATCAAACTTGGATCAAGGCAAGCTTTAACCCCTGTGCTGTTTCTCCAGCCCCAACCTCGCAGTTTGAGTATAATGCATTTTACTCAAGAGTTTTTCTTTTTGGCTTGTTCTTATGCCACACCCAAACCATTCTTTTGAATTAATTGCCAGAAAACTGATAAATCACAACTTTTTTTTTTCAATAGGGGCTATGCCCATCAGGATTGAAGGACTCGGCCTGTGGGGATAGTGGTTCAGGTGTGGGCTGGTGGGGTGGATCCTGGTTTCTTTGAAGTTGGTTATGGGGAAATTAGTGTTCTTCGGGTGGCACTTTATTTCCCTGATATTCACGATCCTTGACACTTTGTGTTACCAGCTTTGTCTTCGGAGAGGCGGGTGCTGCCTTCAGCCTTTCTCTATTGACTCTGGTTCTGAGACTTCCTAGGCTGTTACTGAAGGATATCACAGCCGGGCGCCACATGTCCGTTCCCTCCTGGACAGGGATTCTTCAGCCCACAGGCACTCTCTCAACCTTACCATCAGGTGGCAATTAAGAGTCTAGTTCGTTGTTTTCCCTCGGGTGTGCCCCCAAACACTCAGGTTTGTACCTCTGCCCCACCATGAGGGCATGAGAGACTTCTGCTCCTGAAACCGACTGAATGGTGGGATGTCTCTAGGGGGGCCCAGCAATTTCCAGTCCTCCCAGAGCACCGGCAAGTTTGAGAATTGTTGCTTTTTTTTTCCCAGTAGTTTTTTTTTTTTTTTTTCCCAGCATGGCTCGGATCTAAGGTTCTAGGTGCCGCTGGGAAAGCTGCTTCTACCCCTCTCCCCGCTCTCCCTGTGTAAGGGCAAGACAAGGCTTTGTCATTGTTGAGAGCAGAAAACTCAGAGTTGTGAGTCCGTAGCATCCCATCAGCACAAAAGGCAGAAAAAGGAACCAAGAGGTGGGTCACTGGGGCTGGAGGACAGCGGGTAGGGCATTTGCCTGCGACCAACCCAGGTTGATCCTTGGCATCCCATATGGTTCTCCCCCCCCCCCCCCCCCAAGCAACGCCAGGAGTAATTCCTGAGTGCAGAGCCAGGAGGAAACCCTGAGCATGACTGGACGTGACCCAAAAACAAACTAATTAATTAATTAAAAATAAAAAAGAGGTGGGTCATTGCCTGAAACCTCCCAATGCCCGGTCCAAAGAGAGGCTCGTTTGCACGGGGCCACACCAGTGCGCACAGGGATGCACCGGCCACCACAGGTCCTGTCCATCCAGATCCAGTCTGGCCGCATCCAGGCACTCACTGACTTCATCTTTCCCTTCCCTCCCGCAGCGAGGATGCTTATAACGTTTGCCTCTCTGGACTGACGAGTATCAGGAGCTAAATTTTCCTTCGAAACGTGACCTCGGTGGCACGCGCACCGTCCAGGACGCAGCTGTCCTCTATTTATGTCCCAGCGAGGAGAAAGCGCGTCTTATCTTCCTCGTCCCGCAGAAACGCAAAGGCGCTGGAACAGCTGCCACGCGTTGGCTTTGAATAGTGGAAGGAGCGGAACAGCTGTGGGCTCTCAAACCCAACCCACTCGTGTCCCGCTTCTCCATCCACGGGATGAGAGTGGAGACAGAAAGGCTGCACGAGGAGGTGCAGGAAGGAAGAGGGGCTGAGGAAAAGGTTGGAAACTTTGCAAAGAAAACCCATGTCAAACCTTTATTTACCAATAGGTCAGAACTGTGTACCCAGACAGCACTTCTTCAACTTTAATGTGCACTGCGGAGCTTGTTTGTTCAAATTCAGATTCTGGTTCTGTGGGTTTCAGGGCAACCCCAGAGTCCGCATTTCTAATAAGTGCCCTGATGCGATTGATGGAAGTAGTTGATTCCAGTCTCCGCTTGGAGCGCCGGGACTGGAGCAATGTCAGATGGCTGGGATTAGATCGCCCTCTAGTGGTGACTTTGCGGAAGTTTAAGGCGTTTCTACTTCAACAGAAACTAATTATAATTGACAAAAAGGAAAATCAACATCACTAATACCAGATTTCGTTTTAAATGTTTATGACTCTTAGAATAAGACTTAATATTTATCAATATTAAAATTAATAGAATATAAACTTTCTATGTTAATTCAAAATCTTCCTTGCCATATATAATTGGAGAATCTTTTATCCTGATGGATGCTTTCCAAAGACCTTATTCAATTCATTGATTCACAAGGGAGTCAAGAAGTGTTCATGCTGTCTCAGAGGTGTTTCCCCTGCAAAGTAGAGAGCTTATGGGCATTGTAACAAACAATTGTTAATATCAGTTTTCTAGGTTAAATGAAAACTTTTGTAGTGCCCGGACTGGAGTTGCAAATAAACCGCAACTTTTAGGGTCATCTTCTCCAGCAGTTTGCTTGCACGTCCACCAGACCGGTTTAGGTTAACCTGTAAAGAGTTATAAACTAGTTAAATCAATAGCAAATAAGTTAAAGGGGACACAAAGACTCAAGAATCTCTCTGGCCTATTCCCAGGTTTGTATAATTACTCTGTTGCCCTCACCTGTGATCAAAAATAATCTCCAAAGATTATTTTCAATCTAAAAAGTCCTGTCAAATAAGATTTGCTTAGCTTTATTGTATTGGCATAGTAAGAGTGCTAATTATTAAATCAATTTGAGTTTGCCCTGCAAACCTACAGCCATATAATATGGTGCAACTACTGATTTCAGAGCCTCCAATTCAACAGACCTCCCCTGCAGTATTTATTTGACTTGACTAAACAAGAATTATTCTCAAATACACTTCCAGTATGGTCTTGATTGTGCAGTTCATTTCCCATTATTTTCTGGTCAAAAGCAGGACAGATTAGGGGCCAAGAGATCATACAGCGGGTTGGGCATTTGTCTTACACATGCTGACCCGGTTTGATCCCTGGCATTCCATGTGGTCCTCCGAGCACCACAGGAGTAATTCGTGATCAAAGTCAGGAGTAATCAATGGAACGTGGCCAGTTGTGTTCCACCCCCAACACCACCACCTCATGGAAAAAAATCAGCAGGACAGATTATTTTTATGCTTACCAAATAACTATGTTATTGTGCAAAGCAAGGAGATTCAATAAAAGTGTTTTCTGACTTTCCGGCCCCGCGCGAGATCGACCCCGGAGGCAACTGAACCACTTTGGACACGAGCGGCGCCCCCAAAATGCCTCCAAACTGTGTGCTCGGAGCTTCTGGCCCAGGCGCTGCCAGCGAATGATGCAATTACCAAAAGAATTTTCCCTGGACTTCATATAGAAATCCAAAACCGATAGCAGCCGCGCAACCTAATATCTCTTGATTGTCAGCAACGTGTAAATGTTCCTTTTTGGCAGGGCTTACCGTGGGGGGAAACTCCAAACAATAGTACTGAGTTTTTTGTTGAAGGGTAAAAGATTGTAGCGATAGAATTTTAGGCAGAATTTTCCCTGGACTTTATATAGAAACCCAAAACCACGCGGCCGTGGCAGCCTAATGTCATCTAATCATCAGCAATATGAAATGGTTCCTTTGTAATGGGTTGGACTTTGGGGGGACCATAATAGGGTTAAAGTTTGTAGCGACGTGTAATTTCTGGCTGTACTTTCCCTGGACTTTATACAGAAATTCAAAGCCGCGAGGTCGCTGCCATGGCCGCGCAACCTATTGTCATTTAATCATCACCAATATGAAATGGTTCCTTTTTAACGGGTCGGACTTTGGTGGGAAATCTTAACAAGAATAGTACATCTTTTGCTGAAATATTGAAGGCTACCAAAGTGGTAGCCATCTCTATAGACTGAACTAAGCCATATCCCCACGCCGGCTGAGAAGAAATATCCTTCTTTCTCAGGAAGAAACGCGGCGTGGCGTTAACCATAGTATGATGTCCATTAAGCTGACATGGACCTGGTGGCGTGGGAATGGGATACAAGGGAATAAATTATGATGTACTTGGAACAGCGGGACACTGGTGGAATCTCGAGCCGGGGCCGATACCAGCGTATTACTTTTGGTTCCAGAAACTGCTTGCAGGCATTCTACAAGAGTATCAACTAAGCCAGAGCCCCACGCCGGCTGATGATGGGAAATAACCATCTTTTTTGGTTTGTTTTCCCTTTGTCAGGCAGCGTGGTGATTACTAAACAGGCGTGATCTCGGTGGCGCGGGACGAGGGGGGAAAAAAATAGAAAAGTTATGTAACAAACAGCGGGACTTAATATCTCTACATTCTCAGCAATGGAGAGCCATCAAATGCTTCCTTGACAGTGGGACTGTCTTCTCTTTTTTGGGGGGAAACCCTAGCAACAATAGTGAGTTATGTGTTGAAACATGGACTGTAACCAAGATAAAGCGTAAACGAAGTGAAACTTATCACTTACAAGGGCGAGGACTGGGGGGGCGGGAGGGGGTGGGAGGTATAATGGGGTGGTTGGTGATGGAATATAGGCACGGGTGAAGGGAAGGGTGTTTGAGTATTGTATAACTGACATAATCCTGAGAACTATGTAACCCTCCACATGGTGATACAATAAAATTTAAATTAAAAAAAAGTGTTTTCTGAATTTGAAGCTGTTAGTGAGAATCAGGTATCACTAAAAAATGTTTTCTTGCAGTTTAGAAAAACATAGATTACTAAATTCAGAGCTTTAAGAGATGAGAAATTCCTTCCATTTCTATAAAAAATGAGAATACCAACAGTATTGCAAAAAAATGGAATTTCTCTAGGTTTAATCCTAAAGAATTGGTTCTCTTTTTTGAATTTTAATCTTTGGACCACACTTGGCTGTGCTTAGGGCTTCCTGCTGGCTCTATGCTGAGTACCACCAGCTATAGCCCCACTTCACCCCCAAAAAAATACGGACAGAAAAGAAAAGGAAGAAAACAATAGTATCTGAAGGGTGGAAGTGAAAACTACTGGGATCATCACATAACTATATCATAAAGAGTTCATTTATATTCCCCTGAACGTGTGACGGTATTAGAGGCAGTAAGCGTGTGTAACTCTCTAGTACATTCCCATAAAGCCAACACATTTGAAAAATTGATCTGAACCACATTTTACCAATATAAACTTAACCTAGATGAGGCTGAGTGTTACTTCTAATTTAACTGGTTTTTCTCCCCCAGGCAACTTTTATAGAACTGTTGAGCTAATAGAGAAATGGAACAAAACTGGAACATACCGAATAAAGTAAATAATTCCTTGCCTTTCTCCTGTTATGATGTGAAAGAAATAGAACTTTGTGGCTTCCTAAGGTCCCTTTGGGAAAATTTCAAAAGTATTTTAGGGGTGAAAGACAGGCCCATTTAAACAACAATTTTAAGATTTGATTTGAGGAAGACTAAAATGGGAAGAGTAATAGTTGGATATTTGGATTCTTGATTTAAAAATATGCTGATGGGAGCCCCCAAATCACTAGTTGGTTACTTAATTCATGTGAAAATAGTTTTATATAAATGAAGAAGAAAATGGAAGTACTACAGGGAAATTTAGCTCTTTCACAAACAAAGTATACTTTGTTTTGAATAATCAGAGGCACTAGTCTGGTAACCTATGGGAGCTCTGCTCTGTAGGTACAGAACAACGTTTTAGCTCCCTTTTATAGAAACTCTAGACTGAGCTGTCATATAATAATAGGGTGACAAGTGTGTTCTGACTTTGCACTAACGCAGTACATGGAGGTAAATATTCTGATAATTCCTTAGTAAGTCATCAAAACTGGAGGATTTTGTAAAAATTTAGCTGTGTCTTCCTTTCAGACTCAGGTCACACAAACTAAGGCAAATCAAACCTCCCTTCCTCCACTCTCAACAGCTTGCTATTCACTTAGTTTATCCTTTATTATAATCTTGCATATTCTGAGTAACTATAATATTTAATGATAAAAGTGCTTTTGGATGGGGGTGGGGGCACACCTGGTTGTGCTCAAGGCTTACTCCTGGCTCTCCCCTCTGAGATTACTACTCACAGGGCTCAGGGAATAATATGGGGTACAGAATGTTGAACCAGGGTCAGCCTTGTGCAGGGCAAGAAACCTACCCACTGTCCTTTCTCTCCTGACCCAAGAGTACTCTTTTTTTTCTTGAAAACAGAAATTTATCCCATCTTTTTGCATAGAGAGTTGTACTTTTTGTTCACTGTTGCTACTAGTATAATCTTTTTTTTTTATTTTTTGGTCACACCCGACGATGCACAAGAGTTACTCCTGGGTCTACACTCAGGAATTACTCCTGGCAGTGCTCAGGGGACCATATGGGATGCTGGGAATCGAACCCAGGTCGGCTGTGTGCAAGGCAAACGCCCTACCCGCTGTGCTATCGCTCCAGCCCCACTACTAGTATAGTCTTAATCATGCATATTAGTAAAAAACTGTGAGGTAGTTATTAAGAACTGTTTAGTTCATATAAGCATTTCATCAGACTTACAAAATCCAGGGACACACATAATATTACCTTTTTACTCGCTCTCCCTCCCTCCCTGCTTTGCTCTCTCTTGCTCTCTCTCTCAACACAAACACAAAACACACACACACACACACACACACACACCATATATTTCTTCTGCAAGTGGTAAAATGAACGCTTTCCTTAATATTACCTAAAGATACTCAACCTAGAAAAACATGATAGAGCTAATATAAATTAATAAATGTTTGCATGACTTTTTTTATTTGTAAGTTAGGGAGTGTGAACAAAGCTGTCAGATGAAATTGTGTTGAAGAAGCTTTCAGTTATCATAATTAGTTTGGCTTTTGGGATCACACCGGGTGATGCTCAGGGGATCACATGGGATGCTAGGGATTGAACCTTGATCGGCCAAATGCAAGGCAAACACCATACCCACCGTACTCTGTCTCTAGAAACTTTTAAAGGACAAAAGTAAATGAAAAGGATTGGTTTAGGACACAAGATGGAGTCAGATAAGTCTACCCAACAATCTTTTCATAGAGATGATCACTATTGTGATTAAATATAAGATATATAAGCAGCCCCCCTAACCTGTTATCATGCTTAGTAATTAGTGTTCAGGCTTACTTAGAAATTATTCATATATTAAAAGATAATTTTAAAATTAAATTGAGCTTACCATCAGCCTTAGTTACTTAAGGATTTTTGAAATTATACTTAAGCATAAAAACATTAATTGAGCATGTGATTGAACTTAGTTGCCTACACATACATATGTGAATATTCATAAGTGCTGTACAGGAGTCATGTTAGATAAGTAACCAGTATAAATAAAACAAAGAAGTGATCTAATTTCCTGTGAAAAGTCCAGCAATAGATGAAGGAAAGCAGTAATCAGTCAAACTATTGTGCACCCATGACAGTTTGTGAACCGGAAGTGCTCAAACCAAAACATGGAATGAGGCTGAAGGGTGTTTATTATGAAGCAGCTATTAGGGAGGGAAGTAGGGGCTGCTTGTTCTTCAGGGTGACTGACTCTACCATTAGACTTTTCTTATGCAGCCGGGAATTTGTCAGTAAACAGGGAAACAGCTTAAAAGTTGTGCTTATGATTTCCAGAGGCATAAAGAAGTGAGCTGGGTAAGATTTATTTGGTGAAAAAAGTTCATTAAGCTTTGTTTGTATAAATAAGACAGTTGTGTCTGCCCAGGAATTCTAAAGCATGGTCTTTGCTTTTTATTATAAAATTTATAGTGAAAAAATAGACCTAAATCTTAAGAAAAAATATATGTTTATAGCACTGTCGTCCCATTGTTCATCGATTTGCTTGAGTGGGCACCAGTACTGTCTCCATTGTGAGACTTGTAGCTACTGTTTTTGGCATATGGAATACGACACGGGTAACTTGCTAGGTTCTGCATGTGGGCAGGATACTCTTGGTAGCTTACTGGGCTCTCCGAGAGGGACGGAGGAATCTAACCCAGGTCGGCCTCATGCAAGGTAAACGCCCTACCCGCTGTGCTATGCTCTATGCTTATAGTTTGCTAAATATTGATAAACAGAAGGAAAAACACAAAGCTCTTTCTTTCTTAAAGATTGTCAAGCCATGAGTTGAAGAGAGAGTATAGTGGATAGGGGCCTTGCCTTACACACAACCAACCTGAGTTTTATTCCTGGCACCCTAGATGGTCCCCAAAGCACCGCAAGGAGTAATTCCTGAATGCTGAACTGGGAGTAACCCTTGAGCATCGCTGGGAGTAGCCCAGTTTGTTTGTTTGTCCATTTATTTATTTATTTATTTACTTTGCTTTTTGGGTCACACCTGGTGATGCTCAAGGGTTACTCCTGGCTCTGCATTCAAGAATCACTCCTGGCAGTGCTCGGGAGACACTATCGGGTGCCGGGTATCAAACTTGGGTCGGCCATGTGCAAGGCAAATGTCTACCCACTGTAATATCGCTCCGGCCCCTATTTTCCTTAACTCTTGAGAATATTTTATTTGTTTTGCTACTTATTTCTCTCTGTAGACAATGGAATGTGTGGCCTTACACAGCTAGGCATGCGCTGTGGTCCTTGGAACTATTACCCTGGACCTATTTGTACATTCTTCATGAACAGCTTTTGACATGTTGCATCACTATTGTTATTTCTTTAGTAATTGCTTAACATTTTTTAAAGTAATGATTGCATATCCTTGACTTGTGGTTTTATTTTTGACCTGTACAAAATATATTCCATTCTGCAGTCTTAACTGTTTTTTTAAAAATCCCAACATCTTAGAATGGATACAATCTTTAGTGTCTCCACTCACATGTTAACTTCTTTTTCCCAGCTGGGTGTGCAACTGCTTTACAGACTTCTCTGTTGTAATTTCTCAACCCACTGGCAAGTGTGCAGTCAGTGAAATAAGTGTTTTCCAATTGATATCTTGGTGCCTTGTTAATTGATCATTAAGATCAGATCATTCTTTATATTCCCCTTTGTTTTATAGGGGCCTCCCTGGCCAGGAGGGGTAGGGGACAGGCCCAGGAACCTTCAGCCCAGTTTCATGAGTTAGAGCTTGGACTGGGAAATGCAGTGCCTCTTGGACCATATGGTACTGGGGACTGAACTCAGGCCTCCCCCACGCAGGTATGTGTGTTCGATCCCTTGATTTATCTCTGCGACCCAAGAGTCAAATTTGTATTCTGATCTTAAAGAAACTTTTATTTATGTCACACTCATTTCCATTTAAATTCTCAAAATGTACTTTTTTGAATTCAAAAATTTGTGAATAGATGATTGTTTTAAGACCACACCGTAATAACCCCCCACCACACACACAGACACACACAGACACAGACACACACGCATGCACGCCCGCATGCACACACACGGGTGCGCATGCGCGTCCAAGAAACATCTGTGGTGCTGGAATTCGAACCTGAACCAATGGGAACTGAGCAAGCATCTTAACCTCTTGTGCTGTATCATTGCCCCTGTGATGAGATTTGCCTAAAATGTTTCTCTTCTTTTATTTTTATTTTTTAGGGCCACGACTGGCAGTGCTCAGGGTTTACTACCAGCTATGTACCCAACCATCACTCCTGGTAATACTCGGGAGGAGGGGGCACCATTTGGGGTCTCGGGGATTGAATATAAGTAGACTGCATGCAAGGCAACTTCCTACCCACTGTGGTCTCCCTCCAGCCGTTTCTACATATTTTAATCATGACGACCTTGAACAAGACCCAAAGGAATTAAGCACCGCACTCAACATTAAGACCAACAAACTCCAGAGGCTGGAGCGATAATACAGCAGGGAGGATGATTGCCTTGTGTACGGCAAACCCAGGTTCCATCTCTGACATCCCATATGGTCCCCCGAGCACCACCAGGAGTAGTTCCTGAGTTCAGAGCTAGGAGTAATCCCTGAGCAATGCCAAGTGTGATCCCAGAAGTCAAAAAATTAAGGTCAACAAACTCCTCTGGGCCTGGGTCATTGAGACTATATAGAATGTTTCCCTAGTGTGTTCCTTCACAGGCTGATACAAGGAAGACAGCATGGAAGCTAAACTCTTTTGCAACTCAGCAAAACATCAGCCCACAGGAAATGGCGTGATTCTGGTGCCCAGCAGTTTGCAACCTGCCTTTTCTAAAACTATAAGCTTTCCAGTCCTTTTTCTATACAAACTGCTTATAAGCATGCAGGCAAGATGGGTCGGTAGGACAGAGCCTCTTTTTCCCAGCTACCCAGGATGAGGCTAATACAGTTCTCTCTTCCTCTCCCTACTCTCTCTCTCTTCCCTTCTTGCTTGCTTGCTTTCTCTGGCTGTGCTCAGGGCTCAGAGCTTACTCCTGGTTGTGTGCTCAGGGATCACATATGCTCAAGATACCATATGTGGTGCTGGCGATTGAACCCAGGTAGACTGCATGCAAGATAAGTGCTTTAACCATTATACTATCTCTTTGGCCCCTAAGCTCTTTCTTGAGGAACCAGAACATCAATAGTACAGTTATTAAGAGGATAACAAATGGATTCTATAAATATCTTGTGCTCAGTAGTTTAAAACATACTCATGTATCGAGATAGTTTTCAAAAACACATAGAAATGAGATCATCTAAAAGTGTCTGAAACTCCATAGAAAATCACCAATACTTTATTATTTTAATGTTTTCTTTTTCTTGAGATTCTGTAGTTTACTATACTATTAATAATGGTTTTTCATGCACATAATTCCAACACCACACCCATCAACTTCCCTCTCCCAAGGACCCCTAACAATCCTCCCTTCCAGCCCCCAGACCCCAACTCAATTGTGTGGAACAGTTCTTCCATTATATTGCCTCTGGCCCTTTATTGCTACCTTGCTGTGTATTGTTAAGTCCTACACATGAGCGAGATCATTCTGTATCTATCCTTTCCCTTCTGGCTGACTTGACTCCATGTGGGAGACTATCCTTAAGATAAAACTAAGGTCTGACTCTAGACCCAGGGTTCTCCACATGCCTTCTCCTGAGCAGAGGTGTAGAGTGAAGGATTTCAGATTCCCATCTGTAAACCCGAACCCTGCGCCTTCCTAGCTGTCTCATTTTAATTGGATTAGTGAATGTCTCTGTGCCCTAGCTTTCTTGTCTAAAGCATTGAATAACATTAGCTTTTGCACCTTAAGATTTTCAAGAGTATTGAGTGAACTGGAGAGATAGCACAGCGGGTAGGGCGTTTGCCTTGCACGCAGCCGGCCCAGGTTCGATTCCTCCATTCCTCTTAGAGAGCCCGGGAAGCTACCAAGAGTATCCCACCCACACAGCAGAGCCTGGAAGCTACCCGTGGCATATTCAAGATGCCAAAAACAGTAAAAACAAGTCTCATGACGGAGACGTTACTGGTGCCCGCTCAAGCAAATCGATGAACAATGGGATGGCAGTGCTATAGTACTAATTGAATGAATCTATGTGAAGTTCTTAGACCACGGAGTTCTTGGTAATTGCTCAAAAATGTTATCAACACGATTATCACTGTTATTATTAAAGGATTATCGAAACTTGAGGGAGGATAGAGAAAATGGAGAAAAACTATAGCGATGAGAAGACTGTACAACTTGACTGACGTAAGTAGATTTGTGTTGAGTATTTGATGCTGTAAATCTACAGACACTGCAACCAAGTTGTTGAAAACCATTTCTAGAAAGCTTGAGTAGGATCTTTGTGTGGGGTGTGTGTGTGTGTGTGTGTGTGTGTGTGTGGTCTTTATTGCTGTTGCCACAAGCAGTGAATTTTCAGTTTACAATGTGAATTAAATAAACATTTCTTACTTTATTTTGTGCAATCAACTTAAAACAAAAAAGATTTGGCCACGTGTTCCAAGAAGAAAACCTGATTTTGCACTGCATGTGCAGAAGCGCTGTCGCAGTCTCTGGTTCCGCCAATGTTTATTGTGCATTATGCTTTGCTTCAATTGGCATAATTTCATGCTGCATTAGCCATACAAGGAGCATTTATGGCAAATGACATCTAGCAGTTTCACTTAGCAAAGATGCCAGGTGTGTGGTGTTGGAAAATTGTAATGGGAAGATTCTAACCTTGTTCACAGAGCATCCTAGTTACCCAAAACATTATTTTAACATCTGTTGGAGTCACATTCATTAGCAGGCATTTGCAGCATTGTGAATGGAATACTGATTTCCAAAGACAAGGCAATCAACAGTTGCTTGATTTGGAAACCAAATGGTTCCTGTTATTTTGCATGACAGTCTCCGAATGTGGTTGCAGAGAATGCTGTTCTGGTTTGACTAAGAGACAGTGGAACTAACTGCAGGACTGTCTAGAAATCTGGGCGATAGTGGGCAAGAGCAAGCTGGAAGATCTACCTCTCCCATCCCGCTCCTCTTCATCACCAAGCCCGGCCTCCACTAGAACCTGCCGGTCCTCTCTCTAGAATCAGCGCCAGGCTCTAGGTACTGGTGCCACACTTGGGCATCTCGCCTCTCTGCGCCAGTGATTTCTTCACATTGCATCTGCTTGAATGATTTTCATGCTACTCTTCCCAGAGCAAAGTGGATTGGGTCCTGTGAGCCTCATGCACTGAAGTTGGCACTTGGCACATAGAGTAAGATCCTCGGGCTGCTTCCAGTTACCATCAGCCTTGTCACCCCTCTTCCCTGCTTTAAGATTCAACTTCATTTTTCTAATTAATTGTTTTCTTTCTTTTTGGGGGTTGGGGGGGTGGGGAACACATCTGGCGCTCGGGGCTTACTCCGGGCTCTGAGCTCTGGCATCACATCTGGCAGAACTCGGGGAACCACATGGAGAGCCGGGAATCAAACCTGGGTCTGCCACATGCAAGGCAAACACCTCACTATCTGTACTAGCTCTCTGTATCTCCAGTTTTCTTCTGTAAAAAATTCCCTGATTGTTATGAAGCCCTGGATTCTATCCCTGAGAGTACCCCCCGCCGAGAGAGAGAGAGAGAGAGAGAGAGAGAGAGAGAGAGAGAGAGACAGAGAGAGAGAGAGAGAGAGGGAGGGGGGAAGGGAAGGAGGGAGGGAGGGAGGGAGGGAGGAAGGGAGGGAGGAAAGAGAGAGAAAATTCCCTGACTTAAGATATAGGTCTATGCCCACACACCTGAACACCATCAGAATTCACACACAACTCCATAATAAGAAACAAAAAAATTTATTTTTGTTCAAGCTGTTTAATTTATTTTCTGCCATTAAAACGATAAATCCTTGGAACTGGAGCGATAGTACAGCAAGTAGGGCGTTTGCCTTGCACATGGCTGACCCGAGTTCGATTCCCAGCATCCCATATGGTCCCCAAGCACTGCCAGGAGTAATTATTCCTGAGTGCAAAGCCAGGAGTAACCCCTGAGCATCACCCTGTGTGACTCAAAAATAAGCAAAATAAATAAAATAATAAGTCCTTGAAAGCAGGGGTTATATCCTTCTCATCTTTGAATTTCCAAGACCTTCCTTGGTATGGGTAAGATATATCTTTTTGTTGAATAAAGTATAAGTGAAATAATTAAATATAGATAATCATATCACTGAAAAATTTTTTCTGAGTAGTAGCTAGCTTTGGGGTAGTTACTAATAGCTAAATACTTGGCAATTTTTTATTGATTATGTTCGAACGAACCTCACACATAAAGAAACTGTCAGAGGAACCCAGGTTTGCGGGACCCAGGGCTGAGATATCCAAGCCTGCTCAGATTGGGACTGGGCCTCCTCCACCCAGATCCCACATTTTCCAGTAGCTAGGCAGTCACACCCACAAACTGGCCCCCACCCCCTCCCCTTACACCATGTAATCCCATCAACGGCCAAGATCCAGAGAGTATAAAACAACACTCCCAGAAGAGAGCTACGCAGTCTCTTGCCCCTGCGCCTGGCTGTCTTCACCAGGACCCCTCAAAGCGGGGCGTGTTGAGTTTCTCTCCCTGCCCTGAGCAGAGCCCCAGCAGCCGAAGACCTCCAGAACCCAGCCACAGCCATGCTCAAGGTCCCTCTCCACATGAGCCTCATGCAAGAGGGAACCGGCAGAGGAACCCAGGTGTGTGGGACCCTGGGCTGAGATCACCAAGCCTGTTTGGATGGGGACTGGACCTCCTCCACCCAGACCCCCATTTTCCAGTAGCTTTCCAGCCACACCCACAAACTGCCCCGGCGCCATGTTATCCCATCAACGGCCAAGATCCAGAGACTATAAAACAATGCTCCCGGAAGCACAGTACTGAGAGCATCCTGCCCGCACAGCAGAACCTGACAAGCTCTCCATGGCGTATTCGATATGCCAAATACAGTAACAATGATGGGTCTCATTCCCCTGACCCTTTTAGAGACTCCAATGCAGCACCACTGGGAAGAATGAGTAAAGAGAGGCTGCTAAAATCTCAGGGGTAGGACGAATGGAGACGTTACTGGTGCCTGCTCGAGAAAATCGATGATGAAGGGGATGACAGTGATACAGTGATACAGTGATTATCCTGTGAATATCTAGATGTTTGTGATTCTCCAATTGCAAATTATTATGCACTCTTCACTCTTAATTTGATTTCTTCCACTACTTTCCAACTTCTTATAGTTTGACCTCTTATAACCTAGTTTTCCCCCTCAGAGAAGCTGGCAAGGTACCGAGAGCATCCTGCCTGCATGGCAGAGCCTGGCAAGCTCTCTGTGGCGTATTCGATATGCCAAATACAGTAACAATGATGGGTCTCATTCCCCTGATCCTGAAAGAGGCTCCAATGCAGCACCAAGGACGAGTAAAGAGAGGGTGCTAAAATCTCAGGGCTAGGACGAATGGAGATGTGCCCGCTTGAGCAAATCAACGGATCAACGGGATGACAGTGATACAGTGATATGTTGGCACTTCCCAAATCAGTGTATACCAGTGTATACTATCATGTAATGTCAGCAATAGCACTGTAGCACTGTATTCTGGTTGTTCATTGATTTGCTTGAGTGGGCACCAGTAACGTCTCCATTGTGAGACTTGTTGTTACTGTTTTTGGCATATCGAATTTGCTATAGGTAGCTTGCCAGGCTTTGCCATGCAGACGGGATACTCTCTGTAGCTTGCTGAGATCTCCAAGAGGGACGGAGTAATCGAACCCAGGTCGGCCGCATGCAAGGCAAATGCCCTACCCTCTGTGCTATCGCGCCAGCCCAGTGTCAGCAGTAGAGTATTTAATCAAATTTAATCAAATTTCTAACAAAATATTCTCTAATGAGAAGAAAATAAGTGTTTAAGATCAGTCAAGACATATATTCAGCTAAATTTCACATAGCTTTAAAAAATGAGGATTCAGCTGCATTAATGAGAATATTTTAGTTTTCATGTAAACTTGCACCAAAAATTCTAATTCACGTGAATTTGTAGTTTGAGAGTGATTATGCATAATTTACTTTTTTGACAGGTCCTAACAAAAATTATGTAAACGATTTTTGTTCAGCACATTTTAGTTAAAAGAAGCCATCTGAATAAATTACTAGAATTTTTACTCATGTCAAGTTATTTGATAATGACACCTAAATGATGGGGGAAACAAGCATTTCTTATTCACAGGAGACTGCCAAACGGGACTGGAAAAGCACTTAAAAGCCTTTTTTTTTGGCCCATACCATCAATGCTTAGGAATTACTCCTGAATCTTCACTCAGGAATTACCTCTGATGGTGCTCAGGGGACCATATGGGATGCCAGAGATAGATCCAGATTAGCTGCATGCAAGGCAAGATCCCTACCTACTGTACTATCGCTCCAGCCCACAAGCATTTTTTTAAAATTAGGTTGTTGGAATCTGTTTTCAGTTTGGCATTGCCCTCACAGTATCTTTGACTGAGTTCAAAATCAAGTTGATCAACCAGCATAAGGAATCACACACACAGTGACCAAAGAGTGTCACCTCTGCAACATCACTTGATGGCATCTGGTACCCTTTGTAGCACCTGCTATTCAGAGGAACAAGTGTATCTGCAAGTTATGTGAATCGGAAGTCATCAGGAAGAGAGCTAAGATGATGAAAGACTGGGCAATAAAAGATGGGATTTTTGTCTTGACCAAAGAATTTTTGATTCCCAATTATTACTCATTATTATTATTAAGCTTTGCAAAATTTAAGGTCCTGGTTTGTGAAATGAGGATCTTTGCACTGGAAACATTGACCCAAGGATGTAGCTCATTAACAGAACACAGAATGCAGGCATTAGGCCCTGGGTCCAGTTCCTAGAAGTTAAAAAAGAAAAGAGAAGGAAGGAGGAAAGGAAGGAAGGAAGAAATTAATTCAACCCTGGGTCTAGGAAGGAAGGAAGGAAGGAAGGAAGGAAGGAAGGAAGGAAGGAAGGAAGGAAGGAAGGAAGGAAGGAAGGAAGGAAGGAAGGAAGGAAGGAAGGGAGGAAGGGAGGAAGGGAGGGAGGAAGGGAGGAAGGGAGGAAGGGAGGAAGGAAGGGAGGGAGGAAGGGAGGAAGGGAGGAAGGGAGGAAGGGAGGAAGGAAGGAAGGAAGGAAGGAAGGAAGGAAGGAAGGAAGGAAGGAAGGAAGGAAGGAAGGAAGGAAGGAAGGAAGGAAGGGAGGGAGGGAGGGAGGGAGGGAGGGAGGAAGGGAGGAAGGGAGGAAGGGAGGGAGGGAGGGAGGAATGAAGGAAGGGAAAAGGGAGGGTGGAAGGAAGGAAGGAAGGAAGGAAGGAAGGAAGGGAGGGAGGGAGGGAGGGAGGGAGGGAGGGAGGGAGGGAGGAAGGAAGGGAGAAAGGGAGGGAGGAAGGGAGGGAGGAAGGGAGAAAGGAAGGAAGGGAGGGAGGGAAGAAGGAAGGGAGGAAGGGAGGAAGGGAGGGAGGGAGGGAGGAATGAAGGAAGGGAAAAGGGAGGGTGGAAGGAAGGAAGGAAGGAAGGAAGGAAGGAAGGAAGGAAGGAAGGAAGGAAGGAAGGAAGGAAGGAAGGAAGGAAGGGAGGGAGGGAGGGAGGGAGGAAGGGAGGAAGGGAGGAAGGGAGGGAGGGAGGGAGGAATGAAGGAAGGGAAAAGGGAGGGTGGAAGGAAGGAAGGAAGGAAGGAAGGAAGGAAGGAAGGAAGGAAGGAAGGAAGGAAGGAAGGAAGGAAGGAAGGATGGAAGGAAGGGAGGGAGGGAGGGAGGAAGGGAGAAAGGGAGGGAGGAAGGGAGGGAGGAAGGGAGAAAGGGAGGGAGGAAGGAAAGAAAGAAGGAAGGAAGGAAGGAAGGAAGGAAGGAAGGAAGGAAGGAAGGAAGGAAGGAAGGAAGGAAGGAAGGAAGGAAGGAAGGAAGGAAGGAAGGAAGGAAGGAAGGAAGGAAGGAGCAAGTTTAGAATGTCTTCAGTGTTCAGGCCAGCAGAAGTTAGCTTATGTGCCCAAAGAGAGCAGACTCCCGCTGCCCAGAGACTTTGTGAAGGTCTCACTCAAACAATGATGCAAGTCCTAGAAATCTGCCTTGTTTATCCTCATTGCATCAAGATCAAGAACTAGATTTCATCTCAAGACAGCCTAAGCAGGGAAGTGCTGGCCCTCCAGAGAAAGGAAATGCGTTATTTCTTCCTTTTCCCCAAACCTGTAGAACTTGGGGAATATCTACCAGCAGGAACCAGAAGAGCAAGTATGGAAATGAATATGCAATGTATTGTTTGAAGTGCCTAAGAACGTGAACATATATCTTGATAGGGATGTTTTATTATTTGTGTTGGTTGGTTGGTGGTTTGGATCACATCCGACAATACTCAGGAGCTATTCCTGGCTCTAAGCACATGCATAACCCTGGATGATGCTTAGGTACCACATGTGGCACTTAGGATCAAAGTGGGTTTGACCGGATGCAAGACAAGTGCTTTAATCCCTGTACTATCTCTCTGGCCCAAAGGGCCAGTTTTGTTTTGTTTTTTTTAATTTATAACATCTGAGTCAATTTTATTTTCTGTAACTTTCAGGGGCTGGAGGAAAGTTGCTATTTAGAGATAAAACTTGCATTAGCATCATATCTCTACTAGAAATCGAATATATGAATAACAGTTCTGATACATCAAACCAGGGTCAGAAGAATTTTCTTAGTGTTAAGTACTTCTGTACTGTTCTTTTTTTTTAATTCTTTTTTTTTTTTTGGTTTTTGGGTCACACCTGGCGATGCACAGGGGTTACTCCTGGTTCTGCACTCAGGAATTACTCCTGGCGGTGCTCAGGGGACCATATGGGATGCTGGGATTTGAACCCGGGTCGGCCGCGTGCAAGGCAAACGCCTTACCCGCTGTGCTATTACTCCAATCCCATTTTAATTCTTTTTTTTAAATTGAATCACCATGTGGAAAGTTACAAAGCTTTCAGGCTTAAGTCTCAGTTACACAATGCTTGAACACCCATCCCTTCACCAGTGCACATATTCCACCATCAAGAACCACAGTAAACCTCCCTCCCCACCCCCCAATCCCCTCAGCCCCCCACCCCGCCTGTGTAGCTGATCAATTTCACTTTACTTTCTCTTTACTTTGATTACATTCAATATTTCAACAAAAAACTCACTATTATTATTTGGAGATTCCCCCTTCCCCCAAAGTTGGACCTGCTGGAAAGGAAGCATTTGATAATTTGTTTTCCATTTCTGAGAGTGAAGAGATATGAGGTCGTGTGGCCACAATAGCGGCCACGAGGTTTTGGATTTCTGTATTTTAGTATTTTAGTAACTAAGTCCAGAGAAATTTCTGCAGAAGTTGCATCATTGCTAGTTCGTATCTCTCTGCTACTTTATATTCCACATATGAGTGCAATCTTTCTATGTCTGTCTCTTTCTTTCTGACTCATTTCACTTAACATGATACTTTCTATGTTGATCCACTTATATGCAAATTTCATGACTTCATCTTTTCTAACAGCTACATAGTATTCCATTGTGTAGATGTACCAAAGTTTCTTTAACCAGTCATCTGTTTTTGGGCACTCCGGTTTTTTCCAGATTGTGGCTATTGTAAACAGTGCTGCAATGAACATAGAAATGCAAATGTCATTTCTACTATACCTTTTTGTCTCTCCGGGATATATTCCTAGGAGTGGTATTGCTGGGTCAAATGGGAGCTCAACTTCTAATTTGAGAATCGTCCATATTGTTTTCCAAAAGGGCTGAACCAGTTGGCATTCCCACCAGCAGTGAAGAAGAGTCCCTTTCTCCCCACATCCGCGCCAACACCGCTTGCTTTTGTTTTTTTGGATGTGGGCCAGTCTCTGTGGTGTGAGATGGTATCTCATTGTTGTTTTGATCTGCATCTCCCTGATGATTAGTGATGTCAAGCATTTTCTCATGTACCTCTCAGCCATTCGGATTTCTTCTTTGGGGAAGTTTCTGTTCATTTCATCATCCTATTTTTTTGATCGGGCTGGCAGTTTTCTTCTTGTGGAGTTCAACCAGTGCCTTGTATATCCTTGATATCAACCCCCAAAGGGCCAGTTTATTGATGAGGAATTTACATCAGCATGAGGTTTCCCGTGATTCAGGAGTTAACTGAATTTTGGATTCCCGTGATTCAGGACTTAACATTTTGGCAAAGATGCCCCTGGTCAGTCCTAAGGCACTACTTGAATGGCCCTTTGAAACTTGGAGATAATAATGACCCCAATAAATGAAATAAAGTTGCTCAAAGAGAACATCAGAAAGAGTTCAAAGAGTTCAGAGAACAGGTCATTCCAGAATGTTTCATCCTGTAGAACCAGAAAACCCACCAGCATTATGTTCCCTGGGACTAATAAAAAGGATTAAGTGTTTTGCACACACTGACCACTCCTATTATCAGTAAGAGGATGGAGATTAAAGCTTCAATAAGACATAGGTTTGCATTCATAAAAAGTTTACCCCTTCCATCCCACAGGTGACTTCTTGTCAACTTTCCTGAGAACTTCACAAAGGATCGTAGAGCCGCTCTTGTGATTGGACCACTTTTGCAGAACATCCTTTCTCACTTAAAAATGTTTTGTCAGATGGAGTAATGCTTCTACTCTCCAACCCAGCAAGTCCAAGCTCTTCTAGATTACTCTGCTTTTGAACACAATTTAACTCATTTCGTACATTATTGTTCATGTAGAAGAAACTATTGCCAGGCTCTGAGCTGCCACAGAATGTGGCTCATTTTTTTTCTTGCTATTCTATAGCTGTTTTCTTGTTGCTTCTTCATCTTCTATTAATAGTTTGCTTGCCATTTTAAGGTGCATTAAGAGTTTCCTTGATGTATTTTTAGCTTTTGCTCACTGCCCTGCCCCAATGCCAACACCACATGCTTTTGTTAGAAAAACAGATACCTCTGGTACCAGTTTCTCCATCTGTCATTCACACTCCATAGAAAACACTCTCAGACCTAGAGCCTTTAAATAGCAACCTTTATTCAGCTCACAGTTCTGCGGGTCAACACTGGAACTGAGTGGTCTTTCTAGTCTGGGACAGACCCTAAGCTGGTCTTACTCGTTTGTCTGGGTCTTAACTGTGATGCCTGAAATGACTTGGTTATCTGGATCGGATCGCTCTAAGGCTTTTGTTCACACAATCTTTCATCTTCCAACAGGCTAGTCCACACTTGCAGTAGAAATATAACCAAGAGCAAGAAAGCAAGAGAGCAACTGCCAAATACACCAACTTACCTCTACTTCAATGACATGCTGTTACCATTAAGCAAAAGCAAGTCACAAGGTCATAGGAATTGAATACAAAAAAAGGGGGGTTATAGCAGTCTTGTCTAGAAAACTAAAAGAAATGTTTTTCTTTTTCTATTTAGGTATTATCTTCCTGGTGATTCTTTGAAAGGTTGTGAGTCCTGTTTTTCAACTTTTTTGCCTGCTGGTAATCCTGCACTATGCTGAGCGATAAAGTGATAAGTTTTAAATTAAATTTAATTTTTTTTACATTTGTTATCTGGCATACAAGAAAGAGGGACTTTTCTTTTTTTCTTCTTTTCTATTAAACTTTTTTTTGCGTGTGTGACTATAGATTCATAGATTTTTAAAGTTCAATGAACTATCACCTGTAACATTTTATGTTTTCTTAAATTATCTCATTTTGGATATCTTTCAAACTGAGGTTTATGTCCTTTGCTCTTTACTTCCTTCATTCTGGGCTCTTTGTGAAACAGACATGGTCTGTTTCATGCTTGACTTGTACTTTCTCTGCCAGAACTAAAAAACATCACATCACACACACACACACACACACACACACACATACACACACACACACATACACACACACATACACACACACACATACACACACACGTATTTATTCCATCCATTAACTCTGAGAGACAGATTTCTCCTTCACTTTCCTCTATTTGCTTAGGGAAGAATTTAGTTTTGGATTTAAAGCATACTTTTAATCAGTTAAGGAAAATATAGTTGATTCAATACATTGCTTTTGGTCACATGAGATCCAGTGCATTTAAGGTGGTGTGGCCTTAGCCGATATGTTGTTTTTGGAGGACTATTTAGTTATCAATTTTAAAACAAACTCCTGCTTTATACTTCACAAAAATTCCAGAAGAGTTGGAAAAACCAGTTTGAAAGTATTTTAAAAATTTATTACGTAGATTGGGCTGGAGCAGTAGCACAGCGGTAGGGCATTTGCCTTGCACGCGGCCGACCTGTGTTCGATTTCTGTGCCCCTCTCGGAGAGCCCGGCAAGCTACTGAGAGTATCGAGCCCACACGGCAGAGTCTGGCAAGCTACCTGTGGTGTATTCAATATGCCCAAAACAGTAACAAGTCTCAAAAAAAAAAAATGGAGATGTTACTGGTATCTGCTCGAGCAAATTGATGAGCAATGGGATGACAGTGACAGTGACAGATTATATAGATTTAAAAATGCATTTTGTGGGGAGGGATAGCCTGCTTAAAAAAAATAAATAAAGCCCAGAGATCATATAGGAAAGTACGACCAGTTTAAGGATAAATAAATAATCTGCATAATATTCTTACAAGTACAAGAAGAGATTTTTCTGGGCCACACACTGCTTTTGAGCTTCCAATTTTGAGAGACATTGGAAGTTCATCTAAGTAGAAAGTGCCTGTTTAAATGGAAAATAACCCCAGATCAATAGCTGCTCTGCGGGGGCCATACGGAAATGTCAGCCGCCACAGGCTAGAGTCCAAATAAGTACTTTGAACGGCAGCAGAGCCAGATCCTCAGACCTGCAGGAGGACAACGTCCCACAGAAACCAGTGACTGCCCTGTGGCACATCTGGAACCACACAGCTCTTTCATCCCCCTACTCTGGCCTCAGCAATAGGATTTTTCCTCGCTGAACCTGCATTAGGGGGACTTTGGGGGAGATAAGAAACTACTTAGTGAAGGGACCAGGAAGGACTGAGATGCAGAAAACATTGCCGAGATCCCTCTGTACCAGATCAGCCTCAGCGGGAAGTGACACAAAGGAGCTGTGGAACCTTGTCTAAGTGTGTCGATAGCTCCAGAGTCTAAGAGATGTGTGGTGATTCCTTGGAAGATGAAATGCAAAGTTGCCACTGGAATCAGCAATTCTTTGTCTTCGTAGAGAACTATACGCAGAGATTCGGACCAACATCCGAACACCAGCATTCACGGCAGCTTAATCGTGACAGCCAAAAGGTGGAGAAAGCGGGGGTGTGGCTCAGCAATTAAACACCTGCCCTGCTTCTGTGAGGTCCTGGGTTAGTTCCCCAACACCTCAACCACAAGAGAAGAAGAGGAAGAAGAGAAGAAAACAGAAAAATACCAGCTTTCTTCAATGGATGAATGTATGTGCAAAATGTGGTATATATCTACAATGAAATGTTATTTGGAGTGAAGTGGAATAAAATTCTGACAATATAAATAAACCTTGAAGATAGTATAGAGCATGATATAAGCCAGAAACAAAGGTCCTATAGTGTCTGGTTCATTTTATTTCTTCTTCTTCTTCTTCTTCTTCTTTATTTTTTTAATAATGTAGGAGTACTGGTATTTGTTTAGCCATTGATTAAGCTGATTGAATTGGACATGAACTCCACATTACTTTTTTATCTTTTTGTATCACTGTGAGATAGTTACAAAGTTTTCATGTCTGAGATTCAGCCATGAAATAGTGGCTCCACCAGTGCACATTTTCCACGACCCACATCCCAGTCCTCACCCTGCCTCTATGGCAGACAATTTCCCCAATATTCTTTCTCTAATTTTGGGCATTATGTTTTGCTCAAAATTTCCCACCACCATTCAAGCTTACCTGCCGGGGTAGATGCTAGATAATTTATTTTCCATTGCTCATTTTGAATATCTCGAGAGCTCGCACGGCCACAATTATAAATGTAAATTTCTAGATTGTAAATCGTTGGGTTCCAGAAATATCTCTGTATGGCACTAATTCACTTTGGGATTCAATTGGGAGTCTCTGGGCCAGGGCTGTTGGTGCGCTAAGATAGTGCCCAGAGGCAAATTGTGGTCATGACAGCCAGTCTGCTGGGTGGGCAGGGATCTGGGAGGAGGGACAGCCCGAGTCCTCTGCAGCCATGCGGCCAGGAGATTCAGTCCTGTAACCCGCATACCTGGGCCTTGCTTGTGGAAGCTCTTGGTCACCGGGATTCCATCTGGAGTAGGTAGGGAGAGCACACCTGCTCCATCTGGGGTGCCTGGTGAAATTGGCTCGGTATGGGGTCCAGAGAGATCTCCAATGTTGTAGTGTCTTTCAGGTGTCTTTTGCTGCTGTGTCTGTCTCTGGGTCAGGGATGTTGGTGTGCTAAGATACTCATTACAAAATTTTCAGCAGATTATATCTTGGTAAGGTGCATCCTGAGACGGTGGAGTCAGGCTAGGGGTATGCGGCGATTTTGGATTGTGGAAGCAAGTGGCTGTCGGGGGCTTTGCTTGGGCAGACACAGGTCAACCCACCCCCCTCCAATTTACCCCTGTCTGTTCAGCCATCCATGGGTCCAGCTTTTCTGTGGCTTTTGATCTCTTTCAAGATTTATTTAGGGGTCTCTGAAGCAAGGCCAGCAATAGAGCTTACAGGGTGGTGCTGGAGTTGGTTCGTGGGGGTGACTGCCAGTGCTTCCATGTGTATTGGAAAGTGGGGAGAGGTAGCCTACCCCAACTCTGAGAAAGCCTGGAGATTTCAGTCACAAAACCCGCATACCAGAATTTTCAGCAGATTATATCTTGGTGAGGTCCATCCCGAGGCGGTGGAGTCAGGTCAGGGATATGACGACAGTTTTGGATTGTGGAAGCAAGTGGCTGCCGGGGGCTCTGCTTGGGCACGCACAGTCCAACCTGCTCCCCCTCAAATATACCCCAGTTTGTTCAGTCATGTGAGGGTCCGAGATTAACTGTGGTTTTTGATCTCTTGCGAGATTTATCTATGGGTCTCTGAAATAAGGCCAATAAATGAGCTTGTGTAGCTGAGCTGGAGGTGGTTTGTAGGTGTGGCTCCCACATACCTAAATTATGGCCATTTAATTTATTGGAAAGCTTGGTTCCAAGTTGTTGGGGTCTGGCCATAGGCACAGCAGCAATTTTGGAGTGTCAGGAAACCTGAAAACACCATCAGGCTTCTGATGCACTCGCCCCACAGGTACAGGTTGACCTGCTGGCAGCCGCATACCCCTCTTGTTCATTTTCTTTTTGTTTTCGGACCATTTCAGACAAGGCTTGAAGAATCATATGGGGTATCGGGGACCAAAACGGTGCTGGCCATGTGCAAGATGGGCACTTTACCCCTGGACTAACTCTCCGAGTTCTGGTTCCTCTTTCATGATGCTGTGAGGCTGAATTTGAAGTCACAATTTGAAGTTCCCCTCTAACTTCCAATGTGATCATAAGTGAAGACAGGACTGCAGGAATATAATTAAACAACCATCAGGGTGGGGCACTGATCCAATAAAGATGAGTATCCTTATAAAATAAGACCCCCCAAAGAGTTCTCCTTTCCTCTCTACCCACCCACCCCCACATGAGGACACAGTGAGAAGGTGGCATCTGTCTGTACCCCCTGCCCCCAGAAAGGGAGGGGGGTTCTTAATGAATCTGGACCTCCCCTGTGCAATGTTCAGCCTTCAATCTTTTCTGCCTAGGAAACAAAATTTTTGAAGTTTGAATCAGGGTCCGAGAAACAGTACCGCAGGAAGGGCACTTGCCTTGCACACAGCTGGAGCAAAGTTGATCCCCAGCACCACATACAATCCCTTGAGCACTGCCAGAAGTGATCCCTGAGCACAGAGCTAGGAGTCACCCCTGAGTGTGCCCACAAACAAACAAAAAGTTTGAATCAGATGAAAATGCTGGCTTCCTCTCCCAGCCCGTGTTCTCTCTTGAATATGTCTACTTGCTTGCCTCTATTTCTTGGCTCGCCTACTTCTACTCTGGAGAAGCCTGTGATCTCTCTTGAACACATGCTTCTCCCCCTGTCTCCCCTCACATCTTTCTAAATAGGTTTCAATAAAAGCCTCTTGCTTCACCAGAAAAAGAAAAAGAGAGAAAGAGGGTCTCACTCAGCCATGCCGACACCCTTTCCTCCAATTTCCAGGCTCCAGGCTGTGAGAAAGCAAATGTCTGTTGCAAACCACCAAGCATGTGGGGCTCGGTGATACAGCCAGAGCAAATAAAGATGTCGAGGTAGCTGGAGGCATGGGATTCAGAAAGCCGGAGGGTAGAGCTGTGACTCCCAGGGCTGGGGCATGAAGAAGCTCTTGTTGGCTTGGTGCAGTTTCATTTTCAGAGGATGAAAAAGTTCTGGAGTTGGAAAGTGGTGTTGGTGCAGAACTAAGTGAATGTCCCTGGCACTGCCTGGTCCCCTGTACACGGCTGGGAATGGACCCCCGAGGAGCCAAGAGGAACCCTACCCCACCCCATGCTGGAAGCAACCCAAACACAATCTAAATGTGCTGGTGCCACTGAACTGTACACTTGGAAATGACTGAAATGGAGTTTAAAGGGCTAGTAGAGGAGATAAGTCACTTTCCCTGCTTAGAGATGCCCCAGCACCCCACACGTTGGTCCGAGCACTGCCAGGCGTCGCTCCTGAGGACAGAGCCAGGAATAACCCCGGAACACCACTGGGTATGATTGAAAACAAAACAAAGAAAAAAAAAAGGACTAAAATGGTACATTTTGAGGTTATATTTACTTGACCCAATCTTTATAGCCACTCAATAGAATGCCTCCCTCTGGCAAACAGGAAGCCACCAGGAGATAATGCAGCCTTCCTGAAGCTCTGGCTTCTGAAGACTACCAGAGGCCATGCCCTCCCTAGGACACGCTCTTCGGCAATGCTGTCAGTGCCTTTAAATGTCTTTCTCTTCCCCCCTTCCCCAAGAAGGAAAGAAAAATTAAGAAGAAAATATGTTTGCAGCTGGAGCCTGAATTAGCAGTTTTGTCTCCAAAGACCGGAAAACACCTGGTCCCCACAGCCTTCCCTTTGAATTTGATGTGGCTTTCAAAAATAGATGAATTCTTAGCTGACTGGCAAGACTTAGTTCTGTTTGGTTGTCTCACATGATTTTATCTAAGCCGAAGCAATCACGCAGCATTTTATTTATTTTTACCCCTCCCACAGGGAAAAGAATATACAAGATGACTGTCACGTCTTTCCTACAGGGAGCACTGGCCTGGCCCACTTGGAAGCTTCTAATGGAGCCAAGCACGTGTTACGAGAGACCAGAATGCATGAATGAGGGGGACTTGGGTCTGGGAAGCCCTATGGCCTTTAGCACATCCTCGGGAATTTTTAGAAATGGGGTGTCTTCAGCCTCGCCCCAGCCCCACTGAAACAGAACCTGTATTTTACCAAAACCCCTCGGAATGCACACTCAAGTTTAATAAGCACTCCGGATCCGGCATTGTGTCCCGAAGGAGGCCCTTATACTCCTTGCGCAGGATTGCCCGGAAATGCTTTAAGATGTATAATCCTGAGGGGCCAAAGAGATAGTCCAGCAAGTCAGGTGCTTGCCTTGCATTCAGCCAACCCTGCCTCTAACCCAGGCACTGCAGAGGATCCCCCAAGTCCTGCCAGGAGGGGTCCCTGAGCACAGAGCCAGGCGTAAGCCCTGAGCACTGTCAGGTGTGACTCGCAAACCAAACAAAATGATAAAGAAAATAAATGCAGATTCCAGGGCCTGCTCAAGACCTAGTAAGTTTACTTCATGGGACTCAGATGAACGAGGTTGAGAATTATTTCTGTCTTATGTAAAGAAAGAAAGGACAATGAAAGAAAAGGAGAGAATAGAAAAGAAAAGGGGTTAAAAAGCTACCACCCACGGGGCCGGAGCGATAGCACAGCGGGTAGGGCGTTAGGGCGTTTGCCTTGCACGCGGCCGACCCGGGTTTGATCCCCGGCATCCCATATGGTCCCCCAAGCACTGCCAGGAGTAATTCCTGAGTGCAAAGCCAGGAGTAACCCCTGAGCATCGCTGGGTGTGATCCAAAAAAGCAAAAAAAAAAAAAAAAAAGCTACCACCCAGGGCTGGAAGAATAGTACAATGGGTAGGGCCTTGCATGCAGCCGACTCGGATTTGATCCCTGGCATCCCATGGTACCCCAAGCCCACCAGGCATGATTCCTGAGTGCAGAGCCAGGAGTAAGCCCTGAGCACCGTTGGGTTTGGCCCCCCAACAAAAACAAACAAAAGGCTACTCCTGGGGACCAGGGAGCTACAGCAGCTGCCTTGCACACAGGTGGGTTCTCCACACACTTCGGGGAGTAACCCTTAGACCAACAAAACAAAAATCGAAATCCAACACAAGGACCTAGATCTCTGGGGGCTGGAGAGTTAGTGTAGCACGTAGGGCCCTGGCTTGGTCATGACTGACCTAGGTTGATGCCCAGCACCCCATAAGGTCCCTGAAGTCCTCCAGGAGTGATCCCTGACAGCAGAGTCCAGAGAAAGCCCTGAGTTAGGCCAGATATGTCCCTAACCAATAGACAAGCTGCTCTGGTGGCCATTACTCTCCCACACACCACAGGCCTTTCCTGGGGACAGCGCTGAGACGGAGACGGAGAGTGGGGGAAGCAGAGCTCTGGAGGTGAGTGCCTCGGACTCTGGAAGTGTCCTGAAAATTAGAACTCTGGCGGGGTTACCAGGAAGTGAGCACCGTGCTCTCCTACCCAGTTCGAATGGATTTGTAATGACATTCCAATCATTCTCATTTCTCTCTCTCTCTTCTCTCTCGCTCTCTCTCGCTCTGTCTCTCTCTCTCTCTGTCTCTCTCTCTGTCTCTGTCTCTCTGTCTCACACACACACACACACACACACGCACACACACACGCAGGTAGAGAGGAGAGACAAGGGAGAGTGTTCAGGGGAAGGTAGCCTTTGCACACCAGTGTTTTGCCTCTCAGAGGTATCAGTTTACCTCTGATTTCTCAGAGCAGCCGCCCGATGTGTCAAGCGTCCGAGGCTATAACCGCTTTACTGCTTGCCCTTATGCAATAGTGCCGGCTACTGCCCCAAGGGCTGCCTTTGGGTGAAGAGATGCGCCTATTAGGGACCTGGTAGATTCTCTCAGCCTCTATCTGTCACCTGGAGCCACTGGGGTCCCTGTCCATCACTGGCCCCTTCTCTAAGCCTTAAGTTGTGTCTTCCCAGATCTTCCTGCCCCAGGTCCCTTGTGGAGAAAAATTATCTTCCCGTACGGGGGCTGGGAGGTAAAGACCACTGGCCTGGGGGTGTCCTTCCCCCCACTTTGGGAAGGACACGGATGAGTGAGGCCACTTGCTTCATGGGTTTGAAGACCACCAACTGTGGCTGGCTTAGGTGGAAGTACAGGCAGAAGAACCGCTTCTCACCCCTTCCTCCCCTGCCAGCCGGGGGGGCGTGGGTGGCGTTTAGCTGTCTGCTCGGTGGGCAGGAGCAGATGGCAGAGGGCTGCCTGCTCTTTCAGTCTGCAAGTGAGGCTCCTGGCACCCGGAGAGGCCCAGGGAACCCCAGTGAACAGCCGGATGCTGCAATCAGGGGAAGCTTGTGAGCAGGTGTGACATAAAGTGCTTCCTTGAGCACATCTTTCTGCTGACACATGAGAAGACAGAAAAAACAGGGCCTCTAAGAGCAGGGCCCCGCCTTGTGTGCCATCATAGGTTCCAGATCAGATGCTGGTCGGCATAAGAACTAAGAATGGGCTTAGTTTTTGAGCCCATGTCACATGGCCTTGGGCTTAAATTAGGCCTTAACGTCTCCCTCCGGCCATAAGATAGGGAGAGCTGAGTTGTGGATTCAGCCCCCTCATCAGTAGTGGCCATAATACCCTCTGGATTGAATGATGCCGTGAGCAAAGTTTGGTGTTTCTCAATGTTGAATGAGCTGCTGTGAGTTACCTAGAATCCTATTCAACTGCAGATTCTGGCTCAAAATCTTCTTCATTTTTTTTTTCTTTTTGGGTCACACCCAGCGATGCACAGGGGTTACTCCTGGCTTTGCACTCATGAATTACTTCTGGCGGTGCTCAGGGGACCATATGGGATGCTGGGATTCGAACCCGGGTTGGCCACGTGCAAGGCAAATGCCCTACCCACTATGCTATCGCTCCAGCCCCTATTTTTTGGCTATTTTTTCTTTTTGCTGGCTCAAAATCTTCTTAGGGGTTGCTGAGACTCTGCATTTTTAAGATCCTCAGGTGCTAACGGTGACCTTGATTCACAGACTACACTTCCAAGAGCAAGAAGGCAAAGTTGTTACCTAATCAGAGACTTAAAGTTCTTTTTGAAATTTGTAACTGAAATGTTAGCAGTCCCAGGTATTGAACGTGTCTCCCGCCTGCAAAGAATGTGCTTTGCCACTTAACACATCTCTGCTGTAACTTCAAATTTTGAAATGATATTGTGTACACACACACGCACACACACATACACACAGGGACACTGGTAGAGAGAAGGTGACATTGGTAATGGGAGTGGTGTTGGAATATTGTAGGACTGAAACACAACTATGAACAGCTTTATAAATTGTGGAAATTAATTTCTTTTAAAAAAACATTGCATTCACATGCCGACATTTCTAGGAATGGTGAGAACTGCTTCCCTCTCCCTGCCGGCTTTCAAAACACAAGGCATGTCCTGGCTTTCATAACACATGCTATGTCCCGTTTTGCATCCTGCCATATTATTCCACATGCCCTTCCATTTCTCACATTTTTCATAGTTTGGGGTTCACTCCTCAAAGTCTGCCACAAGGGGGCACCCGTGACTTCCAGGCCAGTTAGTGCCAACAACTGGCCTGAAGAGCAAGTCCTTAGCAAGAGTTTGAGCAGTGGTAGGACCACTATCAGGCCGACTCAACCACTGATGGCCTCAAAAACCTTCACATCATTTCGCCCTTTTGTCAAATTTCGATGATTCAGAAAACTGCTGACTTTGGGTCGTGTCGTCATTGCCTGACCGAGAGATTTATGCGCCTGGAGATGCAGGGAACACAGGTTTTAATGGGGCTTAGGGACTTGTGCCTATAAGGACAGAAGTTGTCCAAGGAAGAAAGAACACTTAAATACCTCAGCGGTTGTGCTGAGGTTCAAACTTCCCCACATCAGGCTCAGAGTTCTACATTCCTTTCCTCTGGAGTCAATGAAGAGAAACGACACTTCATGTGAACCTCAATTCCCAGCCTCCTTATCCTTTCGCACCCTCAGAGGAGCTTAGAGAGGGTCCCTCTGTCTCTGATAGTTCCTTGGTCAGTGGCCTCATCAAACTTTACATTTGTGCTAGGCCTTGTGGCATATTAGTGAATGTTCAAGAACAACCAGCTCTCCAAAAAGCAACCAGTTAATTTTCGGTATTTGCTAATTTCCACGGACATCA
This sequence comes from Sorex araneus, assembly GCF_027595985.1. NCBI lineage: Eukaryota > Metazoa > Chordata > Mammalia > Eulipotyphla > Soricidae > Sorex > Sorex araneus. The sequence goes on along the minus strand of NC_073310.1, from coordinate 50,196,480 downwards.
TCATGGTTAATTTCAAGCTATGGACACCGTGTCATTGAGTGTGAATCTGGGAAGAAGGCCAGTCGGTCTGTGAAAGAAATACAGTGGATGTGATCTTAAGATGCTCGTTATACTAGTAAAATAATCAAGGAGAGCTATTTTGCCGCCGGACTTCTGGGTGTGTGTGGTGCTATGGATTGACCTCAAGGCCTCTTCACTCAAGGTATGACCTGATACCACTGATCCACACCCTCAGAGTAAGTGATGAGTTAAGCAACCATTATCTTATTATCTTTGTTGCTTTAAAGTATGGTAAAATATAACATAAAATTTTACCATTTTAGCCTACTGTAAATGTATACTCCAATAGTATTAAGTATATTCACATTGTTGTGCAAGTTCCAGAACTCTTTTTTTTTTTTTTGCGGGGGGTTAGGGGGAGGTTGGGGGCACACACCAGGCTATGCTCACGGCTTACTCAGGCTCTGAACTCAGGGTCATCACTCCACAAGGGACTTGGGAGTCCAATTGGGCATCAGGGATTGAATCCAGGTCAGCCACATGCAAGGCAAGTGCCCTACCCACTGTATTATCTCTCTGGCCCCCAAAACCTTTTTATCATATACCGCTCATTTCAATATTCATTAAACAATTCCCCACCCCCACCCCGACCCTGGGAAACTTCATTCTATTTTTCTTTCCTATGATTTTGACTACTTGAAGTACTTTGTCTGAGGAGCATTGTATATTCTGTCTTTTTGTGAAGAGTTTATTGCATTTATCATAATGTCCTCATACATGTGACAAAATTTCATTTTTTTTTGCATTTAAAAAAAATTTTTATTAGTGAATCACCGTGAGGTACAGTTGCAAACTTATGAACTTTCATGTTTGCATTTCATTTACATCCCTCCACCAGTGCCCATTCCCCTCCACCAATGTTCCCAGTATTCCTCCCACCACCCCCACCCCAACCCCCACCACCCCACCCCTGCCTCTGCAGCAGGGCATTCCCTTTTGTTCTCTCTCCTGTTGTATGTTGTAATTTGCAATAGAGGTATTGAGTGGCCATCATGTTCGGTCTATAGTCTACTTTTGGTACACAGCTTTCAACCTGAGTGGGTCCTCCCAACGTTCTCTACTAGGTGTTCCCTTCTCTATCTCAGCTGCCTTTTCCCCCAGCATGTGAGGCCAGTTTCCAAGCTGTGGGGCAGACCTCCTGGTTCTTATCTTTACTACTCTTAGGTGTTAGTGTCCCATTCTGCTACTTTATATCCCACAGATAAGTGCAATCATTACATAAAGAATTTCATTTTTAAAGACCATCTCTTTTTTTTTAGCTTGACATCTGTTCATGGAGTATAATTGCTTTTACCGCTCACTAGTCTGTTTTAGTTTTTGATTCGTGGTTTTGGGGACACACCTGGCTGTGCTCAGGGATCACTCCTGGTGAGACCTGGGCGGCCATATGTAGTGCCAGGGATTGAACTGGTGTTACTCACACGCAAGGTAAATACCCCCTGTACTATCTCTCTGCTCCACCCTCACTATTGTGAATAATGCTGATATGAAACTTTGCTTTCAGTTTTGCTTTTTAACATATATGCACCCAGTTATTGAATTGCAGGGTTATAAGGAAATTCTATTTTGAATTTTTGAAAAATTGCTGTACTATTTGCTCTAGTGGATGTACCATGTTACCATCAACAGCTGCAAAGGGCTGTAGTTTCCTGAGCTGTTGACAATCCTGTCAGTATGTTTCTTTCTCTGTGCATGTGTTTTGTTTCATTTTATTTTTTTTTTATTGAATCACCACGAGGTAGTTACAAAGCTTTCATGTTTTAGTTTCAGTCATACAATGATTGAATACCCATCCCTCCACCAGTGTACATTTTCCACCACCAATGTCCCCGGTATCCCTCCATCCCCATCTCAACCCTCCCCCTGCCTCTATAGCAGACAATTTATTCCATACTCTATTTTGGGCATTATGGTTTGCAATATAGATATTGAGATGCTATCATGTTTGGTCCTTAATCTACTTTCAGCATACATCTCCCATCCCAAATGATCCCTCCAACCATCATTGACAGTGATCCCTTCTCTATTCCAGCTGCCTTTCCCCCCAGCTCATGAGACAGGCTTCCAACTATGGAGAAGTATTCCTGACCTTTGTGTCTACTGTCCTTGGGTATCAGTCTCATATTACGTATTTTATATTCCAAAAATGAGTGCACTCATTCTGTCTGTCCCTCTGTTTCTGACTCATTTCACTTAGCATGGTACCTTCCATGACCATCCACTTAGAAGCAAATTTCATGACTTCATCTCCTAACAGTTGCATAGTATCCCATTGTGTAAATGTACCAAGTTTCTTTAACCAGTCGTCTTGTTCTTGGGCACTCGGGTTGTTTCAAGATTCTGCCTATTGTGAACGGTGCTTGGGCATGCATTTTAAAAAGTAATGGGTATGAGGTGGAACAGACCCTTCACCCTGTTTCTTGTGGGTCACAGTATTTCAGAGGCAGCTGACCCTTCCTTTCCCTGCTCCTCGGGATCTCTCGAGAAGCAGAAATCAGCCCTGACCACCCCTCGATGTGCACAGGAGATAGTGCCTCAGCTCCGCAGGACTTCTGGGCAGGCACCCGCAGCCGGAGACCCTTGTTGCTGTAGGGGAGGGCGCTGTCCCCCTGGTGCCAGTGTCCCCCTGGTGCCAGGTCCACAGGCAGGTTAACCCAAGTGGGCTCTGTGAAAGGCTGGTCAGCCTTCCGGTCACTACCACCGAGTCTTAACTCTCAGGATGTCTGGATCTGATTAAGTGAAGGTCCCAGGAGGGAAGTGACCAGCCATACAAGTGGTTCTTATGGCCGCCTCAGACCTCATGGATGCCAGTTGGGTTGTCAGGGGCAACAGTGAGGGGAGCTGTTGGCAGAAGCTTTTAGCGAGTTTTCAAATCTCATGTGAAAATGATCCCCTGCACTGAGAGATGGAATAAGGCTTTAGGCACTTGCCTAGCACCTGGCGGATGCCAGTTCTATCTCCAGCACCACTCAGGGTCCTGTACATCTTACCCGGAGTGATCCCTGAGCACAGAGCAAGGAGTGAGTCATGAGCACAGTCCAATGTGGTACAAACAAAAGACAGCAGCAACAAAAGCCCACAAAACCCAACGTGGGGATGTACACACATGCCATCTTCTTCCCTTGTCTGGTACTGCTCCAACTTGGAAGTCAAGGTCGGTTCCTCCTAGAGGGCCCCTGGTGCAGAAATCTGAGTCCGCCCTTGTCCTTCACTGGCAGGACGTTTCCCTTCCAGCTAGTAACACTGGCTAAAGCAGAGAAGGTCCTCCTATGTTTTCACACAATCAACTTTCGGCAACTGATCTTTTAACAGTCTAGTAGCCGGTTCATACCATTTCCTGGTGCTCATGTGTCAGTGGGAGCTGATTCCCGCCTATCACTGGGTAGATTTCTTCTTTTCCCTTTTTCAGTTTGGGTCACAGTGAATTGAGTCACCGAGTGTTGATAACAAGAGCAGGAAATAATGCAGGGGCACCTGAGAGTGTCACATTATTTGGCAAACACCACACTGGCGCAGAGTTAGCTATGAATGGTTTCCCTGTCCCCACCTGTGTCTTTTTACCATGAAAGCTCTTCCTTGTAAGCAGTGGCCTGCAGATAAACTTGCATGTTTTCACTTGATTCTCAAAATGTAGGTACTATTATCTCCCTTGCTTTAGAAATAGATACTGAAATTTTTCATCTTTGTGGGAGCTATACCTGGCTCAGGGTAATTCCTATTTCTGTCCTCAGGGGTCTCTCCTGGATTTGCTCAGGGGACCTCATATGTAGCGCTGGGGATTGAAGTGGGGTTGACTTTGCAAGCAAGGCAAGAGCCATAATCTCTGACTTTATCTCCACCCCCTAGTTCACCTATTTTAACCTCTTAGCTTTAGACTTACAGGGGTTTCTTGTAGGCAGGGTACAAATGGGGCTTTTTCCTTTTTTCCCAATGACAATTTATGCATTGTAGTTGACTTGTTGAGACCACCAGCTTTTAAAATTTATTACTACTATTTTAAGACAATATTTTGGTTTACAAAAGCATGAACGTTTAAGGGCACAAAGCTGCCGCAGCTGTCCCCACAGTACTGTTACTCTCCAGTCTCAGTTCATTTCCTCTCCCCTCCACCCGGTCACCCCCTGGTCACCTCAGTTCTGTGGGCAGAGTCCCAGGGTTTGTTTTCATTGGACATGCTCTATTTCCTTGTTTTGTTTCTTTATATAACACAACTGAATGAGATCATCTGGTATTTGAAACGACCAGCAGTTAATAGTGTGTGGGTTTAACTCTGCCGTCTTCATATTTGTTTCCTATATACTCTAAGGTTTTATTTTTCTTGTTTTGGGATAAGACAATATTGGGTATAATTTTGCTTTATCTTTTTAATAGCTGTACTCATTACTGAAATCATTATTATAGGACTTACAGTACACAGCTTTGACTTATTGGAGCCTACCTTCAAGGGACATTATACCTGCTTTTTGTTTTGGGGCCACACCTGATTCTGTCAGGGATCTCTCCTAACAGGGGTCAAAGGATCATGTGGTGCTGGGGACTGAAGTCATCAGTCACGTGAAAGACAAGCACCCTACCCACTGTACTGTCCCTCTGACCCTATTGTACAATTTTTTGGGCCCAGTGAAGCTCAGGGGTCACTCCTGGCGCTGCACTCAGGAATCATTTTTTTCTTTTTTGGGCCACTCCTGGCTCTGCACTCAGGAATTTCCCCTGGTGGTGCTCAGGGGACCATATGGGATGCTGGGAATTGAACCTGGGTCGGTCACGTGCAAGGCAAAAGCCCTACCCGCTGTGCTATTGCTCCAGCCCCTCAGGAATCATTCTTGGCAGGTTTGGGGGACCATATGGAGTGCCTGTGCTCAAACTCAGGTCAGCTGTGTCATACTCAAGGTCAAATTCAAGGCTAGAGCCCTAACTATTGTACCATTTTAAAGATAAATTTAAAAAGCTTACAAAAGCCTTCTTTCCTTTCACAACAGACTGGAGTGAATGCTATGCATGCAGAAGGCTCAGGTTTGATGCCCAGCATCATCCAGTGTTCTGAGCACTGTGAGCACCTGAGCACGGCAACTCGCCCCAGAGCACCACGGGTGCAGCCTCCAAACAGTACAGTGTTAATTCCTTGAACCTGCATTGCCAGTAGGGAAAGCACATCATTGAAGACTTACAAAAAGATTTACCCTGGACTATTTGTGTGGACCTAAGATACATTCATGTGTCTTTATACAAGAAAGGCAGAAGGAAATTCACTCAGAAAAGGTCATGTCAAGGCCAAGAGTTTGGAGTGATTTGTCTTATGTCATGCATAAAATTGAAGCTAAAGAGGCAAGAAAGATTCTCCCCTCAAGTCAAGTCTCTTTAAAGCACAACCTTGATTTCTGCTTAGTGAAGCCAATTTGGGGCTCCTGACCTTCAAAAAAAGAATACAAATTCTGTTGTTCAAAGCCACCATTTATGGGAATTTATTATTGCACTCACAGAAAACGAGCACTCGTGGCCAGGAAGGTATCTGTAAAGACAAACTACACCTCTACTTACAGCTACAAACTCCACAAACTCGCCTTTTCTCATTTCATATACTACAGGAGCACAGTAGTTTCTAAGACTGGGTTCTCTCTCAAAATGTACCTTTTACATTTGGCTTTCACCTGATTTGCTCGGCATGTGTTGATGAGAAAATACTGGAATTAACTGGTTCTTTCAGTAATATAGTCCCGTAGAAAGTTTCCAAAGCAAGTTGTATTTTAAAAACCAGAAACAACAAAACTCTTCAGTGGGGCTGGCGTCGAGGGAATGTGGCCAACAATGACCCAACCCCTGGCGGTCTGGAGGCCCCGAGCACTGCTGGGGTGGCCTGGGTACAGGGTGCCAGGAGCACTGAATCTTGGGCAGTCAAGGGGGTGTGGTGGGGGGTCCTGAGCACTTGGGAGACATATTCCCCACCCTCGCCCCAAATCTCCAGTTGACTTCATTGGACTGTCACTATCATCGATCTGCTCGAGCGGGCACCAATAACGTCTCCATTGTGAGACTTGTTGTTACTGTTTTTGGCATATCGAATACACCACGGGTAGCTTGCCAGGCTGTCGTGTGGGCGAGATACTCTCAGTACCTTGCTGGACTCTCCAATAGGGGTGGAGAAATCGAACCCCGGTCAGCCACGAGTAAGACAAACGCCCTGCCGCTGTGCTATCACTCCAGCCCAACTTCATTGGACATGTTAGTTTTAATGTAAATGTTTAATTTTGCTTAACCTATCGTTCAATGCGTATCTAACTAGAGTAACAGCTACATGAAAGGAAAACAATGGAATGTGGCCCCAACTTCTACACCAAAGCGTGTTATAGTTTAAATGTTTGAATTAATACTGTTAAAAAAAAGAACCTTTCTACAGCTCAATATACAAATGTGTGAAATGCTAACATATTATACAATAAGATTGTAGCATATTGTAGTTAGGAAAATTGTTTAAATATTTTCATAAATTTTCTATTCGTAAAAATGTTTGGAGCTCAAATACTTCTTGAAAAACACATTTGTATCTAGTGCAGAAAGCCATTTGGTTATGCTTCTAAGGTAAAATGCATAGCAACTAGAATAAGCGAATCATGGTAGCGATTTCTTTAGAAACAACAGGAATAAAGCTTACTAAGAAAACTGATCAAATCAAGGCGTTTCCAGGCTATTTTTCAGTCGTGGGGGCAAACAGCAACTGTTTTGAGTGGAGCAGATGAATTCAAATCCTGGTTTGTCAATCACTGTCTAACCTTAAGCAATCTACTATCTACCTGAACGGTTTTATTGTAAGGACTGAATGATAATTACTAGCTGTAAGATGTAAATATTCAGTAAGTTATTAACCAGATGTCAAGGTTCTCTTGATGGTTTTTCTTTCCCCAAGATCCTTGTGATTCAGTTGCTTTTGTGTTAAATAGTCACAAACATGGAGCAGTGGGATCTGGAGAGATTGCGTGAAATCCAGAGGCTGACTCTTTTTTTTTTTTTAAAGTGAATGTCCTTATTTAAAAATGTGAACACTTAATTTGAACTTTTGCTCTCTAAATCCTAGATTTGGTGTGGCCAAGTAAGAGAGCTACATGGGTATGGACTGCTGCCCACCAGTGATTCAACTCCAGTACAAGGTTCCACCTGGAATCCTGACTGGGAGTGCGTGGCGAGGCTCTGTTCATATTTCTCAGCCTACTTCTAGCCCTGCTTGTGGGCAGCGGGCGTAACAGATGCCGCAAGCTGAAGGCCTCATTTTGTCTTTCTAGTCAGCTGTGTGCAAGAAAGCATGCTACCCGATGGACCACCTCTTCAACCCAAATCGTGGCTTTTGTCTAGAAAAATGACTCAAAAATTTCTCGGGCGGGGGGGGTGTGGAAAGAAATGCCTGCCACAGAGGCAGGCAGGGGGTGGGGGGCTATGGGAAGGAACCTGGGGACACTGGTGCTGGGGAATGTGCACTGGTGGAGGGGTGGGTGTTGGAACACTATGACTGAAATCCAATCACAAACAACTCTGTAATGGTCTAACAGTGATTCAATAAAAAAGTTTAAAAAAATTTGCTCTCCAGTCCAGTGTTTTCTTTCCTTTTTATTTTGGCGGGGGGTGGTGGTGGTAGTGGTGTTGGGGGCCGGGACACTCACACTCAGCAGTGCTCGGGGTTAATCAGGGATCATTACTGGGGTTCAGGAGACCATATGTGGTGCCAGGGATATAACTGGGCTGGCTATGTGCAAAACAACGCCCTACCGTCTTACGGTTGTGGCCCCTAGACATTCTAATTTTAGTTTTGAGTACATTTCAACTAATAGCTTAAATGATCAATCATCGTTGAAACTAAGAGGACTGCCTCTTTGTCATTTTTTTCTTAAAGAAATTTAAAACAGAATCAACAAAAATAGCTATCCGAATGGTTTTTGAAAGAGAATTCCCCCAAAAGGAAAAAGTGGCATGAAACACTAAATCCAATGTTATCTGTTATACCAAGACTTGATCTCATGCTTGGGCTGGAGTGATAGCACACCGTTGGGCTTTCGCCTTTCACGCGGCCGACCCGAGTTCCATTCCTCCACCCCTCTCAGAGAGCCCGGAAAGCTAGAGTATCGAGCCTGCGTGGCAGAGCCTGGCAAGCTACCCGTGTGTATTGGATATGCCCAAAACAGTAACAAGTCTCTCAATGAGAGACGTTACTGGTGCCCGCTTGAACAAATTGATGAGCAACGGGATGACAGTGACAGTGATCTCATGCTTGGTGATTTCACACAAAATTCAAAGCTTTGTTTGGGTCAGTTGTGGCTTTTGGGCCACACCTGTATTCATGGATTACTCCTGGGGGGTTGGGGCCATTCGAGTGCTGGGGATCGAAACCGGGTCAGCTGTGTGCAAGAAAAGCATGCTACCCAATGTACGATCTCTTCAACCCCAACTTCATGATTTTTGTCTAGAAATAAGACTCAAAATTTTTTTGCTCTCCAGCCCAGTCTTTTCCAAATTCCTGTCTTATATACAACCCACTACTTGATAATTTGGAGGATGAACACAGCCCCAAATCCAACTTCCTCCTAGATCCACTCCTCCCACAGTAATCAACTACTAATATTACTGTGGGGTCAGGCCACCAAATAACTTGGGAATTCATCTTAATTTCTCCTTTCCTATTATTTACCTAACATCTAGTGAGCAAAGTTTACTAGGCTGGACTCCAATAAAGCAGAGAATTCAACTTCTCACTATCCTCCTGGTTGTTACCTTTCCTGAATTAGGAGATTTGCCCCTTAATGTCACTTTTGGGGTGGAGGAAGGAGCTCCTTAGACAGTGCTCTAGGGACAGTGAGGTGCATGGCAGCAAAACCTGGACCAAGTCAGCCAGCTGGTTCAAGACCCTCCAATGTGGTGCTGCTCAGGCCTGGTAGTGCTGGGGGTCTCCAGGACACCGAGTGGGGCCTGGAGCTGCAGAGATCCAACTCAGATCCAGGCCCACGCCAGGTCATTACCACCCCTCCTTACTCCGGCTGCTCTCCACCCCTCTCTGCCTCAGACGTAATGCAGTTCTGTGAGCAAACCAGACACCCCCCACCTCTAGATCTTTGAACTCACTCTACCTGACACACTTTCTTTCCAGGTAGAGTCAGACTGAAATGTAGCCACCTTGACAAGCCCACTAAACCTACAACAAGCCTCACCTATCCAGGCAATGTTTCTTGTGCCTTCTCCCCCACTTCCCACATACTTACCATGACACAAATTTGACTATTTTTTTTCAATCATCCATGAGGTGACTATAAACTCCTTGAGAACAGCTATTTTTTCCAAGGATGCAGTAACACAGCCTCAGAGTTATCCCTTCACCACATAACGGTCGGACAGAAGCACCTCTATCATCCCACATGCCCCCTGTACTGGAAGATTCTGATTAAAGTCACACAAAAGTTCTTGGGTTGAAAATAAAAGCAAAAGACCACTACACATTAGTTTGTCAACATGTAATGCCCTGGGTTTATTTTGTGAGAATTCTATCACAATTTTTCCAGGTGGGATTAAAAACCTTAAGGATAATGTATGCCATTGGACTGGGCATTCAGACTTCGGTACTGACAAAGCACTAGTAGTAGTCTGTTAAGTACCATTCTCTTCACAGAAGAGAAGTCAAATATTTCCAAAGGAAGGCACCCGATATTTGTGGTTCTGGCCTTGCAGCCTTCTGGAGAATCTTAAAAGGAAAAAAGCTGGCTGGCTGTTTTTAGAAACTGGAATGATGATACACGTACAGCAATTACTGCATTCTTCTCCCTTATATCCTTTTTGTAAGAACAAGTAAAGAATGAAGTCTTTTAAACAATTCGACAATAAAAAAGTACATTTTTTTTTGTGCTAAAAAAAGGGCAAGACAACATAAACTCCAGTTGTAAGGACTCCATTTGCATACTTGATTTAACACTTTTTGGTGTGGAAGGGAATGGGACTACCGGCTGTTTGTAGAGCAGCAACATAACATTAGTGCTTTAAGTACCAGAAATGACCCACAGTTTTGTGGGCAAGTGGGGATGGGAAGATTCAAGAGACTTCATTTTTAGCTTGTTACTTGTCCTAATGATAGTAGACCAGGAAGATCCCCATTTAACAGTACATTCCCCATTTAAAAAAAACTGATGCCTTTTTTTTTTTTTTGTAAAATTCTGTATGTATGTCACCATTTTTTTTTTCACATGATACACAGAAAACTCAGGGACCCAGAGGGGAACCAAGTTATGTTATACCATTTACAAAATACCAAGGAGTCCACAGCTACCTAACACATTTACTACAGCACAGGAACCAATGAAGGTACAGTGTACAAAAAACTGTAAACACGGCACAATAAATAGATAAAACAGCAGGTTCCGCACCATGCACATGATGTGATGACACTTCATCTCTATACAATCTCACATCTCACACTCTTTGTTGCAATTTATTTCCCTCCCACCCCCCGCCCCCAAGTGCAAAGCATCACAAATGAACATTTCTGTATTCAAGTAACATATATACAAGGGTATTACAAATATGCAGTACTGTACAGATAATTGCTGTATTCTTAATTTACAGATGTTGATTTTTTTCCTATTAACAGTAAGAAAAGAAAAATTGAAGCATGAGAGATGAGCATTGCTGTCAAGTCCCCACAGCTGCCACAGAAACGCATGTGTTGCATTCCACCATCCCTTGCATTCAAAATGCTACTGATGCATAGCACCTAATCAAAGTCCCCAGGCTGCAGATCCACTCCCGAGGAAGCTACGTCACCTCCATCGCTACTGTATTGTCTGCTATGTTGTTTAGTGCTGGCTTTTCTGACTCATGATTTTCCCTGTGGGGGAAAAATAAAGTTTAATATATTACTCACATAAAACATACTTTTTTTCCTTAATACTAGAAAAAAATGGACTCTGGGGAGAAAACAGCAAGCAGAGGAACACGAACTTTTATGGCCACTATGAATTCCACAGTCACTCTATTACCAACAAAATAGGGGCAGCACTGAAGCAGCCTGAGTCCCAAGGTCTGGTTTATATTTTGCATTTTTTTTTTTAACTCTCATAACAGTTTTTAAAAAGAAGCACAAGTGACTGAATTTCACTTAGGACTTCAATTTAGGGTTCTATCAATAAAAGTGAGTAGGAGGGGCTCTGAAGTAATGATCAGAAGACAAAGATTTCTCTCTCTTTTAACAGGTGGTAAGTACCAAACCGAGGGATTACACTAGAAACCTATGGGTGTGATTTCTGGGTGTTTTTAGTCCTTTTGAAGGGCCGGAGGAAGGGGAGGGGAACCCTAACTGGACCATATGGTACCAGGACTAAACCTGCATAGGTGTCTGTAGAGAAAACATGAGACCGGCCCATTGAATTATCTCTCTGGACCCCCAAAGAAAAAAATTCCAATTTTCTGGCATCTACACTGCTGAGTGTGTTTGTAGCTCTGATCTTAGTTCCCATACCTTTAGAAAAACTGGATAAAGGGACACAAAACGTTTCACATAGGGGTTGGAGAGACAGTGCAGTGGGTAAGGCGCTTGCCTTGTATGCAGGCGGCCAGGTGAGATTCCCGGCATTACATATAGTACCCAGAGCACTGTCAGGAGTAATTAGTGAGTGCAGAGCCAGGAGAAACCCCTGAGCATGGTGGCTGTGGCCCCCAAACCAAGTTCCATATATTGTTAAGTGTTTTGGGCTTAATATAATTTCAGTTATGAAAATCACGCATCATATATTTAAATATATATTAATGGTGTCTGAGTCACACCCAGTGGTCCCAAGGGCTAACTTTTGGTTCTGTGCTCAGGGAATCACTCCTGGCGAGACTTGGGGGAACCAGAGGGGTGTTGGGGAGCAAACCTTGGTGTGACTGCATGCAAAGTAAGCACCCTACTCAATGTATTATCTCTCTTGACTTAAGTTACATTTAAGGCTAGAGCAAAAGCACAGGGGGTAGGGCATTTGCACCCGGCCAACCTGGGTTTGATTTCCAGCATCCTATATGGTCCCCCGAGCACTGCCAGGAGTAACTCCTGAGTGCAGGAGCCAGGAGTAACCCCTGCGCATTGCTGGGTGTGACCCAAAAAGAAAAAAAAAGTTACATTTAAGTTGAGGAATCTTCTGATCACCCAGAGGCCATCAAAGGTGTTCCAAAGCCCGCTTTCTTCCTACCATTCTTACTTCAACTACTAACCTTCCCAAACCTCGAGCCAACTAGTTTAGTTGATAGGGTTTTCTTCTGTAACTCTATCTCCCTCTCGTCTGCAAAACCAAATACAACCCTGGATCAAATATGATCTCATTTTTTAGATTATAGAATACATCAGATGTGAAGGCTTTTTCTTATATTGAAATTAGAGCTGCAATATATACAATTTTACAAACCTATAAATCTTTGTAATCTTTTAGAATGATTTTCAATGAATCTTACACAATGAAACATTAACTTTTCTTAATTATGTACCCAATATTCACAACACTTAGACTAAAATTTCAATACCACTAATTACATTCATCTGTTTACTGCTTAGTGGAAATCAATCTCAAAAAAGTATAGTGTAATTTCCAAGAAGTCAAGATAAATCTCGTATCTCCAAACACTTTCGGCTTAAACATTTAACTAGTCATATACTACTAACCTTGGAACTGAATCTACAGAGGATGAAGATGGAACCTTGGAAACTTGACAGTTTGCTGCAGCAGCCAGCTTTAAGGCAGACGATGGAACAGCACTTAAAGTCCTAGGTATATGTCGTGCATTTATGGGGGTTATAGAGTTTACAGTGGCAACTGATGAAGGTACAGTTAATCGAATGTTGTTCCCAATCAGAACCTGAGTTGTTGCAGAATTGGCAGCAGTTACTTGATGACTCAGAGCACTGTGGGAAGTTGAAGTCTGTGTCATGTTAGAAGGTTGTAACAAAGTTGAACCTGCCGTTGATGGACTTGTATGTACAAGTGCTGTTGGTGTAGTACTACTGAGGTGTAAGCCCTTGTATACTCCTAGAGGAAAAGAAAGAAGCATTTAAATAATATGTAAATTGTCAATTTGTATGGCAGATACACATTACAAATATTGTAAAATTTCTTTTTTGGGGGGTGGGGGTGGGGTGGTGTGCCACCCCACCTGGAGATACTCAGGGGACCGTATGAGACCATATGGGATGCCGGAGATCAAACCTGGGTTGGCTACATGCAAGGCAAGTGCCCTACTTACTGAATGTGCCCCTCCCTCCGACCAAAGAAATTTCTTTATCCTTACCTGAGGCCGGAAGGACACCATTCACCCCAATTCCAAGCACCACATCATCCTTCATCTTGAATCCCATCAGTTGTTCTGATGTCACCAAAGCAGAAGCAGCAAATTGAGCACTAGCAGAATCCAAAGTCTTGGAAACAAAACCCTAAAAAGCAAATACAAATCTAATCAGTGTCACCGAGTCTTAGATTAATATTAATACCAAAATCTTGAGAAGACAAGTGGCAAAGCACTGAAATATTTTTTAATAGTCACGAACACGAGAAAGTTATACTCAAGGGTAATGAACTGAGGAGCCTCATACCTCAAGATTTTCATGTGAAAATATTTAACAAGCCAATTAACAAATCTTCTATAATGCTCTAATAGGAAACCTCCAATACAAAGTCTTAGACAATAAGTATACTAGTTAAACTATTTCAGTGATTTGCAAATATGTAACTTATTTTCCCATAACTCACAAATATATATGTATATACAAAACCAAAGGCACCTTCAGGACAGAAGAGAAATATTCCATTTGGGATTAGCAAAATATCACATCATAACGTAGCCTAGAAATTACGAAGCCCCTTTAATTTTTTTCCTTGAAGCTGCTTAGGCTCAAATTTCATCCTTCAAGCACAAAATAGGTTTAAACGGCAAACATTTATCATGCTTTTGTTTTAAAAGCAAGTTCTGCTTAATGGTAAAAGAGGTCACTCAATTTAAATTTTAATAGCTTTTCAAACACTTTAAATTTTAAAATATTTTAATAGCAATTAAACCCTAACATCTAGCAGGGTTGTTATTTTAAAGAGACATCTTTATAGCCTCTAGTCAGAGCTGAACATAGGGTCTTCATGCTATTTGGTTTTTAGTTTTTTACTTTTTAAAGTAGGGAGCAGAGTCAACAGCTTCCATACTCACCTGTAAGGTTCTTTCTAAACCCTGTATAGAATGGCTATGATGGAGATTCAGGCGAAAGCCACTTTTCTGCTGGTTAGATGCAAGGTTCTATGACAACAGTTGGTAATTAGAGATGAACTCTGGTGGGAAACAATGAGGGATAATCATAAGACAGACAAATCCCTCACCTGTGCAGTGTTGGTGGAGGAATTACTATTTGCTTGCTGTTGCTGAATTTGTGCAAGCTGCTGTTTCTGCATTAGTGCCAGTTGCTGTTGATGTTGCTGGTATTGTTCGGCTGTAAATGCTGAACATAAAATAAAGAAACACTTTACAAAAACGCACAGGTATCACATGCATCTTCTACCAAATTTCAGCATGAGAAATGGTACAACGGTGTGTGATCCTGCTAACGATCACCTCCAAATGAAAATTTCACATTTTCACAACCACATTTTCACAAGAGTGGTTTGAGTTTCAAGTAAGACAAAATTAAAGATCCTGAGTTAAAGAAAAAAAAGAGAACAGCTGAGTTCCCAATTTTCAAACCACGTTTTTTACAATTTTTGTAAAGCTGTGACAACTTATGTTGAACAGTGTAAAAAGGTAAGACCAGCTTTTTAAATCCACATTATTTGGAATTCAGCTTTGCAGTGAGTTTGAGAAGAAATCTGACAATTATCCCCTTAGCTTCTAATTTACTTATATTATTTTCACAATGCATTTGATGATCCCTAGTAGTTCTGTGCATAAATAGGAACTGTTTTACAATAGACTTTCTAATTTTGGTCAATTCAAATACTTCCTCTGTATGAAATACAAGGTTGTTAATTTTTTTGAACCTTTAATAATTTTATTTTATTTTATTTTTTTTAAAACCCATCCTTTAAAGTTTAACAGGAAGAAAAGAGGTGCCAAATATTAAGGTTAATTAATTTTCCCCACCCAATTAACCCACCTGGAAAAAATCCAGTCAATAAGAACGGAGATGTTTATGTTGATTTACTGTACAGAATGATGTCTGAGGTAAGACACTGTGTTATGCTACTTATGTTTGTCTATGGAGAGCTCAGTTCTAAAAAAAACAAACAAAAAAATGTTCATTTATTACTTCCAAAGTGTGTGCAGTTTAAAAAAAGGAAATCTTTTTCTTTTCAGCCAATTAAAAAAAAAGGGGGGTGGGAAGCACATATAGTTATATCATCTGACTTTAAAGGCATCTTTAAGAAGCCAGTGATTTTTTGGTAATAATTATTTCAAAGGGCAGAAAAGGGTTACCATGCATCCCTGGGTGACAGGGAATCTGTAAATCATGCACATTTTCTCAATCTGAATATTAAAAATTTTAATATTTAAAAAATACTGTCATCTAATTTACAACTTGCTGTCTTTAACTGCATTCTTGATAATTTAGTTAGAATATTACTTCAGAATATAATTTCACTTAAAATTCAAGAGGAACTTTTATTTCCAACGATATAGTATCTGCCTAGTACAGCTACTAAAGGATTAAGGAGAGCTTCTATACAGTCTTGAAAGGATCAGAAAATCATGAAATCATGTTTGAGGAAACCTAAGTTATCAGCGTCAATATGGCCTCTTACACTGGAGTTAAGCTCTTGGGCTACAAGGGTTAAAAAAAAAAAAGCAATCTGTTGGAAAAATTCTACTGCTGACTTTCTTACTTTGTGTTGCTATGAATCTGTTGACACCTAGCTTTTGATGAGTTCTCTTCCCCTGCTATATTTATCCTCCTCAGATTTGAATTTTAAAGGGAAGTCTTTTAAAAACAGGGTAATCCCTAAGAATCAAAGCAAAAGTAACTGTCAACATAATCATTTCCATGTAAGTATTGTTTCAGAACTTGAAGAAATTCTACAAAAATTAATGTTCAATGTAATATTCACCTTTGGTTATGAAAAAAATCAAGCAGTTGTTTAAAATGGAAAAATTCTAAATTTAACAAGATACACTGCTAACATTTTTTACGATTTTATTTTCTAAATTTGAGTAACCTAAATCAATTTTTCTAGTAGGAAATTTTACTAATTTACTAAGAAATTTTTCTTAGTAAAATTTTTAAGGATCATTTCTAGATCAGGTCACTATGTATCAATAAAAGCAATACTTAACATGTACTGAAGATTCTACCTACAAAACTTCACTTATCTAAATGAAAAAAATTCTTTTGCACTTAGTTTTCAGGAGTGTGTTTTAATCAAAACCCTAGCTGGAGCGATATCACAGCGATATCACAGCAGGACGTTTGCTTTGCACAAGGCTAACTTGGGTTCAATTCCCAGCATCCATATGGCTCCCCGAGCACTGCCAGGAGTAATTCCTGAGTGCAAAGCCAGGCTTACCAAAGACATTTTGCTAATATATCTGTGCATCACTGGGTGTGACCCAAAAAGCAAAGACAAAAAAAAAACCCTCGCAACAAATTTAAATAGTCTTGTCCTATTTAAATAAACATTTTATTCCTTGCCCGCTCAGGGTCTTGTAACTTTGCTTTTAACTACTTCTTCCTAATATAGATTTAGAAATAAAAATGCAATATAAAACTTTATATGACCAGTTTTCATTTGGAGCCATTTTTATTAGTCCAAATCTTAAGACACCTCTTATACTCAAGAGCCTAGTTATAAAATTATCCCTGGAAAATTTTGGCAAGTGACTTGAAATGAATAAGCCACATATAAATCAAAAGTCTAGGAGCCAAGAGAGCTGGGTTTTTCTTTTCATTTTCACCTGTTTTAATAAGCTGAATCTACCTGGAACAAGTTACTTACCCTTTTGAGATCACTATGCTCATATAAAATATGAAAGTGATTAATTTAGATCCTTTTCAGCTATGAGGCACTAAAATTTTATATAAAATCCCAATACGTAAGTTTATATGATTGGGTAGGAAGCTCTGAATAAAGGTACGGTAGTAGAAGGACAAATATAAGTCTGATCTGGGTTTTATACTATGTGGAGAGGACCTCAGAAGCTATTATTATTTAAGCCAGATGTTAGAAACAAAACTGACTACAATTTTCTAAATCTCTGCCAAGGTAGAATATTTTTTCAGATTGTATCTGCCTCCAGATAGGGTAGGGTGAGGAAGTTTGCAATTCAAAGAAAAATTGGAAGTTTTGTGACCAAATCTAGGATCCGAATAATTTCTGAGAAGAAAAAAACTTTTAGATCAGGAAGTATCCTAAGTCACTTCTTCCTATAACCTTGTAACTCAGAAATCTTTCACCTGGGGTCATAAAGGTATGTAGCAGTAGGAAGTGTGGGAAAATAATACAACTATATACCACATATATACCAACTCACATATATACCAACAATGTGAGCCATGTTTTTAAAGTATCTTGAGAGTATTTGACCAAAAAAGGAGCAAGGCAGGGGAAAGAGTCATATGAGGGCATGAACAAAAACCTGAGAAAGCAGCATGGCAGTACTTTAAATATATGAGTGATGCTGATGATACTGGAAAGCATCAAGTTCAATAACTCCCAAGGACAAAAAGGCACTATGGAGATTAAAATGGAAGGGGGCAGCATTTGGGCTCAATATACGGGCATATTTTCCAAACAAGTCTCAAATGTTGAATGCCTTGATGTAAAAAGTTGTTGAATTTGTCCTCAAAGCAAGTACTTAGGCAGAGACAGAAGCTGGTGGCAGCTGCTGTGGGGTAAGAATTTAAGTAAAATAAGATTTTATAAATCTACTTTTACATCTGAGCTTATAATAGACATTTTGCTCCAAAGAGCCCAAATCGGAAGTCAAAATATCCATGAACAGATGAATTTATACCTACTACATGGTTTAACACTTGGCAGAGAGTCTGAGGCCACT
Organism: Sorex araneus; assembly: GCF_027595985.1. NCBI lineage: Eukaryota > Metazoa > Chordata > Mammalia > Eulipotyphla > Soricidae > Sorex > Sorex araneus. Next base: position 50,178,402 of record NC_073310.1, on the reverse strand, counting down.
AAGGTAAAGGAATCAAACACAGTTCATTCCATTTGAATTCACTTACATAAAAGTTCTAGAACCCGCAAAACTAAGTTACACCGACAAAATGGTTACCTGGGGCTGAGACAGAATTAAACAGGCAAAGGTCTAAAGGGATTATTTTGAATAGATGGTATTCTGAATAAAGACAGATGGTACTTTTTTGGATTGCTATGGTGGCTGCATAGATTTGTACATACAAGCCAGCACTAAGGTACTATGGGAAATGGTCTACAAATAGTCTGATATTATCTTCCATGGAATTCCAAACACCGTACAGTGGTGGTGTTTTTCTTTTTCTTTGTGAGGGCTGAGGAGAATGGGGGGGGGGGGAGTCCACATCCAGTGGTGTGCAGGGCTTACTCCTGAATCTTGTGCACTACCAGGTTCACTCCTGGCAGTGCTTAGGGAACCATATGGGACACCTGGATTGAACCTGGGTAGCCCCCATGCAAGGCAAGCACCCTGCCCTCTGTATGGTCTCTCTGGCCCCCCACTGGTGAGTGTTTTAGAACATGAAATACTATGGTAGGTCTTTATGTATGATCCCACTTTTAACATAAGAAAACGATCCTTCGGCACACCAGTATCTGGAATAGCCTATAGCTCAAGATGCTGTCAAGTTGTATTTCCATAATTGAACAAGATCAACTGAAAAGGTAAAGGGCGTAGGCGTGGGGAAGGTGACAGGAACATAAGAAAAAATGAACTATTAAAAAAAAAATCTCAGGTTAAGAAAACAGATTCTAAGGTGACCAAAATGCTTATTGTTCATTTGTTACAAAATCAACTAACCCAAACAGCAATTTTAAAAGGAGGCTCTTAATTAAAGATTTCTTTAAACAGTATATAGGTAGAAAATTATTTTAATATGAAAAAAAACTAAAGAAATGTAACATAAAATTACTATTTCCAGATAGTTATTTAAAAGCACAACTCCCTAACCAGTAAGGTTGAATTAATCTGAGGTTTATAAGTACAAGCTATCTAGAAATCCAATATGAGAACAGGCTTGCTGTCATTAATATGGTGGCACATATTTAAGTACACATGTGTTGGTAAGCTCTTAAGGACTTGAAGGTGAGACCATCTGCAGTCCAATATTCTACTCAGTATGATTTGGGGGATGGAGGGCAATGCAGGGGACTGAACCAAGGGTCCCATCCATGCCACGGAGGGGCTCTACAGCTGAGCTTTTTACTAGAACACTGTTTAACAATTAATGCAATTCACAAGGGGGGACACTTCAGACTGCTGAAGACCTACTTGAATTCTGAAACACACTTGGATAAGGCTTAAAGTCTTGAAATTTACAAAGTAAGAAAGTATCATTGTTCAAACTTCTTTACAGTTCTAGTTACTTTATAGTAAATTTAAAATCTGAAGTTATAAATTGAATTGTACACCTAGAGATATCATAGACTAAGAATGTATCATCCTAGCTACAGATTATTACTTGCTTATAGGCATCAGATCTTTAGTACAGATATGAGCTTAAAAAAAAACTTAAGATGATGATAAAAATTCACCAAGAATTAGAAATTCAAATCCTGAATGCGTACTGTTTAAAATACACCTCGTTTTCAGTTTTTTTGATTAGAGTTCTAATTATGGGGGGTTAGGGGAAGTATTAATTCCACCATCTGCTATCCCCAAACACATGTAAATGCAGTTACAAAAAATTAGAAAACTATTTGGAAAACAACCAAACCATGTAACACTTATAATTATTAAAAATACACAATTTATTCTTGAAAGGAACTGGAGTAACGGTGTATCGGGTATAGCACTTGCCTGGCACACAGCCAATGGGTTCAGTCCTTGATACCCCGTAAGTCCGTAGCTCAGCCATAAGTGATCCCTGAGCACAGATGTAGTAGAGTAAGCCCTGAGCTCCGTTGGGTGTATCCCGAAAACAAAAACATTTATCCCTGAATGCTAAAAAAATACTAATTCTAGTTCTCAACACAATATATAGCAAGTCTTTCTAAATTCTTCAACATGGTATTATTCTCTTACATAAAATCCAGAGAACAAAGCACTCCAGCCCTTGCCTGTCTAACCAGCTTTCCCACTTGGCCACAGAACTATGTATAATGGCCAAGACTGGTAGGTAAGCAAAAAACAAAACAAAACAAAACAAAAAACACACACACACACAAAAAAGTTTTGAGTAGAAAACAGGATGATGTATTAAATAAATTGTATGCCCTTTTCTAAAAGTAGTGGGTTTCTGAGAGCCATTTACAATTTCCAACTTAAAAAGTATAGGGATTTCCAAAAGGGAACATGAGATGAGAAGGTATGCATAAATATCAACTTTTAAAACAACAGTGATTAAATCAAAGCTCACATACTGAGCTTAAGCAGCACAAATAATTGTTAAAAGTTTGAAAATCAGTATAATTGACTTTATCTATTTGAAAAGCCTCAGAAACTTCTAAGAAACAAAAGCAACCTAAGATAGCCTTTGTTAGCATGTGCTGCAGCAATGATCCCTTCTCTTTCAGAAGCCTTCACAGCAGGTTTGAACTTTGGCATTAGCCTAGACCAGAGTTTCTGTGGTTGAGAGTGAGGTGGACAGTTTGGTTTGCATCTGGGGTTCTTGCTGTACTGAAAACAATAGCAAAAAATCCTGCAAACTCTCTTTAAAACACAATTATACTGATGAGGGTCAGATTCTTTTTATTTGTTTAGTTTTTGGTTTGGGGACCACACAGGGCAATATTCAGGGGTTACTCCTGGCTTTGCATTCAGGATCACTCCTGGCCATGCTAAGGGAACACCTGGGAAGCCGGAGATTGAACCCAAGTCGTCTGTGTGCAAGGCAAACACCTTACCCACTGTACTGTCCCTCCAGCCCCGAAAGTAAGATTCCTAACATACGGATTAAGCAGCAATGCAGACACTGATAATGTTAGAGGAACAGTATTAATTTCTCCCTCTCCTCATTAAGTATGGACAAGATATTCTTTTGAGCTGGATTTAGAATCTGAGATTTCTGAGTCACAAGGAAGATTATAGTGTTTCCCTAATCTGTAGGAATCTATTCTCTAAGTACACAGAAAGAGCTAGTAAAATTTAAAGGAAAATTGAAAGCAGAAAAAAACCTGGTTGAACCCATTCTTTCAAAGATGTGCCATATACAGGAGAAGAAAATAATTTAAAAAAGAAAATTACACATTTTACACAATTACTAAGCACTGTTTTCAGATAAACTTATTTTCGGGGGGTGAGGGTGGGTGGAACGGGGCCCACAATGGGCAGTGCTCAGGACTTACTCCTGGCTGCGTGCTCAGTGATCACTCTTGGAGATGCTCAGGGATGTTGGGGATCAAGCCTGGGTCGGCCATATACAAGGTACTTAACCCACGGTATTATTGCTCGGTCCCATCTATATGAACTTTTGATAATTTTTATGTTTACCTTTTAACATTCATGGTAAACATAAAGTAAGTTTACTGCATCAATGCTAACTTAAGTACTATAGTACAATAATTTACACTTAAACCGTAGCAGGACCAGAAAAAAACTCAAAAGGGCTGGAGCATCATCCTGGCACTACCCCGGGTGCACTAGTGGGTGTAGGCCTGGTGACCCTCAGCACTGCTCTGCAGCTGAAGACCCGGTAACCAGCTGAGTATGGCTTATTGGTCCCCACCTCCAAATCATGAAGCGTCTTTATCTACTCTATTTTGAAAGGGTAGCTTTTAAGATTAGGGATCAATATGAGGTCTGAGGGCCTGGGGAGATAGTACAGCAGTTAAGGTACTTGCCTACCAAGCAGCTGACCCACTGTTTTAGCCCCAGCACATGGTCAGTGCCCTGGGTACCACCAGGGCTCATTTCTGAGCACAGAGTCAGGAATAGTCCCTAAGCACCACTGAGTGTGCCCCATCTACCCCACCCCCACACCAACACAAAGGAATGACATAACATCAACTGTCCATAGTTTCAAAGAAATCTGTTTAATCATAACAATAAAAAATACCAGAAAAGACATTACAAATTCATATCTTTAAATTTCCTACTACTATAAATTACCCTTCATACTAATAGAGTCTTAGTTTTGATTTTAGAGAAAGATTATTGTATTTCACCAAATAATTTTATGCCAAAATTTTTTTGGAAAGTGGAGCGTCTCGATTATGTGAAAATGAAGAAAAAAAAAAAAAGTCTGTGCCAGTATTAAATAGGGTGCAATGATTATAACGTTGCAACGATTATGTGATAAAATGCAGTATTTATAGCACAGTGGGTAGGGCGTGTGCCTTGCACACAGCCTACCCAGGTTCGATTCCTCTGTCCCTCTTGGAGAGCCCGGCAAGCTACCTGTGGCGTATTCGATATGCCAAAAATAGTAACAAGTCTCACAATGCAGACGTTACTGGTGCCTGCTCGAGCAAATAGATGAACAACGGGATGACAGTGCTACAGACTGAATTTAATAGGATTATATAGATAATCCATTAGGCTACAGAATAATTCAGACCACATTTCTGAAATGTGGTTACTTTTCTTATGAAAGATTTCCATTTCATAAAAGCGAATTTTTTCTAGTCATGAATTAAATTGGTGATGGAACGTTTTAAGAAGCAGAGGCACATTTTCGTAATTATATTACATGGTTTAATTGTAATTTCTAAGTAATTAGAGAGACAAAAATGACTATAGAATGTTAAAAAAACCTGTATTTAAATTATCTCTAAAAAAATCTTAGTAAAATAGTTTTTGGGGTGTTGAAGAGATAGTACAGAGGGTAGGGCATTTCCTTCCATGTGGCCAATGAGTCACCCAGGAGTAATGGCTGAGCACTGCTCAATGTGGCCCAAATAAAAAGGTCTTTGTTTCCCCTTTCTTTTCCAGTTGGGGCCCCACCCAGCAGTCTCTATGCCCAAGTAGTGCTGGGGGCCACTGGGGTTACATCTGCTGCTGAGAGGACCAGACGCTGCTGGCGATTCAACTCAAGGCTTTCAAGCCAGGAGCGCGCTCTACTGCTTCAGCCATGCCTTGAGTCCCAGTAACGATTTTTTTGAGGAACCTCTCCAGTGGTGCCCAGAGGGCATGGAGGTGACTCCTGGTGATGCCCACACAGGGCCTGAGGATGTGAAGCTCCTTGGGCTAACAGTGCTCAGGGTGGTGCCGAGTTTGAACTCTGCCCCAGGTACACACAAAGCATGAGCCCTGACTGCTGAGCGTCCCCTCGCCCCTACAGAGTTCCTAAGTGAATGCGACAATCTACACACCTCAAACAGCAGATTTTAAAATGGAGCTTAAGTTTGAGTTTTTAAATCAAGCACACTACTATAGACACACTAATATGACACATAATACAGTCATAGAACAGACACTACCCGAGAGTACTGCTAAAATTATTACTGTTTTAGGTTAAGTGTCATTCTCTGAAAAATTAGTTCCTCTCATAAAATACTTTGAATTACTCTCCACAAATAGGGCTTTGTACACTGGCTGTTCTGCTTTCAAGCAGTTGAAGCAACAGAGTAGACACGTGTCCGTCCAAGCATAGAACAGTTAACAACTCATGGTCCGTTTATGGTTCATGAAGTGCATTCAGAAAACAAATGTCATACATTAACTGCTCACAAAACACCTCTGTAAATGGGTATTATTTTGATAAAGATGTATATACAAAAAAACTATAGCAACAGGATTTAAATAAACTTCCAAATTTAAGTCTTCACAAAACGATTTGGAGAAAAGCCTTCTAGCCATAAATGCAACAGACCACATGTTCGAAGAACAGACGACCCTAGCATTTTTGGAGAAACGTGTATCGTAACAAACAAACATACCAAAGTGTGCTGAGCCACTGCTGCTTTTACTTTGTGTAGAGGTACTGCATGTCGGGGTCCCGGGTTGTGCTGTTCCTGTTCGAGTTATACTTCTATACACTTTCCTACAGGAGAGTTCATCATTGTCACTGTCATGTAGGGGTGGTGTCCGAGGCCTAAAATGCCGCCATCGACATGATTTGATATTGACTAGTATCTGACTGAGGTCTTTAGAGAAAGATTTGTCCGAGGTATTTGTTTCTGAGGTATTGGCAAACTGATTGACTGGAGAATGTTGTGGTAAGGAAAGCGTTTCCAAGTCCAGATGGCGAAACATACTGTCATAGTTTGAGTGAGCTCTGTCCAGTAAGACCCTATTGAAAATAAGGTAGAAAACAGATTTGTAAAATTAGCTATTCAGAATAGTACACAAAAAAAGTTTTTCTCCCTCTCCCCCGAATTCTAGTAGTTGAATACTGAATACCTAAGAGGTATAAATAGTTTTATAGTATTTGTCTTTGCCAGTTAAATCTTAATTTCTGAGTCTTTTACTTTATAATGGTCCTACTGAAGAAGAGAATATACCTTAAAACAAGATCTATGATGCACTATTCATTTATCAATGCCAAGTCTTCTAACAATTCTATAGGATGGTCTAACCTGACAACAAATATTACTTTTCAATAAAAAAATAATTTTTCTTTTATTTCAAAACACCGAAACACTCCACTAAATGCTGCTAACATCTTTCTTTTTAAGTTACAGTTTTTTTTTTGGGGGGATGGGGTGGGGGGTGAGACCAAGGTGAAAAGAGCTTTGTCAAAGATGTATAACCCTTAGAATTCCTTGTGTGTGTGTGTGTGTGAAGCAAGATAGCTTTTTTTTTTTTTTTTGCGTCACACCTGGCGATGCACAGGGGTTACTCCTGGCTCTGCACTCAGGAATCACCCCTGGCCATGCTCAGGGGACCATATGGGATGCTGGGATTCGAACCCGGGTCGGCCGCGTGCAAGGCAAACGCCCTACCCGCTGTGAGATAGCTTTTTTTTAATTGGGCAAAATTTACTTAGAGAATATGGGTTTCTCTAGAATGGAAAAAGCAAGCAAGCAAGCAAATAGATGTGGTCAGAAGAACACACGCTTGAGTGGCAAGCCCCTTGTATTTTGAGATCTGCTATAGTGTAGACAATATTATTTACATAAATTTTATAGATGACTAACTTAAAATACTAACAATTCAATATAAATATGGAATATATTAGCCAATATAACCAGTAACAGAGAGAATTTTCACAATTTATGTCTATGTGGGGCTGGAGCGATAGCACAACGGGTAGGGTGTTTGCCTTGCATGCAGCCAACCTGGGTTCGATTCTTCTGCCCCTCTCGGAGAGACTGGCAAGCTACCGAGAGTATCCTGCCCGCACGGCAGAGCCTGGCAAGCTACCTGCGGCGTATTCGATATGCCAAAAACAGTGGCAGACAGAGACGTTACTGGTGCCTGCTCGAGCAAATTGACGAGCATTGGGATGACAGTGACACAGTGATGTCTATGGGATGAGGAAAGGCCCTAAATAATATTTCAGTGCTCAGATAATTCTAATATTTAAATGATGAGAAGCCATATTTAGACTCAAAAAATTGAAATACATGCATAAGCCTTTAATTTATCAAAAACTAGGGTTTCCCCAAAAGCTTGGTATTGTGACTTATTTTAAATTTATGTTCACATTATATATGGACATCTTTTTCTGTAATTCCTTCCCTACCCCCAAACAACTTCCCATATAAAGACATCTGAAATATGTAGGACTTCTATAAATTCCAAACAAAGAAGAGCGATTAGGTCCTGAGAAATTAAAATGCAAAGGCCAGGCCATCCATGGGCCGTTCTGCCCTTTCAAACTGAGAGGTCAAATAAATCACTGTTAACTGTTAGGTGACACTTTTTAGTCTACTTTAGCACTTTCTTCCAATACGCCCCAGAACTCATGAAATCTCTAGCTTAATTCATTTCTGCAATCATGATTTACAGTTTTCACATAAGCTGTCTTTTCTCAGAACTCTATCTCTGAGATTAGCCCTGAGGTTTTTAATTTTAGGAAGAAAGTCGTATCCATTAAGAACTCCAAAGTGATACATGAAAAGTAGTGGTCCATAGAAGAACCAGGTTCACAAAGTAGTAAAGATATTTCTTTTTTTTTTTTTTAAGTAAACATCAAATGGAAACAAATGAGTTATTCAGAAAGACGACTTTAACTTCAGATTAGTTATCATACAGTCTAAAACATTCCATGCCAAGCATATGGAAACACTTTACCTTCCACCACGCCCAACCCGTCTTCGTGCAAATCCAATACAGCTTTGGGGTACGGTGAGGGTAGTTAAGCAGTATCTGTATCGAACATCTCCTAATCCTCCATCTTTAGGACTAGTCCAAGGCCAATTGCCAGTTTGGTCTAGGTGAGGCTTAAAAAAAAAAAAATCAGATTTTGTTAGTTAAAAGTAACCAAGCTGGGGCTGAAGAGACAGTGCAGTAATAGCACCTGCCTTGCACACAGAAGACCCAAGCCCAGTTCCCAGTAATACACACCCGTCAAGTGTAGCTCAACCTGCCCCCTGCCCCTCCCTCCACTCCCACCTCCTGGCCCCAGCCATGGGGGAGGGGGGGTTGGAAGGAAGTAAGACAACCAGGCTGGACCTAAAACTTACAGCATAGTACTGACAGCCTGCTTTCCTACGAAAAGCGAAGGGGCCATCGGGATCATTCTCTTCCTCAGCTTCCGAAGAGCCAGACAAAACCTTTAAGTAAAATACAGTGAGTTAGAACAAATAGCTTTCCCTCTGCTCCTCCTGTACGTCCAGAAAAACCCTCCCCAATCACCTGGGAGAGAGGCTCTTCGTCGGAGCTGGGAAAGTCATACTGATTCAGGTCTTTAGCGTTAAAGACGGGCAGTGCGGCAGGACTCGTCTGCTGAGGAGCAGCAGCAGACGACGGTAAGACTTTGGGCTTCTTCTCATATTTACGTTTAGGTCGGATAAGATCGGCTTTATCTTGCTGCAACAAAACCATGAATAAATTAAACAGCAGAAACCATCTTTAGTAAACCTGGTGGAGTGGGGAGGTCTACTTCTATAAATGAAGGTATACGTATTCATGAAAGATATATTAATTATATTTTATCATTTTATATTACTTGTATCTTAGACAATTTTCTGTGAGACCATAAATATGTTCTTACAACCTACATATAGTCTCATTTATGTTTCAACTAAAGTCTAAGTTACCCAGCTTTTGAAATCCTGGGGCTGTGTACTGCTAGGTCCCATATCTTTTGAAACATGAGACTTCTGGGACAGAATAAAATAAAGGACGGCAAGTCTTTATGGCTAAAGATTTAGCAAAGCATCATATGGGAAAATCAAAATGTGAACAGTTTTACAGAAACAGAAAACAAATGACAGAAATTGTCAACATAGTGGAAAATACAACTATGCTACCAAAGAGTTATGAAAATAACCAAGTTAAAGGTTTTCTAATGGAACTATGAAAGATTTCTAGAGTAGTGAATTTTGAGCAGTTTTAGAGAGTAAAATATGAAATCACTGGAATAAAGACAAGATAAAACAGCAAAAGTGAATGAATGGAATATAGCACAGAGGAGAAATATGTACAAGTAATGGCAAAGGCTAGAGGACATAAAGGCTTGATGTGCACGAAAAGGCAAGAATCTGTTAGCTGTGAATAAACCCATTAAGGCAAGTATCAAGATTACGTAAAATACCAGGGCCAGATGAAATAAAATACAACGATCATACAAAAATGCAATGGACTGAGTATATGATTAACAAGCAGGAGGCCTGGGCCTGATCCCTGGTACCGTATGACACACCAGCGATGCAGGGCATGTCTACAACCCCGCCCCCACCCTACCCCACAACAGACTGTATACAGTATATAGCACTATGGTTTTTGGGGAAAGTTCATCAAACAGTTCATTTACAAAGTATGAAGGCCTCTCTTGCTATAATTTCTAGTGAGAGGCTAGTGCCGAACCACAAGTTGTCTTTGGCAATGCAAAACTCTATTTTAAAGGTAGTATCGACTATTAGCTAGGACAAATGGTGCGCTACCATCCACTTTTATAACGCAAAAAATTGTATTCAATTAAGCTTGGAAATGTCAATACTTAACTACAAGCAAATCTGTCAAAACAGTAATTCCTTTAATAACTTTTAATTTGGAGCAACTTAAAGTAAAGCCCTTTCAGGGGACTCCCATTTCTGAAATATAGAGAAGAAAACACGAAACAGGAGAGGGGCTCTGAGACAGTCCAGGAGGTTAAGGCATTTATCTGACATGTGTCTGCGCTGCCGCAGCTATGACCTGGTTCAAATTGCTGGCACCACATAATCCCTGAGCACAGAGCCACGAATAGCCGTAGATTACTGCCAGGTGTGGCCCTAAAATCCAAACCTTAAACACCACCCCTGCCCAAAGGAGACAATTTAGACTTACTGTGAAGCCTTTTCTTAAGAGCTAATCTGCCAAAAGTTTTTATTCCTAAACTATTCCTTCCACTAGAATATTGATATATTAAAAAAGATAAACTCATAAGGAACAAAATAAGGAATAATCTACAATCCTTTCCCCAAACCTCCATATTAAAAACAAAAAAACTCCAAACACTTCATAACCCTATAACTAATATAATATTCTTCACCGTAACAAAACCTTACCCTATTAATTAAAAAAACTAAGAAAAAGAAAGATTTCATTGCAAATTTGCTTTTCTTTGTAAAATGCCACCACCATCATTTTAAAACCACTTCTTTTCCTTTTTTTCACTAACCCTAAAATACCATTTTTAGCTATGATTAAAGAACTTTTCATCACCTTGTTAACTTTGAATTCCTTCACATCCATTGCTTCCTGATGTTTATACTGGCTGCTGTTAGTAACGGGGATGATGGGAATGGCGTAAGTAGGTTTCATTGGCTGTCTCTGTGCCATGACCTCAGATAGGACCTCTCCATTGTAGTCACCCAAATTATACCTGAAAGCATCAACAAAGAGGGTTATGACTATTAATAACAGAGACAAATACTCAAACTGAATATTATAGTACAACTTTGGTTACTTGCCGAATGCTTATTTAAATAAAAAGACTGTAAAACCTTTTGTTTATCCCCTGTACCTCTTGGTTTGCAGTTTTACCTGGGCACTGTAAACATAGTTGTGGGGAGAGACAAAGACTTGAATTTTGATCGAGTTTCTGGTAACAGACTTGGGAGAGATATTGAAATCCATGTCTGACATGGTGCTGAGGAAATTTCTGCTAATCTGAATTACCTAAGCTATAAAAAATAATTTTCTGAAACAAATCTTAACGAACTTAATACCAGTTTTCTTGAGAGAGGGATAAGAAATCAAGAACATGAGGCTTTAAGTTTTGACTACTCTGATGAATGGTTGAGTGTTAAGATTATGAGTCCCCTCTCTCTTTCGTGCAGTTCTATTAAAAACTGCAGTATGTGCTTAAGAAAATCAGCACTATCTAGGGAATAAATATGAAAGCTCTTTAATAAGCTTGTGACCAAAAAAAAAAAAAAAAAAGATTCCTAAGTGCAGAGCCAGGAGTGACCCCTGAGCTTCACTGGGTGTGGCCCAAAAAATAAAATAAAATTGTACAATAGGGTCAGAGGGACAGTACAGTGGGTAGGGTGCTTGTCTTACACGTGACTGACGGCTTCAATCCCCAGCTTCAATTCCCAGGTTCTATTCCCAGCATCCCATATGGTCCCCTGAGCACTGCCAGGGGTAATTCCTGAGTACAGAGCCAGGAGTGACCCCTGGGCATCGCCGGGTGTGACCCAAAAAGCAAAAAATAATAACAATAAATAAAAAAGATGAAATGATATTTTTGTTATTACATAACTGTATGTTGTATAATCTCTGGGGCGGCCAGGGGAGGCCCTGATGAATGGCTCTCTCCCTCGCTGTCCAGTTGGGGTGTTCTTGGGCCACTCCCCCAGCCAGGGTGGCCCAGGCCATGGGGCAGATGGAGGAGGAAACAAGGGCCAAGCCGGTTGACTGATCAGTTGCCATTTATTCCATTCTCCCCACGCACCTGTTCCAGTCTCTCTGAGCCCTCCATTCTAGTCTCACGCTGCCCCTCATTCCCGTCTCCTCCTGTCTCTCCCGTTCATCTCTCCACGCTCCATCTTGCTTCCTGCTTTCTCTCCCAACTCCTCCAACTCTCTCCCTTTGAGGGTAGATGCTATGACCAGTCCAGCATCAAAATCAACATAAGATAGTCCTTCCTGACTGCCTATCAGGCTCAAGGGCAGAAACACATCCAGAGGTGTTCCTCTTTTCCTTAGTCCAATAACTTGATTAACATCTTAATTAACACCTTAGTATTAGTTATTTTTGTATGGACACAGTAAGAGATACATTGAGGCTTGTAGGGCAACTCTCCTGGGAACATCTTGCTGCAAACTCAGACTACAGTGCTCAGGATTAATCATTCCTAACTCTAGTAGGGTCCGAATCTAATTATTATTTTTGGATCATGACAGAATTTGTCCATGACCATGCTCTTAACTTATAGTTAAGCATTATGGCATTTTGGCCAGCCCCATTTCAACACCAGGGTAGCACATAGATCACCGCTTGCCCTGGGTCCATCCAGTCCCTTGTCGGGACCCTGCTTTTGGGGGTGCTAGGAAGTAAGGGCAACTGAGGCTTAAGTCGAGGGAACAGATGCCTACGAGGTAAATATCACTGAGAGTCCATTAACTCCCAAGTTACAAAAGCATAGCAATAATTCTCTTCTTATGCCCATACGACAAGGACATTGCTCTGAATTAATTATGCAAAGGACTTAAGGAGAAGAGAAAAATAATATTTACAAGTTAACAGAGCACAAAGAAAGAAGTTACAAATAAACACAGAGGAATGGGAGCCCTGTGATGGGAGTAACCCAATAAGCCTAAGCTCCCTGCAGCAAGGCAGAAAGGACAAACCAATGTTATCCTACAGTGTATGAAAAAAATTAACATGGCAACAAAATGCTAACAGTACGTTTAGTTCTTAATGTTATTAAAATAACTTTACCTCTTTTCCATAATTTCCAGTGTTAAGTGCAATAGCTCTCTTTTACTCTTTTCTCTTCTTTTTATCATCTCCAGAATAGTAACAGCCCGGCTTAGATCTCTACGAAGCTTAAGCATTTTTTCATAAGAGGCTTCATCATTTTTGCGATTCTGCAAATACAAAGTTGTTTAATGTCAAAAAGCATTTCTAACTAGTGACATTCTAATGATGTATAAAATATGAATTTGAAGGGCTAGATCAGAAATTAACATATTGATGCTGGCACTACAATTTGTGTTTCTCATCATCTGGTGGCTTCAAAGTGTTCTGCTTTGTCAGATGGTGCCAAACTGAAGTTTAATATGAAATTTTGGCAATAGTAACCATTTCTGTTGGTACAATCTGTCTGATGTAGAATCCAAGTATAAATCACTGCTGGTATGCACCAGCATAAATGACACCAACAGGGCGCATTCATCACTAGTAAGTCAGTTTTGTAGATGATATTTAAATTAATATTAAAAAGATATCCAGAACAGCTCCAAAATGAATCTTAAGACTCTTCAAAAATAAATAATTCCCTTTTTACATTGTATAGGAAGACCAGCTATATAAATCAAACCAGCTACTGATATTCCTATCTATATTTCTTCCTTAAAACTTTCCAGATTTCACTTACCTTTCGAGTTTGCATCTTTTCAGTCCGCCTTCTAAAAGCCACATAAGGATCATTTGTGCTGGAGCCATCCCGCTTCTCTTGTTTTACTGATGGAATAAGAGATGGCCCTCGACAGTTTTTTCTCTTTTTAATCCAGTATTCATAAACTTCTCTAATTAACTCATCATCTTCTTTTAGTAGTAGTTTGGCTTCCTGCAGACTGACTGGCTAAATGTAAAATCATTATGTCATTTTTCACGATACACAAGGGGTCAAAGAACTTCTAATTTTAAGTGACAATCAAAATTATGTGACCGAGCTAGAAGTCTTATGTACATTACTTTATTTTTCACAATAATCTCAAGAGATGGTAAGTGTTTTATACGTGAGGAAACTGGGGCAGAGAAAAACTTAAACATATTACCTGAGAGGCAAGTGACTTTATTTTCTTCATAATCAAGCCAGTCCCATTGCAGTTTATTTATATTTTATTTCTCATAGAGCAAAATACTTTTTACTGAACAAAAACTTACTTAGAAAGATGTGAGTGGGCATAGAAGGAAAGAAATAGTGTTTGAGAGAGAATATTTGAAAGAGCTTGAAAGAGCAAGCAAGCAAGAACAGACACAGGAACAAAAGTCTGATCAGGTTTTCTCAAGTGACTAATGCCAACGTGAACGGCCAAAGCAGCAATTTTGCCAAAGATTGTTATCTGCAGGTTGCAAAAGAATTAACTTTCCTTATGAGTTAATTTCCAATTCGTTGTCATTAAGCCTGTTCATCTGACTTCATTCATTTAAGGGCTCTCCTTAATGCTGTAAGAGATGAGTACTATGTGCTTAGAAGTTCTGTGCAGAACTACCATTTATTGAGAAAAAAAAACAAGGGAAAGTGGTATCTTGACATCTTATTTTTATGTCTCAAGTACCAGGTTCAACACTTAATAGAGGACGTGTGCTAATTTTGTGTCTTCATTAAAGTCTTTCCTAAGAAAGACTTCTGGGATGCTAATACTGTTCTACCTAATCTGGTCAGAACTCATATGTGGAACTTTAAAGACACATGGTAAGGTAGCAAGAGATGGAGGGGCCTTGGGATCTTTGGGGGAGGGGTGTAGGTACAACTGGTGATAGATGTATTAGAATCCTATGCATGAGAAACCGCTATTAACAGTATTGTAAACCACAGAATCTCAATTAATAAAGTTTTAAAAAATAATAATCTGGTACTAATTGTGTGGGCATGATACTGAATTCATAAAAATCCTCCAAGCTCTTAAGTTTTGGTGTATCCAATAAAAAGCTCAAGAATTTATACTGCTTAAGATTATACAGGTTAGAAATGGGCAAAAAGGAGTTAAGAATTCATACTTACCTTTCCATCAACTCTCCTCTCATCTCTCCTCCCTCTCCCCACCCTTGATCTCTTCCCCTCCCAAATATATACTCGGTGAAGCTGTACCTGCTGACCACTGCCTTTTTCTAGACGGTCAATCATCTCTTCAAACTGTAATGGGCAGATGTCCATTTTCTTTTTCAGTTTATTCACAAATACTTCATCTTCTGAATCCAAATCATAATCAGGCTGTTCAGCATCCAAACTAAAAGCTGACAGAAGAAACCACAAGCAATCATTTACTGTGTGAATACACTGACAAAATCTCTCACAGATGTTTAGATAAAAACAAGACTTAGATTTTCTAAAGATCTAGGAAAAACTTTTTTGGGCTTTGTTTTCTGACTCACAGTCTAAGCTTATGGTTATTTTACCCACGCTTAAAGTTTACAGAGATCACATGTACTGTTATCAAGTGAAAAAAGACAAACTGTGATCCATATTCAAAAGCAAGGGAGTCTATTACAAACGGAGTATATAGTAGTTTTGTGGCTCAAAAATGCTAACAGGGCCAGGAAAATAGTGGAGTGGGTAGGATACAGTCTGATCCCTGAGCACAAACCCAGAAGTAAACCCTGAGCACTGTTTAGTGTGACACACCCCCAACCAAAAAAAAAAAAAAAGAACATAATAGCAATTTCACTTTTTGTTTAACATAAAAGGATGAGGTCTTTAAGATTGGTTCTAGACTAATTCCTATTCTAGATTAAATTACTTAACCAAAAAGCACAGCTAATATTTAATGCTTAAGTGTTATAAATCATTGCCCCCAAAGCAGGAAGAACTGAATGCACTGGTGAAGGCATTCCTTTAAAGGAGCTTCCTGCCCCTTTCTCCTGTAGCCCTCACTGTCTAGGTGATGAAACTGGGATAGACCTTAGCTGTCAATTGTCAAAGACTGGAGGGGGGGGGGGAGTAAAAAACCACTGTTCTATACTACATTATTAAAAGTCATTCAATTACCCACATTAAACTAGGTAGCCAATACAAGCAAAGTACTAAATAGATTGATATCAAATTGTCTTTTCATTTTCTCCTAAGCATCATCTTAAAATCATTAGAATAGCATGTGGCCCTTTTTGAAGTGGCCCCCACCTGCCTCATATATTTTATGAATTATTAATATCAAATTTCATATAGCACGTTGCTTTCATGTCTTCATATTTTTTGCCTGTTTACCTAGCAAATCATTTAATTTTTTCAAAACTCACTAAGTCTTATCCACAGAATGGGAAAGGATATTTACACAATACCCATCAGATAAGGGGTTGATATCAATGGTATATAAAGCACTGGTTGAACTCTACAAGAAGAAAACATCCAACCCCATCAAAAAATGGGGCGAAGAAATGAACAGAAGCTTTACCAAGGAAGAAATACGAATGGCCAAAAGGCACATGAAAAAGTGCTCTGCATCACTAATCATCAGAGAGATGCAGATCAAAACAACCATGAGATACCACCTCACACCACAGAGACTGGCACACATCCAAAAGAACAAAAGCAACCGCTGTTGGAGAGGATGTGGGGAGAAAGGGACCCTTCTACACTGCTGGTGGGAATGCCGGCTAGTTCAGCCCTTTTGGAAAACAGTATGGACGATTCTCAGAAAACTAGAGGTTGAGCTCCCATTTGACCCAGCAATACCACTGCTGGGAATATATCCCAGAGAATCAAAAAAGTACAATCGAAACAACATCTGCACATGTATGTTCATCGCAGCACTGTTTACAATAGCCAGAATCTGGAAAAAACCCGAATGCCCCAAAACGGATGACTGGAATACTATGCAGCTGTTAGAAAAAAGGAAGTCAAGAATTTTGTAGTTAAGTGGATGGGCATGAAAAGTTTCATGCTGAGTGAAATGAGTCAGAAAGAGAGAGACAGACATAGAAAGACTGCACTCATCTATGGTATATAGAATATCAGAGTGGGAGACTAATACCCAAGAACCGTAGAAATAAGTACCAGGAGGTTGACCCCATGGCTTCGCGACTGGCCTCACGTTCCGGGGAAAGGGCAACTCAGAGAAGCGATCACCAACTACATTGTAGTTGAAGGCCATGTGGGGGAAGGGAGTTGCGGGCTGAATGAGGGCTAGAGACTGAGCACAGCGGCCACTCAACACCTTTATTGCAAACCACAACAGCTAATTAGAGAGAGAGAACAGAAGGGAATGCCCTGCCACAGTGGCAGGGTGGGGTGGGGCGGAGATGGGAGTGGGGAGGGTGGGAGGGACGCCGGGTTTACGGGTGGTGGAGAATGGGCACTGGTGAAGGGATGGGTTCCCGAACTTTGTATGAGGGAAGTATAAGCACAAAAGTGTATAAATTTGTAACTGTACCCTCACGGTGATTCTCTAATTAAAAATAAATAAATTATAAAAAAAAAAACTCACTAAGTCTTAACTCCTGTGGAATTCTTTCTTTACTGTTTCTATATGCAGCAGTTTCTAACCACTCTTGGCTCTATCTTTTGCACATACTTTTTTTTTTTTTCTGCTTTTTGGGTCACACCCAGCGATGCTCGGGGGTTACTCCTGGCTCTGACTCAGGAATTACTCCTGGCAGTGCTTGGGGACCATATGGGATGCTGGGGATCGAACCCAGGTCGGCCACGTGCAAGGCAAACGCCCTACCCGCTGTGCTATCACTCCGGCCCCTGCACATACTTTCTAATTTACTGTTTCTGATCGTGAGTATATGATCAAGCTCCTTGAAGGAAGAGTCATGTTTTATTTCTCTCTTCAGAGACAGCAACATGTTCCATCTTGTACACCAACCCTGCTTGCTTTATTGAAGTGTTACAATATAGTCTTTACTCAGGGTGGGGAAGACCTGAAAAACCCTGTTGAAATATACCTGACTGGAAAGAGGTCACTAATATTCCCATTAGTGATATCTGCGACAAATTTAAGAGGCAACCATCTGGATGCCAGAAATCTACCCTCCCTGCTTCAAGTTTAACAACAGAGGAATCCAAGAAATATTTATTCCATTTAACTATGCCATACTTTTATAACATTCCTAAATAAATATTCAATACCTTCACAAAAACCTCTGCATGCTAATATCTCTGCACCATGTTTTCTCCAACAGGCAACCAACCAACCAGAAGCCTACCAATGATTTTTCATGAGTCAACTTATTTATAAGGGGTTAATTTATTTGATTTATTTAAGATCACAGAAACGGGTGCAGATCAGAAGACAGTACAGCAAGGCACTTGTCTTGTGACCTGCATTTGATCTCCATCGCCACCTATGGTCGTCGATAGTGATCCCTGAGCACCACTCAGTATGGCCAGGAAAGAGGAAAAGGAATACGTTCATTTTCTGGCCTTTGTTCTGCATTCATTCAGAGCAGAAAGCATCTATTTGTTTTGGGCAACACCCAACATTGCTCAGACTGACTGGGATCATTCTGACTCGGAACTCAGGGATCACTCCTGGTGGGACTTGGGACACCATATGATGTGCCTAGGATGGAACCCAAGTTGGTTGGATGCCAGACAAGAGCCCTGTCTTGTATAGTACAACCATTGTACTATCTCTCTGGTACCAGTAAGCAGAGACTAACCTAAAGAAAAATGGCTCACCTCTTCTAAGCAAAACCTAGCCAGCAACCCCAGATTCTCTATGGTGGGAGCTATGCTAGAAATCATCAGGAATAGTTCCTGAGCATCCTGGGTATAGACCATCATCAAATGATTTGTAAATTCATGGGAGTGAATTATTCCCCTCTGAGATTGGGAAAAAGCCAAAGATACTGTTTCACTCTAGTTAGTATAGTACTTTAGTTATTATACTAAGAAACAAATCCATTTCTTTTCTTGTAGAGTACGAGATAATTTTCTACAAATAAAATACCAAGCGACTCGGGGGCCAGAAAGAGCATAGCCCTAAGGCTTAAGCCTTAAGACCTGGTCAACCCAGGTTCATCCCTGGCAGCCCATTTGGTCCCCTGAGCACCTCCAGGAGTGATTCCTGAGTGCAGAGCCAGGAGTAACCCCTGAGCATGGCCAGGTATCTCCCCCTCACTAATATATGGACATTTCCTGGAACAAATAAATAATTCACCTTATAAGTATTTAAGATTGACAGAATTCTACTGCATTTCAATATGTTTACAATGAGCAAGTGGAAATTAACAACAAAACCAACACCATTTTCTTTTTTTTGTTTTGTTTTTTTTTTTAATTTTTAATTTTAATTTTTATTCTTTATTTATTTTTAATTAGTGAGTCACCGTGAGGGTACAGTTACAGATTTATACATTTTTGTGCTCATGTTTCCCCCATACAGATTTCGAGAGCCCATCCCTTCACCAGTGCCCATTCTCCACTACCAGTAAACCCAGCATCCCTCCCACCCTCCCCAGTCCCGTCTCCCCCCACCCCACAATGCCACTATGGCAGGGTATTCCCTTTTGTTCTCTCTCTCTGATTAGGTGTTGTGGTTTGCAATAAAGGTGTTGAGTGGCCATTGTGTTCAGTCTCTAGTCTACATTCGGCACGCGTCACCCTTCCCCCGAATGAGCCCTGACCACATTTTACTTGGTGTTCCATTCTCTGAGTTGCCCAGAATGAGAGACCAGCCTCCAAGCCATGGAGTCAACCTCCTGGTACTTATTTCTACTATTCTTGGATGTTAGTTTCCTAGTCTATTATTCTATATTCCACAGATGAGTGCAATCTTTCTATGCCTGCCTCTCTCTTTCTGACTCATTTCACTTAGCATGATACTTTCCATGCTGATCCACTTATATGCAAACTTCATGACCTCATTTTTTCTAACAGCTGCATAGTATTCCATTGTATAGATGTACCAAAGTTTCTTCAGCCAGTCATCTGTTCTAGGGCACTTGGGTTTTTTCCAGATTCTGGCTATTGTAAACAGTGCTGCGATGAACATATAAGTACAGATGTCATTTCTACTATACATTTTTGCTTCTCTGGGATATATTCCCAGCAGTGGTATTGCTGGGTCAAATGGGACCTCAACCTCTAGTTTCTTGAGAATCGTCCTTATTGTTTTCCAAAAGGGCTGAACTAGTCGGCATTCCCACCAGCAGTGTAGAAGGGTCCCTTTCTCCTCACATCCTCTCCAACAGTGGTTGCTTTTGTTCTTTTGGATGTGTGTCAGTCTCTGTGGTGTGAGGTGGTATCTCATGGTTGTTTTGATCTGCATCTCCCTGATGATTTGTGATGTAGAGCACTTTTTCAATGACTCTTTAAGAAAACATGTAGTACAGCCTAATAAAACAAGTACAGATACTGTATCACTGTCATCCCATTGCTCATCCATTTACTCGAGCGAGCACCAGTAACGTCTCCATTGTGAGATTTGTTGTTACTGTTTTTGGCATATTGAATATGCCACGAGTAGCTTG
The DNA here is from genome assembly GCF_027595985.1 of Sorex araneus. Lineage (NCBI taxonomy): Eukaryota > Metazoa > Chordata > Mammalia > Eulipotyphla > Soricidae > Sorex > Sorex araneus. The sequence goes on along the minus strand of NC_073310.1, from coordinate 50,158,047 downwards.
CCAGGCTCTGCCATGTGGGTGAGATTTTCTCGGTAGCTTGCCGGGCTCTCTGAGAGGGGTAGAGGAATCGAACCCAGGTTAGCCTCGTGCAAGGCGAACGCCCTACTCATTACACTATCACTCCAGCCCACAAATACTGTATGATGAAAATTATAAAGTATCAAATGAAAGAAATCTATGATCTCATACTTGGGAGGATTACACCGTGTCTCTGAACAGTAAAGATGGGAATTATTCCTAAAATGATCTATAGGCCTAGTAAATCCCCTTTAAAGTTTCTCTGGAAATAGAGACAAGCTTAGTATACTATTTATTTGGAAGGACTTCAAAACTCAAAACAAAGAAACAACCTAAATGTTCAAGAATAGATGAATGGATAGGGAAACTGTGTCACATATACACAGTGGAGTACTACACTTAGTAATAAGAAAAGACAAAAATCATGCAATTTTTCTGCTATGTGGAAGGCCCTGGAGAGTTAATATGCTTAGTGAAGTTAGTCAGAAGGAGAGGGACAGACAAAGAATGATCTCCATATGTGGGCACAAAGAAATACAGTAGGGAGGGATGTGTGTGTGTGGGGAGGGAAAGGGATGAGAAGTCAACACAGCTAGGAAACAACAAATACCCAATGGTAATGGAAACTGACAAAATACAGGCAGTCATTTCATTAAAGATGATGTACAGATGGCAAACACATAAGAAGATATGTACATGTTAGTCATTTAGAGAAATGAAAATTCAAAATACAATGAGATGTTACTACACAGCCGATGAGAATGGCAAAAATAAAAATTTGTGATAACCCCAAACACTTGAACTAATACAAGTTGACCTTATAAACATTGCCAGTGATAATGTGAAATGGTTTAGTTGTTCTGGGAAAGAGTGTGACAATCTATCAGGCTTTAAAAATGGATGGCCCTTTTACTACAACAGATCTTTATCACAGAGAAAACTTGTATCACAAAAAAACTAGTGCATAATACTCACAGCTATTTCATCTGTAATAGCTGAAAACTAAGGAAATGTCTTCCAATGGACAAAAGCTCAAGCTGTGTCACATAAACAGTAAGACATTAAGTACTATGAAATAGTCTCAGCAACACGAGGAAATATACTACTGATACAGAAAACCATTTGGATGAACTTCAAAGATATTCTGCAAAGTAAAAAACTCAATCTTAAGGGGCTGGAGTGATAGCGAGTGGGTAGAGCATTTGCTTTCCACACGGCTGACCGGGGTTTGATTCCCAGCATCCCATATAGTGCCCTGAGTACTGCCAGGAGTAATTCCTGAGTGCATGAGTCAGAAGTAACCCCTGCACATCGCCCGGTGTGACCCAAAAAGAAAAAAAAAAGTCAACCTTAAAACTCTATCTACTTTCATGATTCCACTTTTGTTACACACTAAGAACCAACATAATGATATAGCTAGAAAACAGGGGTGCTGTCGTAGATGCGAGTGATAAATCTGGCCTATAACAAAACAGCGTTTGTGGTGACAGTGTAATTGAATACCTTGACTGAGGTGATAATAAGGTTACACATATCCTTCTGTGAATTTGTTCAAAAGTTAAAATAAATTCAGTGGAAATTAACACTGAGATGACTATCTTTACTATTATTTCCATTTGTCTTCCCAAAGAGAACATACCTCAAATTTATAACAGAAAATTTCCAATCCAAATAAGCTAGAAATAATTTTGTTGCCACATTTTTACTATCATACATTGAGCAGATTTTTATTATCAGTAAACAGACTTTATAGAAAAGCATTTTTTTATCCTTCATAATAATACCAATGTAAGTGGACTGATGAAATTCTCATCGATCCTGTTTTAACATAAAAAAAATAAAATAAACATTCTCCAATTACTGTATTTTATGGCCATAGGCTAGTGTGGTTCCAGTGAGCCTATGTAAGTGCCAGGTGCGTAATTTCCACAGACATGCTTTTCTAGAGAACTATTTTTAGGTTCTAATAGCTATCAGCCTTGTTTAGAATTCTGGTTGAGTTTTTATGTAATTAAATATTTTAACCGGCAGAAATACAAACAATATTTTCTTTACACAGTTCACACTTCAAAGCAACCTACAGTAATCTGGCAAAATAAAATCTTTTTTCACTCCTAAAGAAAAATTAGTAGAGGATAAATTGAGAGTAAAGAATTTAAAATCAAATAAGTAACAAATGCTGGGGCCAGGAAGACAGCTCCAAGGTTGGTGAACATAACTTGAACAGAGGAGGCCCAGATCCCTAGGATGGACCTGTGAACACCATTGGGAGTGGCCCCAAAACACACAATAGAAAACGAAAGCTAATACAGGCAGTATATTTACCTGGCTTTTATATATAAGAAACAGTAAACTATCTAGGATCAATGACAGGCAAAACTGGATCAAATTTTAAAACATAAAACATAACATCCCGTTGCTCATCGATTTATTCGAGCGGGCACCAGTAACGTCTCTCACTGAGAGACTTATTGTTACTGTTTTTGGCATATCCAATATGCACGGGTAGCTTGCCAGGCTCTGCCGTGCGGGCTCCATACACTCGGTAGTTTGCCGGGCTCTCCGAGAGGGGCGGAGGAATTGAAATCGAGTCGACTGTGTGAAAGGCGAAAGCCCAACCGCTGTGCTATCGCTCCAACCCAAAACATAACATAATGCAGGTTAAATGAGTGAGAAAGTACTCAATGATTGAGAAACAAAGTACTTTTTCTATGTCCTTACAAAGAACAAAACAGATTTGTATTGTCTTGAAAATCATTTAGACAGACCCTTGGAGATAAAAAAACATTTTTGGCCAGTGATTTTGGGGGCTTCTCCCAGTTCTGTGCCTGGTGTCTGCTCCAGGCAGTGCTCTGGAAGACAATGTGCCACCAGGGGTTGAACCCGGGACTTCCGTATGCAAAACATGTATACACTCAGCCTTTCTGTTGCACTACAAGCCTCTTAATCATGAAGTTCAAAACAAGAAAAGCTGCAATAATTTTACCTTAGTCACCTTTCATCCACTCCTGGGGGACTTGGGTGAGTGAAACATTCTCTTAAATATTAAAGCTCTCAGATGCTCATCATCCAGTGTAACACTATCATTCTAATGAGGATCTTTTCCAAAATGGACCACCACTACCAAATGCAACAAGTGACCACCACCAAAACCGCACTTTAAAACATGGTCTTTCTGAAACAGATCTGAGTTGAACTCTAGTTCCATCACTTGCATCTGCTTCTGCCAGTGAAGTTTTACTGAAACACAGCCATGCCCATCTGTTTGTCGCAGAACACAGAGCTGAACAGTTATGACAAAAACTAAATGGACCACAAAGCCTAAAATATCTACTACCTATTTTCAAGAGTATCACTATTTCTGACGGTAAGAAAATGACATCTACATTTGAGTCATATTCTCTATTCCATGTTTGGAGTGGCAAGAGATCACACACTGAGGTGGAAAGGCCATCTTTACTTTGCCAGGCAAAAATATAAAGCACTACTGGGGGGAGGGGTAGGGGGTAGGCAGGAGCAGGGAGTAGTTGGTGCTCTGAAAACCCTGGGGCAGTGCTGCTAGGGTCCTGCGGTGCTGGGAACCACCAGAGCCATGCTGTGGTGCTACAGACCTTCCAGGGCTGAACCCAGCAATGCCTGGTGGCATGTGGTACTGGGGACTGAATTTATGTGCCTTAAAGCCCTATACCAAATTCCTGGCTCTTCGAGCATTGTATTACTTCTTAAATTGTAAATAGTTTTGTTTTGTGGCCAACCCAGCAATGCTCAGGGTTTACTCCTGGCTTCGCACTCAGGAAATTACTCCTGGCGATGCCCAGGGTACTCTATGGGAAGCTGGGGATCAAAACCAGTCAACTGCATGCAGGCAAGTGCCCTACCTGCTGTACTACTGCTCTGGCCCCAGAAGCACTAGCTGGCCCACATGAACACATACCGAAAACGGGATGTAGTAACATTCAAATCAATGCTGGTCAATGAAATGGGTACTAAAATAGCTTGAAAAGTTAAAAATCTGTCGAGTTACATAATAGAACAAAATACAGAAAACGTAACTATAAAAAGAATAATTACTTACGCTGTATGTGAATGAGCTGCTTTGGCATCTTAAATTCCCCCGGATATATAGACTCATAGTAAGCAATGTTACTTTCTGCCTCTGGGACTGGTATAACCATATTATCCCTCTTCTCGCCATACACCTGCTGTGCTGAAATAGCCCGCTGAAGATGGTGTTCCTAAAGAGAAAGAAAAAAAGGTTAAATTTATGTAGCACAAATAATAGTAATAGTCTTATGAAGAGACTTATTCAAAGGACGTGACTAACAATAGTTAGAACATTTTAGGGAGAAATGAGATTTGGCTGGGCACTCTGCATGTAACCTCAAAAAATAGTCCTACACTAAAACTGAGCTATAATTACATACAATTCCCCAAACTTGACAAAATGTAAATTATGTGCCTTATAGATGAGATTGAGCCACAACATCTGAACTCACTGTATAAAGCATAAAGTTGTTATTTCTTAGCTCCTATTCATAAATTTATAAATAACTTTCTGGCGAATCAAATAATATAATCATTTCTAAGAGTAGAAATTCTTAAATCCCTATTTTAGTTAATAAAATGGACAGCATCGGGGCTGAAGCAATAGCACGTTTGCTCCAGGGCGTTTGCCTTGCACACAGCCGACCTGAGTTCAACTCCCAGCATCCTATAAGGTCCCCTGAGCACCGCCAGGGGTAATTCCTGAATGCAGAGCCAGTAGTAACCCCTGTGCATCGTGGGGTGTGACCCAAAAAGCAAAATAAAGAAATAAAATGGACAGCATCAAATCTGGTCTTCGTTTCTTCTGAATTTCCAGAATCCTTTTTAAATAGTGTCTTTTGTATGCTTAGTTACTATTTATATTCACTCTCGTGTGATCAATACACTATAGCTTTTCTCTAACATTTATAGCCATCTTTGTAACTGTGAAATCAAATTTTTTATTTTGGGGGAGTGTGGACCAGAGCCAGTGGTGCTCACAGCACCCTATGCAATGCCAGGGGTTCGCATGTGCCCATAACCCTTGAACTATCTCTGGTCCAAAAAAATAAAACAGGGTTGATTTTAAAAATGGTGTGGATTTTTAAAAAATGAAGTATTTCTTCAATTTTTACAATTTTTTTTTTTACTACTTACAAAACTTCACAAAACCCCTTGCATCAAGAGTCAAGAAAGTTATTAACCTTTAACACGGTATTTATGGGTGAAGTGTTACGGTACTTCTGCAATATATATTCAAGTGATTCAATCAAGTAAACAAGATTTAGTAAGAAAAAAATACCGCATAGGGGCTGGAGTCATAGCACAACGGGTAGGGCATTTGCCTTGCAGGTGGCTGACCCCGGTTCGATTCCCAGCACCCCACATGGTCCCTTGAGCACCGCCAGGAGTAATTTCTGAGTTTAGTTAAGCCAGGAGTAACCCCTGCGCATAGCCAGGTGTGACCCAAAAAGCAAAAACAATGCACAATGATAATTTCAGACTCTAGATTGAGACAATAAAGTTGGTTTACTGTATTATTCTCAGCATTTCTGTGTCTGCATGATTTTATTATAATAAAAAGATGAATGAAAAAAAAAAAGATGAAGAACCAGGTGATCCATACTAAAGGAATACTGGCATTCTGGTGGTGGCCATGGTTTCCATAAACTTCTAAAACATGTATGTAGTCTTATTAAAAGTCCTAATATAAAACAGTGGAATAGGGTGCAAGCACTAAGGATGTTTTAATACTAATAAATATGGGCTAAATTATTTTAAATCTTTAAAAATCATATCCTTAATGTAATAAAGTCTTTAAAAGGTTCAGCACAGTATTTAAAAATATGAAAAACCATCATTAAGTAAAAAAGGAAATCTGCAAATTTTGTATTTTGAGTATTTGCATTTTCTTTTTACAAGACACATACAGGGCCTAGAGTGACAGTACAGCGGAAAGGACATTTATCTAGCATGCAACCAACCCAGGGTTCAATCCATGACATTCCATGTGGTCCTTCAAGTCCACTAACTGGGGCCGGAGCAATAGCACAGCGGGCAGGGAGTTTGCCTTGCACATGGCCGACCCGGGTTCGATCCCCAGCATCCCATATGGTCCCCCAAGCACCGCCAGGAGTAATTCCTGAGTGCAAAGCTAGGAGTAACCCCTGAGCATCGCTGGGTGTGACCCAAAAAGAAAAAAAAAAAACAAGTCCACTAACTGTCATCCCTGAGCTCAGAGTCATGAGTAAGCCCTAAGCACTGCCAGGTGTGGCCCCCAAACAAAAAGACATATATATGCATATAGAAAAATTCTAAAATGACACGAACACAAACACATGAATATGTACATGCAGAGGGGTCATTCTCAAAGTGGAGCAACAGAATAGTGGGTAAGGTGCCGCATATGCTTCTCCAAGCCCTGCTAAGAGTAAGTCCTGACCAAAAAGTCAAAAATAAGCCCTGGGTATAGCTGGGTGTACCCCGAAAATGAAAAACGAAATAGATCACTGCATTCTCCTTTTTCCTTCCCTCTTTTATGCAGAGCTCAGGATCTACCCCAGGCTCTTATACATGCAAAATTCTCTTACGATTATCAGTATTATTATTACTATCATGCACTTGTCCTGAGAGTGATACACTTGGTTCACTGTTACCCTTTCCTCACCAAGAATCACTCCACTAACTCTACGCATCATGACTACAGGAATTTTTGTCTTTCTTTTGTTGTTGTTCACTGCCAAATAGCCAACTAAAAAGTGGATGAGCACAAAGAAGAGCTCTGAATAGTCACTGAGTAAATGAATGTGTAGTGTGTATACATATACATATGCATGTTTGCACATGCATACATAAATGTTCAAAGTATATCCATCAAAAGTTTACAGATGAACATCTTAGGTTATACAATTCCAAAACACTTCTATAATTTTATTTCCTGTACTTTAATCTGATGGAGAAAAGGTAAGAATATTTTACTAAAAGACTGTCAAAATGGCAATTTCTAAAACAATATATTTCATTCAGCTAATCTTTAGCATTCATGTCAGCTTGCTTTGAGGTTACTTGCATACAACCAACCTGGGTTCCATCCCTGGGTACCACATACAGTGGTACCCTGAACAAACTGAAGCCTAACCGAAAACCCAAGCACTGCAGTATAGAGAAAAATTAGTCTTATTTGCAGATGAGTACGGAGGATAAAACTGAGGAATGAGGGGCTAGAGACAGTACAGCAGGTAAGGCACATGCCTTAACGAGGCCAACCTAGGTTCAATCCCCAGAGCCAACCCATATAGAGTATTATCCTGAGCATTGCTGGTGTGGTCCAAAAGCAGTGGGTGGGTAGGGGGAATGAGGAGGCAGGTACAGAGAAACAGTATCCAAATTATTAGCTCTTACTCTTGGGTGCCAGTCCCCAATTCTGTCACGAGTGACTTCTGAACACAGAGTCAGGAGTAAGCCCTAAGCACACCTTTGGAGTGCTCACTCTCCAACTCCCATGTCCCCATAAAGCTAACAAGATTTTGCTTCAGGTAGAAACATAAAATGGTGATGCCAAGTAACAAATCCAATAAATAATTCCAGAATGTCTTGACTACTTTAAATACTTTTTCTGGGGGGGAGGGGAGCGGAGGAGGAGGTCACAACCAGCAATGCTGAGGTTACTCCTGGTTCTGCACTCAGGAATCACTCCTGGCAGTGCTCGGGGGACCATATGGGATGCCAGGGATCAAACCCGGATCAATCACACACAAGGCAAATACCCTCCCCAATATATCATTTTTCTGGCCCCTTGACTAAATACTTTAGATGAACCAATTCTAAATCTTTTTTTTTTTTTTTTTTTTTTTTTTTGCTTTTTGGGTCACACCTGGCGATGCACAGGGGTTACTCCTGGCTTTGCACTCAGGAATTACCCCTGGCCGTGCTCAGGGGACCATATGGGATGCTGGGATTTGAACCCGGGTCGGCCGCGTGCAAGGCAAACGCCCTACCCGCTGTGCTATCTCTCCAGCCCCCTAACCAATTCTAAATCTTAACGGCATAAAAAGTGTGAGGTTCCATGAAAAAATTTAAAATAAATCTACTCATAGTATTGAGAACTGTATTCCTAAACTAGATCCACTGAAACATTAATTTTAAGTTATCAAGAGATGGTTTAATAAAAAGGTCAAAGTTAAAAAAAAGTGTAGAGAAAACTGATTTTGAAACTTCAGTTTTCCTACTTTAGTATTTCTGAGGATTTTTCAATTTGTAAATTTAAATTATGGAGAGGATATCGTCATTTTAAACCAGTGACCACACTACCATAAAGAACTTTTGTTTAATACAGTTTGGGGAATGCTGGAATAAAACAAAAAAACAGAGAAACAAGAGCAAAGCATTTAGACTTAAACCTGCTCATTAATTTAGTCTACGCTAGCACAGCAGTAGGGCATTCGCCTTGCACGCGGCTGACCCGTGTTCAATTCCTCCATCCCCCTTGGAGAGCCCGGCAAGCTACCGAGAATATTGAGCCCACACTGCAGAGCCTGGCAAGCTACCCGTGGCGTATTGGATGTGCCAAAAACAGTAACAATAAGTCTCACAATGAGAGACATTACTGGTGCCCGCTCAAACAAATCGATGAGCAACGGGATGACAGTGACAGTGAAGTTTACTGAGTGCCAACTAAGTCACTGGAACTTGGATTACAACAGTGAATATTAGATACTAATAAAACCGTCCTAAAATAAAAATAAAGTGTGAACCATGCAATGAAATAAATAATATATTATGGAAAATATAAATAGAAAAGGGCAAGTATCACTTTCATTAGTGCAATATGACGTGAAATTGAAGATCTGCCAAAATGAAGGCTGGTTAAAAGATGATTTCAAAGGCAATAGTTATGCTTGTAGAAAGCTTCAAACACAGTTCACAACACTTTATATGGGTAAAGTTCCTTTATAAGATAGAATATTTTCTTTAAAAAATTTTTTCTTTTTGGGAGCAACACTTGGTGGTGCTCAGGGAATACTACTGGCTGCACACTTAGGAACTACTTCCGGCAGTCCACGGGGGACCAGATGGGATATAGAACTGGGGTTGATCTCAATCAAGGCAAACGCCCTCCCCACTGTACTATCACCCCAACCCCCTATAACATATTAGAATGTTTTAAAGTAGGTTCAATTCAAATTTAATCACCAAACACCTAATTTCAATTCTTTACTAAGAAAAGGAAAAACTCTAAAATAAAAGTGATCTATAGGGAACAAAGAAAAGAATAAAGAAAAAAAATTCTTTCGTGCTGAATTTTACATAAAATGAAATTAGATTAACCACAATGGAAAAGGACAGACTTTAGGCACAGAGACTCAAGCATGAACCCAAACCTCATTAGGTCTCAAACCTAACGAAGCTTTAGTCACTCTGCTACCTATTTTTATCACAACATATTTAGTTTCTGTTTTTGATAAACATTCTGTTTAGGGCTCTGTACTTTTGCTCACATGGATGTACATCAATGTTTGCATTACCATTCGCAATGTCACATATACCACTGTGGAAAATTCCCATTTGTTCTTCAGATTTCAAATGGCCTTTACCCTACCCAGAAAGGATTCCTCATTTGTGCTCCTAGAACATAACATTCTATGCTTAGAAACTGTGCTCTAACTATTTACTTGTTTACATACTTATCTTCAAAATGTGAATTTTTTTTCAGATTAAACACTATGTCTAATTGGTCTCTTTGTATACTTTCCTTTAAAAGTGTGTTCTCTTGAAGTCTATAGGAATCTATATTAAGGAGAACTAAAGATTATTTTTGTTCTAGTTGGCATTTTTTTTCTAGAAAATCCAAGGGCATAGCAAGAAAATTATAAATATAATAAAATGTGAGAAAAAAATGGAAAGATAGTTTTTATTTCTTGTATGCATTCTAATACTAAACATCCAAAAAAGGTTATAGTGTAGAGATTTTTTTTTTTCTTTTTGGGTCACACCCAGTGATGCTCAGGGGTCACTCCTGGCTTTGCACTCAGGAATTACTCCTGGCGGTGCTTGGGGGACCATATGGGATGCCGGGGATCAAACCCGGGTCGGCCGCATGCAAGGCAAAAACCCTACCCGCTGTGCTATCACTCTGGCCCCGTGTAGAGATTTCTTAATAAAGATTATATTTCTTACTCATTGCTGTAATAGCTACTTTCAGATATCTTTGGTTAATGAATTAAATATAGGTTATTAAAATCAACAATAATGTATAAAATTCATTATAGGAAAGCAAATGACTAAATTCTTAAAACACTTTAAGTTGACATTTAAGTTGCTTATTTATGTAGAGCTAGACCCCACCACCACTTGAACAAAAGGGCTGAAGTGAATTACTTGTCTCCTATTTTTGAAAGGCATTTTAAGAGCCGTAACACTCATGTCTATTCAGAAGCATTGCTCTAGCAAATACTCAAGATTTTCTACACCCAAACATACAACAGTTGCTCAGCTCATAGCCTTCTAACTTGTTTTTCCCTGCTCCCATTTTAGTCTGTTCTTCACAGAAGAGTCAAAAGTAATCCTGTGAATAAACAAGCCAGATCATGCGATTCTTTCACTGAAAGCATTTTAGTTATTTCCCATCTCACCTCCATCCGCCCCCGCCTGCCCTCCATCCCTCCCTCCCTCCCTTTCTCCTTTTCTCCCTTCCCCCCAGAATAGCATGATCTGACTGTGTGTGTATTTTTGCGTTTTTTTTTTTTAAACCCTGGTCTAGAATTGTGCCCAACACAGCCACATATCCAATAAACATCTGTTGAATAAATAAGCCATAAACTTAAATCAGTTAAGATCTACTCACAGTTCTGATATAGTAAGCATCATTAAAAAAATTAAATCCCATTATGACTAAGAAAAAAAACTACCAGATTCTGCTTTTGTAATTAAAAAACTCAAGATGAACTGCTGTAGTAGAAGAATGGAATATATGGTTAAGAAAAACAACAATACTTATCTTTTCCACAAGGAAGTAAATTGCAAAAGATTCTAAGATTATTATTTCATTCCCTACCCAAAGCATTTTTATTTGTACAGTATAAAACAGAAAACAAAGACTTTTACTTAATAAACATATTTGTTAATAAATATTGTTTTTTAGTGTAAAATATTTGCCAATTTACAACCTATTCATGATTTAAAGTAACATGGTCAAAGGCAGGAGCAGGAAAAGTAAACTGACTTTTGATCCTTGCCTTCTCGAGTCTCATTTGTAGACAGAGGTTGCCTATACTTTTTCCAACACAAGGAAGAAGGAACTAAAATATTCCTAAACTGTCTATCAAAATAGCTCATCTAAAAGTTTTCTTTAAAACTTTCCTCAGATTTAAAAATCAAATTAAAAAGGCTCAATGAACTTTTGTTTATATCTTTTTGTAGGGTTGGGTGGGTGGGAGCTCCCAAGTAAGGCTCAGGTGCCATAGGTCCTTCCCAGCAATACTTGACTAGAGAGGTCAGATTGGCCAATGGCGGGTCCCTGCACTGTGACAATGCCAGGGATTAAATTAGTGCCGGGGATTAAACCAGCAGTGCCTCTGACTCCTGAGTTATCTCCCTGCCCCAATCTTTCTGCACTTCAAATGTACCCCTGAATTAGTTAATTATCTTTCAACTCATGCAGTCACATACATTAGAAATGGTGCTTCTCATTTTCAAGGGTCAACCCCTAAAACAAAGCAGCATCACATGAACTGGTCATCTGATTTAAAGCAGTCTGAAATAAAACATGTTTATATAACCTCGTATAGAAACAACGCTATACAGAAACTATTCACTATTAATGCAGCCCTGGGACACAATCTTCTTTTTAAAATAATATCTATCAAGGCTTTAGCTATCACTTTTATACTTATAACAAAATTTGAAATCTTAATTTCTTATCTAGACTTCTGAATTCTAGACACATAAAGACAATTTTCTAGGTGCTCCATACAAATCTAACCCAGTATTGACATCCGCCATCCAGTAACTCTTCAAACCTTTCTACCTGTATTAACCTATTTCAATGAACTAGTCACCTGATTTCTGCAGCTCTGAGCTTTACCTCCAAATCGGACACCAGGTCCTTTAAGTCTCATACTGTATGTCTAGAAATTGTGTCCTTTCATCCCACTGCTACAGAACTGTGAAAGCAATGAGCATTCTTACCTCTAACATCTCACTATTCTCTAATTTCCTTCCATAACAAGTATCACATTTAATCTTTGGCTCTGTTTTGCCTTTTAAAAATTAATTTTCTGGTGGGGAGAAAGCTGTTTCCCAAGCGGGCCTCTCCTGGTGATTCTGAGCCAAGCCAGTCTACCATGTCAGGGGTTCAATGTACTGTATGTATATGGGTTCGAGGATGTGGTGTTGCTTGAGTCCTGCAGTGCTAGAGATGGTCTGGGCTGCCCTGGAAGTGCTTGGGCTCGTGAGGGCCATACCCTATGATGATTCCAGGGCTAAACCTGGGCCTGCTGCCTGAAAGGCAAGTGCTTCAACCCCTGTAGTCTCTCTTCTATTGCTCTACTGCATTATTGATTAAACCCAAACTTTGAGGTATGGGAAAAAAAAAAAACCCTTTCATAGTTTTTTGGGAGGCCACACTGGACAGTACCCGGGGCTTACTCTAGTGGGGCTTGTGAAACCATCTGGAATGTTGGGCCAAATCCAGATCGGCCACTTGCAAGGCAAGCCCCCACTATACTATTTCTCTGTGCCTGGATCCTTCATAATTTACATATAGCTAGCTCATCCTTCCAGTCCAATGCCTAACTATTTTCTATCCTAAATTTCATAATTTCTCTTTAAATATACATGCGTGCTTATGTATAATCTAAAAGAACTTTCCAGTTCTATAGTGGCACTTAAAGTAACCCTTACATTGTTCTCTGGTTTTAAATCCATCTAGACCTTTCTCTGTCTTTATAATTCTATTACAATGTCTATCTTGGACCTCTTTCAGCAAGTCTTCAAAAGCCATGTAACATCCTACCACTGATATCATAAACTTATTAGAAATGTACACTGATGGGGGGATGGGAAGTAGGGTGTTTGCCCGGCATATGGTCAACTTGGGTTCAAACCCTGGCATCCCATATGCTCCTCCGAACCTGCCAGGAGTGATCCCTGAGTGGAGCCAGAAGTAAGCCCTGAGCACCACTGAGTATGGCCCAAACACCACCCTTCCCAAAAGGCATATTTAATGAAGATTTGGTATCTTTATAAACTAGAAAACTGAACAAGTTTTAAAATCCAATTTCACATCCCTAAATAGCTTGCAACAACAATACATAAGCGGTATAGGGAAGAACACCAAGAGAAGAACATCTTAAGAACTTATCTTGGGATATCTATAAATCAACTTGGTAGGAATGACCTGTGAAGTCCTTATATGCTTTGGGCTCTAGGGGCCAGAGAGATAGTAGAATGGTATATAGTCAACTCAAGTTCAATCCCTAACACCTATATCACTGATTCCCCAGGAGTGTTCCCTGAACAGAGTCAGGAGTCAGTTCTAAGCACAGCCGGGTTTGGGATCCCCTTCCCCCATAGTTTTGGGTTACAGCGTCTTAGGCTTCATTACCATCCCATTAATAAATCTATTTTCACAGAATAAAAAAATCTTAGCTATATATAATGAACATTTCTTACATATAGGCGTGAGCTTGTTCGCATCTTATTTCTTTGAAAGTTCATGAAAAAATACAAATATAGCAAAGAGATAGCAACCATCATCCCTCTTTCACAGGTCGGTAAACCTGCCAACATGCACACACTAAACCTATAAACCAACCCAGCTGTGAGTGTGAGTTCTAACATCTTCACTACATTAACCATCAAAGGAATGCAGATGCCCACATATTGCTCATTAACGCAAGGAAAGAACTAGTAACTAGAAAACAGAGGAACTCAATTGCATAGATAACTAAAATTAACATTACCAATAAAAGGAAAATGGACTTTATGTGGTCCTTGATATGATGACATGAGAAACAACATTTATTTGATATTCTAGTTGGGAATGCAAAAACCTGAATTTAACTGAGAAAACACCAAACCCCAAGTTAGATCAATTTGGTTTTCTTTTAAAGGAAAGGGATTTTAATCTTTAAAAAGTCTACATGGTAAAAGAGCTGAACTATATGGAGAGAGTAAAGAGCCATGGAGCGACACAGGTAACTTTCTCAAACGGTCTGGGGTGCGGAGGGGTGTATGGAACAAAATGTTAAAACAACACATACATGGTCATTCTATTTATCTTGAAATTATTCCCAAATTATAGTTGTTTCTGAGAAAGGCTAAAGTAAATGGGATTACAGAAATTTTTTTTTTAAGTTTTTTTTTTTGGGGGGGGTCACACCCGGCGATGCATAGGGGTTACTCCTGGCTCTTCACTCAGGAATTACCCCTGGCGGTGCTCAGGGGACCATAGGAATGCTGGGATTAGAACCCCGGGTCGGCCAAGTGCAAGGCAAACGCCCTACCCGCTGTGCTATCGCTCCAGCCCGGGATTACAGAAATTTTAAGCAAACTCTTGAAGCAGAGAAAAATTAAACAGCTAGTGTACATTCTTCATAGGCCAAGCATTGCTGGAAGTGAGCCCAGGTACTGAGCTGGAAGTAACCCCTGAACACCAATGAGTGCAGCCCCAAATTCAAAGCAAACCTGATCAAACCTACCACCACTGCCACCACCCAAAAAATACCCAGGGGGCTTGAGAAGACAGAACTGAGATCAAACTCTGGCACTACATATCAACCCCCGCCTGCCTCCAGCACTGCTCCGTCAAGCCAAATACTACCAGGAGTGGGGGGTCCCCCAAGCATGCTTGGGAGGCACCCCTCCCCCCACAAAAGATAAACTTTCTAAGCAAAACAAAAGTAGAAACTGCTGCCCAAGCTTTTCTTGATTCTTACCTTCACAGTAACCGTGAAAACCCACCTGACCAGGACACACTGAAAAATTTCTTAAGTTTATTTTTAAAAAGATAGCTGAATTTTAATTTTGAAATCTCCAAAACTAACAGAAAAAAAATCAACAAAACTTCCTCTTGTGGACTGTAAATACAAACAAATTAGGGGTTGCACAACCTGGGGGCAAATCTGGCTCACCACATTTTGGTGAACACTTTTATCAGAACACGGCCAAACATATTTGCTGACATTGTCCAGGGCTGCTTCTGTCTTACAACAGTAGATTTGACGCCTGAAAGACTACCTGACTCTACAGGAACTTTGCAGACTCCTACTATTTGTTGTTTCATTTTTGAGATTTAACAGAATAGTTGTAGTAAGGTGACGGGGTGGCAGACACAGAAACAGGCTCTACTATTCATGTGGTGAAAATCATGAGAGGGAAGTGGAGCTTTTGTTCTGGGGGAAGGGATAAATCATAGTATCAACAGTACTCAGGGGTCACTCCTGGAGGAACTGGGGGACCATGTGCAGAAATCAAACCCCAGTCATCTTGCACAAGCACCTTAACTCTTGTACCATCTCTCTGGAGCCAGGAAGTGGAACTTTAGTATATAAATACATAAATCAACATTATATATACATATGGGGGGGGCCCATCCAGTAGTGCTAGAGGACCATGTGGTACAGGGGATTATTTGAACCAGCAATTATTTGGAGGTATGCAAGGCAAGTATCATAACCTCTGAACTATCTCTCTAGCCCCCAAAATAGAGCTATTTAAATTAAAAAAATTATCACTATATTCAGAACCTAGGTAAAACAATTAACTCTTCAATCTGAAGATGTATTATACCCATTGTATATGGAAAGTGAACTCGGTAAGGTTGTCACATGCCCGAAGTGATGGAAGTAGGATTTGGATTGAGGTCTGACTCCAGAACCCTATGGCCTCTCTACTATAGTTTAATTCCTCCTTCTTGCCTTTTTTTCCTTCCCCATCCATGGCTGAGTTCAGGATGGTACTCAGGGGAGGACTCAGAATGCTAAGAGAAAAGCAGAAAGGACTTGAAACAGCTGATGAGATGAGTAAGAGAGTCATGGCTACAAGGATCACCGGGAAGCTAACAACCAGGTAAATTAAAGATATACCAGCATATTTGCTCATTTCTCTTCAGGATTCTCTAGAATGCTTTGCTAGATAAATGTTCACAAAGTTTAACAGCCGACACTATCCATATGCTCTGGATATGAAGGAGGAAGCTTAATAAAGTTAAGTTACAGTGAAGACCAGGATCAAACACTTTTGTGTTTAACTTCTCTTAACTGCCTCCTGTTATCATCCTAACAGGTAAATACATATCACAGGAAAGGGTAGAAAGAATGATTTACTTTCTCATAAACACATTTTCTTGTGGAACAGACAACAGAAACACGAAACTGTGACTTCTTCCCAGATTAAAAATGTTTTCAATATATTTTGACACATTTACCATATGTTGTAAACAAAATAGTATTTTTATCAAACAACTAGAAATGAGTTCCTTCAAGGAAGGGAATCAGTTACTCTCAATTTTTGGAGCCACACCTGCCTATGCTCCGGGATAACTCCTGGAATCAGAGCTCGAGAGCAAATGTGATGCTGAAGAAAGAACTGGCACAGCGGTGATGAAGGCAAGCATCACTTCACCCACTGTAGTCTCTGGCCCGGGAATCAACTATTAATTTAAAATATATGAGAAAGAGATTAATTTGTCTTTATAAGTTCTTTAGGACAAGAGTGACAGTACAGCAGTTAGGGACTTTGCCCTGCATGCAACAGACCCAGGTTTGATCCTTGTCGCCCATATGGTCCCCAGAGCCTGCAGGAGTGATCCCTGAGTGCAGCGCCTGGAGAAATCTCTGAGCACTGCCGGTGTTGCCCAAAAACCAAAATCTAAGTTATTTATTTAAGTAGCATAAAAATAAGTCAGAGGACACTAGCTTACTATCCAGAGGGATATAGACAGATGTGATGAACAATGAATGCTTGAAACAAAGTAGTTAGACTAAATTTTAATCTATCAAAAATGACAGATTTCAGCTATTGTACTTTCCTGTCAATATAACAACCAAAAGTTAGCTGTTTCACTGCTTTTATTAATATTGTTTTATCCACCTAAACAGTGTTGCTCCACTTTTTTCTGACCACAGCTCCCCTGCAATTTTGTTTCCTTTCTGTGGGACCCCTATTCTACAGGCTGTACCCCTAGTTTTGTGTAGAATTAAATGAAGCCATGCACACACAATCCCTGGGCATTACTGTATTAGGCAAATACCCTCGTTACCAGAAATGGCTGTATTAAAGTTACAGATAATTAATAAATAATAGATCAATTTCAAAACGACCTTGTGTTTCCTTGACAGATATTCTTTCTCCTTCTAATCCTACAAAAGAAGACATTTTAAATCTCCAATTATTATTATTTTTTTTGCTTTTTCGGTCACACCCTGTGATGCACAGGGGTCACTCCTGGCTCTACACTCAGGAATTACCCCTGGCGGTGCTCAGGGGACCATATGGGATGCTGGGAATCAAACCCGGGTTGGCCGCGTGCAAGGCAAACGTCCTACCCGCTGTGCTATCGCTCCAGCCCCCTAATTTTTATGGTAGACTTTCACTATAAATAAAATAATCCTAATGTTGGAAGACAAGCAATGTAGAATTAAAAAATATTACATGATAAATTCTACCACCAAACCACAGTGATACTATTCCACTTTTTATGAGAATAAGATCTCTGTGTACTTAATGTGTATAAGAAAATAGAAAATAATCTAGTACATCACATTTGTTAAGGAAGCTAAAAGTATAAAGACAAAACTATTAATAGAAAACAAAATTTGTTGCTTAAATCAGGTTTTATTGATTAGCTATTGGTTTACAGTAATATAAATTTTTAAGTACAGCTGCTTCTACTGCACCTACCACCAAATAAGTGATGTAATTTCAAAATGAATCTCCTGTGCTTTCCTTTTCCTCTGGAAATTACTAGTCCAAGAGTTATTTTACAACCTAAGATAGTTACTTTTGTTATGACAAAAAGTATCTTTATGGTGTCCTAAAGTTATCTTTGTTTTGTTTGGGGCCACACCCAGTGATGCTCAGGAATCGCTCCTGTCTCTGTGCTCAGGGATCACTCCTGGTAGTTCGCAGGGGACCACAAGATGCCTGGGATCAAACATGGCTGCATGCAAGGCAAGAACCTTACCCACTATACTATTTCACCCTCCCCACCAACGTATCTTAAATGTACTCACAACTAAGCTGTAAAAAGAACAGTAAGCACACAGTTAAAATTTTAAAAATTTAAAAAATAAGTAGTTGTAGGATTTCATGTAATAGATGTCTCTTCTTCATTTTATCCTTCCCTACTACACAAATGAATAAACCGCAACCGTCCTTATTCCTGTGCATCACATTAATTCTGGCTGCTTTCCAGGCACAAAGACCTGTTGTTGATAGAGCCAGATAACTGATTTTGACCAGTAAGTTGAGTTAAAAGTGACCTTATTACTTATGGGCCGGAGTATTTACTGCCAAAATGTTTCCAAGTACTCCTTCCATCTGTTCTCATTTTTGAGATATTCACTGCTCCCCATCACCATGATTCCCCAGCTGATCAATGATACAATGTGAGCAAGAAAGAAATGCTTGAGGTTTATTCTCAGATCATAATCTAGTCCTCACTAACAACTGCTGCTGAAGGTAGAAAACTATTATAATAAAAAGAATAAAACTATAATCTATTAGTTTGGTAGGGGAAAGAAAAGTTCTTGGAGACTGCTACAAACTTAACAATCAAGTATGCCTTTGAGGGGCCAAAGCAATAGTATAGCTGGTAGGGTGCTTGCCTGAGTCCAATCCTGGGCAGCCCATCTGTTTCTCCAAACCAAATGCCACGATACTGTTAAAACATTGTAATAAATGAGCAAAATTTCAAAGGCATCCTACAATATCCATCCAAAGAACTCAACATGCTTAAAAACCATGTACAGAAAAATTCAGACCAAAAAAAAGGACACCGCCCTTTCTTTTTTTTGGTAACAAGCACTTTACCTGCTATTATATCTTTCCAGCCCCAATGAATATATTTTTTATGAAGCTGATTCTATGCTGTTTCCTAATACCAGGAAAGACTGTACTTTTATTTTAAAGTAAAAATTTACTGAGAAAAAATTTCAAACAATTCTCAGGTTAAATAAGAATAAACACAAATTTATAGATAAAAATAAACTTAAAGGTGATAATTATTAATACTTTTAGAGCAGAGAAGGAATTTTAGTGAGAGAACTTGAATGAAAATTATAATTTTGGGGGCTGGAGCGATAGCACAGCAGGTAGGGCGTTTGCCTTGCACGCGGCCGACCTGGGTTCGATCCCCAGCATCCCATATGGTCCCCCAAGCACTGCCAGGAGCAATTCCTGAGTGCAAAAGCCAGGAGTAAATCCTGAGCATCGCTGGGTGTGACCCAAAAAGAAAAAAAAATGTATTTTGATCTTACATTATACTTCTATTTACGTCAAAGGTGGGGGAATACTTGAAACTGGCTTACAGGGTTTTATTAAACTGAGTGGCAACAATTAAGTTACCAAAATACAAACATTTCATCTCATGACTATGACTTAAAAAAGTTGTCATGACTTAAAAAAAAGGTACAACTTTAAAAAGTTGTACTTCACAACAGTACAGCAGGTAAGACATTTGGCTGGCCTAGGTTGATCCCCAGCACCCTAGTAACCCAAGCATCACTGGGTGTGATCCCAAAACAAAAACTGTCTCAGGGGTCAGGAGATACAATATGGTCAGGGTGCCATGCTTTGTATGAGCAGAAGCCCCATGTGACTTGACACTGCATGCTATCCCCTCCAAACCGCACTGCCAGATGCAGCCCTAGATGTCCCTGGCCCTGCAGGGACCAAGCGGCATCAAATCCTTGGGACCCAGCCTTTAACCACCCAGCCTGGGAGATCAAATATGACCAGTGTGACCTCTGGATTTTCGAGCACTACATGGGAGCCCCACCCCGCAAAAAAGGTGTTTATATTTATAATACAAATTACAAGTCCCTTGAAGGAACTATGCATGCAGACCTTATAATAATATAGTATTATGCTTTTAACCCTTTTTGCTGGTGGGAGGGGTTCCTCAGGTCACAAGCAGCAGTACCCAGGGCTTCCTCCTGGCTCGACACTCAGAGATCACTTCTGGCAATGCTGAGAGGACCACATGTGGTGCCTGGGATGTAACCGGGGTCAGGCATGTGCAAGGCAAGGGCCAATCAGCTGTGCTTTTAAACTTTTGGGGTCTTTCTTCTTTCTTTTTTTCGGGGGGGGGGGTGTTCTTTTTTTATTTTATTTTATTTTTTTTTTTAGGCCATACCTGGAGGTGTCAAAGGCTTACTTCCAGTTTTGTGGTCAGGGCCCATTCCTGGCAGGAAGAATGCTGCTGCACTATCCCACCGGCACTTAGGCTTTACACTGTTAGTGCCAACCTGCAAGTCCAAAGGCTGTTGTAACGTAACAGGCCTCTGATTACCATTTTTAGAACATCAATAATATCAAGGCTCTAATTTTTCTAGAACTATTTAATTCAAGAAACAAAAGTAAAGGGGCTGGAGAGATAGCACAGTGGGTAGGGCATTTGCCTTGCATGCGGACAACCTGGGTTCGATTTCCAGCATCCCATGTGGTCCCCTGAGCACCACCAGGGGTAATTCCTGAGTGCAGAGCCAGGAGTGACCCCTGTGCAACACCAGGTGTGACCCAAAAAGCAAAAAAAAAAAAAAAAAAAAGAAAGAAACAAAAGTAAAACCAAGAAATGTCTACATACTTTCTGCTTTCAAATGTTGTACATTCAACCATACAGATGAATGCATATTCATCTGTTTTCTAAAAATTAATGCGATCTGATAGGACTTGGAAAGTCAGTAAGAACTTCACAGAAGTTGAAACAAGGAGTTTGTTGAGTGAACATGAGGCAAGACATTTGGCACTGTAAGCTAAGGCAAAGGGATGAAAAGATTAAGTACCAAAAGTAGCTTAGACTTGTGGGAGCCAGACTCCCAAGTCCCCAGAGTTCCCTTCCTTGGGTAAAGCCATGTACCAGAGTTGATATCTCTGGCCAGCTGCAAATAAATGGCTTAAGTGATGCCATGTCCTTTCTAAGATGACATTATCTCAAAGACCAAAACTTTTGTTTAGGAACCCTCTTACTCACTTGCATGTGCTTTTTTAGGGTCATTAGTTCTGGGAAAGCCAAATTAGGCTGTAAGAATTCGGAGTAAGTGAAGAGGCATATGGAAAGAGAAGCATCTTGCTAGCAATATCAGCAAGCCCAGAAGCAGACCTTACAGTTGAAGTAAGAACCCTAAATAACTTCTCCATGCACTGGAGCCAAAACTGCTTAGTGAAGTCATTCCCTGATTCTTTATACCCAGAAACAGTGAAATTCAAGTTTGCTGCTTTAAGTAAGAAATTTTGAATACAGATTTACACAGCAACATATACGTGTCAGCACCCAGAACACCCCACTGCATAACAAAAGTCTAAGTACTGGAATGGTTTTGAAACTAAGGCCCAGGTCTCTGAGGACAGTATTATCAAAGAAGCTGTGAATAAAATCTCCAAGGTATTTTACAGGCTGCAGGTGAGAGCAGAAAACTTTAAGTTTGAATACTGGTGGAAGTAGAAAGTTTAACCAATGAGCTGTGCGATTTGGGCTAAGGAGATTTTTCAAACAGAGCTGAAAGTGCTGCCTTGTTGTTCTGCTATATATGGTTTAAAAAAGAGAACAAACAAATAAAATGAAGAACTGTCAAAGAGGAGCCAGGGTCTGACGGTTCTGAAAATTAGTACTTTCTCCAGATTGCAAATAACACTAAAACTTAGAACAGGCTCTTGGGCCAAGATCAAATCCACGGTGCTGCCAAGAAAATACAGTTTAAAAATGAAAAGAGAGGGAGTGAGTATAAATCTTTTGAGACAGTAGAAACAGATCAAAGATAGTGCTTCAGAGAGCCAGTCAGTTTTACAAACGGCTTGCTAATGAGAAAGAAATGCTTCAAAAATTCTCTCCAACAATAAGATTGTTCTCTCTCAGCAGAACCCGAGTAGGTCCATCTCAAAGAGACTTGAGATGAGACTTGTGGTTTTCCGTAAAGGCAATGGATCCCAATAAAATTCATAGAAGACTCGCAAAGTTTCTGGGCTAATTACACATTCAGAAATGCTGCCAGCTTCACTTAAGAGACAATAAAAAAATGAAAGGGAGCCGAAAATTTTAGAAGGAAGGGAAGAAAATTGAGAAAATAGTAAACATGTGTTACTTTTCATGAAAAAGAAACGTCGAGGGGGCTGGAGTGATAGCACAGCGGGTAGGGCATTTGCCTTGCACACGGCCGACCTGGGTTCTAATCCCAGCATCCCATATGGTCCCCTGAGCACCGCCAGGGGTAATTCCTGAGTGAAGAGCCAGGAGTAACCCCTGTGCATCGCCGGGTGTGACCCAAAAACCAAAAAAAAAAAAAGAAATGTCGACAGTTTTGGGTGGATTTTATTTAGGATAAATGACACTCACCCGAGCAACACTGCCATGGACCAGAGATGCCCTTGTACTTTCCCTCACCTTCCATTTCCCTTACATCTTACAGCAGATACCCTAAATCTCACCCAATACTGTATGCTGGAAATGGGTGAAGTGGGGGTGAGAAGGATGTTGAGCAGATATCTCTTTAACTTCGTAAGTCGAGAGGATTTTGTATTTCAGAAGCTGTACTTAGTATCTGGGATATTTCAACTGCAACTGAGACAAATTTTGTTGAGATTCTGGATCTATACTATGCTAGAGACAGTATAGTCTATATACTCTGTGGGGTAGTCTGTGGGAAACTACAAAAGGAGATGGCACAAGGTGGGTGGGGAGGGTGTACCTGAATAGGGATAAGAATATGTTGGATGTGGAGAATGTGGTAGATTGTCCCCAGTGGTTCCCATTATCTGGCATGCAGAACTTACACTTGTGTGGGTCCCCTACCTTCCACCAGGGTTGGTTAATACCATCAATAGCATGACAGAAATGATGGCTTGCAGCTTCTAAATGAGGCCAGGAAAGTGATGGTTTCTAATTTGTAAGCTCTCTTCTTTGTGCTCTCTTATATGGGACCAAGGGAAGGAAGCCTACTGTCATTCATTGTAAGGGCACAGAGCAACACAGATCATGAATAAAGGCCACAGGCCTGGTCGGCGGTGACATTCTGGAGACAGCGAAGCCTACAGAACACCGCAGACCTTAACTGTGTTGTCTCCAAAGTGCATGAGTTAGTATTATCCAGACAAGCTGTTCTGAGACTGTGAAATTACACTTGTTAGTTATAACAGTTGTTTTAAGATACTGTTTAGGAGTAATTATGTAGTGAAACATAACTTAAGAGGATAGGGAAAAGACTGGAAATGGGGTTAGAGGTCAGATCATGCAAGAAAGGGTCCTGTAAGCCCTACTAAGGAGCCAGTACAATTTATTCTAGCAGAAAAGGAAAAATTTAAGAGTTTTAAATCAATGTTTTTCCCACCAGGGGCCTTATGGTCCTTTGTAGACCCCTAGCATATTTCAAGAGGACACAGGTGAAAAGCAGATCAATGAACAAAACATGGTGGTAGGAAGGGGGACCACAATAGGAAAAATGTTGAGAAACACTGAGATGTCAAAGAAGCAAACATCTACATTTTCACAAGATTATCCAGAAGTAGAGAGATCCGTTAAGAAACAGCTCTAAATCAATGCGAACAAAAAAACTCCCTAATCTTTTAACAGGAGCTCATATACACCAAATGCACTGATTGAAGTGAAACAGCTTTGTGAACGAAGATTCTCACACCAGATTTCATTCCTTAGCACCACCAGGAGTGATCCCTGAGCACCAACTGGATATGATATCAAAACAAAAACAAACAAAAGGAACTAAGACTCACCAAAATGTATCCAACCAATTAGAATGTTCAAAAAGATTTTTCATCTCACAAATTCTTCAATACAAGTTTCATACAAAGTAATTTATGTTATGCATCCACTGAGAAACATATAACCCATAGAAGTGTTTGAAAATGAAAAAATAACCCATTTGTGTTGCCTTCCTTGTCTAAGGTCTTAATACTTCACACTGTATCATAAGTGAAACATGAATATAAATCAGTAACCACTATCAAAACATTTGCTTTATCTGTTTACTTATTTATTTTTTTAAGCCTAAAACACATTCCTGTCATACAAAGGCAAAAAAGAAAAACTTAACTACAGGTTAAAATCAGAGCTATCTTATAATTCTTACAATCTATGTAACAATACTGGATTTTAACTACAACTTTAACTGAAACTTAACCCCACAGAATCAGAACTCAGTTCTTTTACACCATGATCAGATCCAAAATGCTTTCTTTCCACTTCATTATTTCACTGACATGTTCTTGAAATAAGCCAAGAACTAAATTGTACTACAAAACACAAAGGAATATAATTTATGATAAGTATTTCAGAATGTAAATACTGGGTAAACTCAGGAAAACTAAATAACCATAGATGCTACAGAATAATCATGATCTACAGAAAATCACTGAGAATATAAGAGCTAAGAAACTAGACTTTTATGCAGCAATGTCTACTCTTGACTCAAATATCAAAACTGCTGTTCAAGGAATTACTTCCAAAATGGTAATATCTCTAACATCTCCTGCAAAAGTTCTAAACAAAATTAAACATAATATCTCCTTACTTTATATAGTAGTTGCAACCCCCCCCCCCCAATTTAGTATGCATCAAACTACCAAAACATAAACTGGAACTGGGCACTAGACTCAGCTAATTTATAAGTAGAAATTTTACCTATTGGGATGGTCTGTGGGATAATCGAAAGTTGTAAGCCATTTCTTTGGTTTCCAAGATAATAGTTTTAACGGTAGAACTTATGCAATTTCTGCATGACCTCTTATTAGCATCTCCTAGTACAAATGCCATTAGCATCTTGGTGACAATCAAAAAAGCTTCCCCATAACTTTTTATAATGCCCTTAAGGTTAAGAAAATGGAACAGATGCTTCCTACTGAGAAGCATCACAGAGGAGGGAGAGTTCTCTAGTGTTCAATAACTTTCATGGTCCAATTACTGGATCCCGAAGCAATTTTTATACAAATATGTTTTGGTGAAGATCTTTATACAACTGTATAGAAATTGTGATAAGGACACTCTGAACAAGATCTGAGGGTCAAAAGTAGGTAAGGGATATTCTTGATGGGGGCTGGGGGGAGGGAGAGGGAGACGGAAAAGGGTGGGGAGAGAGAGAGACAGACAGACAGACAGACAGACAGAGACAGAGAGACAGAGAGACAGAGAGAGACACAGAGAGGGGAAGAGGGAGAGGGAGAGAAACAGAAGCAAAGCAGGGGGTGGGGAGTGATGGGAGGGAATCTGGGGACACTGGTGGAGGGACAGGTGTTAGAATACCATGTGACTGAAATCCAATCATGAACAACTCTGTAATGGTCTATCTCACAGTGATTCAATAAAAAAGGTAAAAAGAGAGAGAGATTAAAAAAAAAAGACACACACACAGAAAAAGACATCTCGGAGTCACTGAGCCACCTGTTTCTGACTAGTGGGACTGTCCTTCCTTCAGGCTATCACACCATCTCTAGCTGTGGGAATGATCCCACACCAGTGCAGAATACCATGGTTATCTTGAAATGTTCACTCATCTGCTGCTGGCTGGATATATCTCATTTTTTTGCGTATTATCCAGTTCAAGACTTTTAACAGAATCACCTTGGTTCTAATCACAAGTCATCTAAAGACTTCAATTTCCCCTAAACTAGCATTATCTTTAATCCTCACTTACCCAAACTCTTCTAACTCCATTCTCTCAAGACCAGTAAAATTCTATTAGTTCTAACTTCTTGCAGTGTTCTCTTTTTTTTTTGGCGGGGGGGGGGGGGGGGTTGGGTGGCATGGAGGGCAGTTCTTGGCCACATCCAGCAATGCTCAAGTGACCACATGGGGTGTCAAGAAATCAAACCCAAGTTCACTGAATGCCAGGCAAGGGCCTCTGGCCACTCTCAACTTCTTGCCCCTGACCAGGCTGACAGCATCTTCCAAAACAGTATTCCCTCTTTCCCGCCTTTCACATTAAAGCTGCTCATTTTCCTATGTCCACATACTGACAAGATGGAGCAGTCAATCTTTCAGTTCCACTGCTAGTCCTATATACCACACATCAGGAAATATACAATTTCCTCTTGTTTTTTTTTAAATGTCAAAATTCATTTAAAGTTTCTACTGTTTCCCAAAGCTGTCAGGCCCCTAGTCAAAGTCAAATGTTCGATTTTCTTCTCAACTATTACACTTCTGGTATCTTAGTGATAGCATCTACAAAGAAGAGAACTCTAACTCCATGACTTCTCACCCACACAGAGGTCTTCCTCTACTCCATCTCAGCCACCATTCCTGTAGTTACACTGCAAAGCTTGCTTTCACTGATAATTGTGCCACTTGTAAAATCTAAATTCACTATTAACAACCCCCACCACCACCATCCTGACTTGACTTCACCAATTCCAATCACACCCACTCCAAAACATTTTATTCCAGAGCCTTCAATTAGACTGTGTCCTACCACTTTCCCTTTACTCATCAACTCTTGATATCTTCTTTCCCCACTTACACACTTTAGATCCCATGTCTATCTGGATAGTCTACCTCATACTTCTAATCCCTTCATTTCTTTCTCCTTTGAACTTGCTGGGCAAACCTCAACCCTAGAAAAACCCAAGTGTACATCTAGCCTTGCACACTCAAACTTAATTCTCACTGGTCTTAATTTCTAGACTACAATACTAAACCCTTGAGTTAGTCCATCACCCCAACCACAATCATCTGCTAGAACAGCATTCTCACACACACCTTCGTCTCTCTTAAGGGTCCCTCTCAGGTGATGATGACCTCACCTCATACTTCATAAAGAAAATAGAATCAAGAGATAACTGCCTCACAACCCTGCTGCCAGGCGCTACCAACTGACTGCACCTTCCCTCACTACCAGCCTTCCTTTCTCTGAACTGATCTAGGAAAGAGAGAGGAAGTAGTTTTAGAAGCAAAGTTCCTGAATAGAAAAAAGAATATAACTGAATTTATTCTAGTACCATCAGTCCAGCTACTATATTAGTTCTAGGACTTATCTTTATTTCCAGTTGCTGTTTAAACATACCCACTATTTGTATCTGTTGATCATTTCCTTATATTTTATACCTTCTTTGCATGCCTTACAAATTTTCATAGGATGCCAAAACAGCTATCTACTGTAAGATCTTTCAGTATCCCTTTAAACATTTGGGGATTTTGTTTTGGGCATAGTTACTTAAAACTGTCCTGTGGACCATAAATTATGGGCCATAAGTATAATTCACTACATTCTCTTAATATAAATTTTTTGTTGTTAGCGGGAGCCCAGAACATTTAGTCAAGAACTGGACTCCACACTGTGAAAAATAACACTTCTTCGAACTCTTGTCTGAAACCCCGCATGTGTCTCCATGGCAGGCTATCAAGAGGACCTAATATACTGTCCTGAGAGTGTAAGCTCTCAGAGCTGCTCCTCCTACCCCTTCTGTTTGCTCCCGAGCCACACCTGCTGGGAAAGCGTTAAGTGCTGGAGCCCTACAAGCATAGTATGCCATCCAGTGAGCTGAGCCCCTCTAGCCCATCCTCCCTCTTTCCAGGGCAGCTTTCCTCCCTGACTCAGATTCCGAAGACTGCTCAGATCAGTTTTCAGACTCCAGGTCCTTGGTAAATCTGTCCTGAAGCCACTTCAAGCGGCCCCAAATCTGAACTGTCTCTTCAAGGAGGCCATGGAAGAGGCCGTCTGAGTCCATCTGGGTTGTCCTCTATAACATAGCCAGGAATTCTCGAAGGCAATGACTGAGATAATCTAGGGCTCAGCTGCGCTTCTTTTGTTAACGGCTGCTGAAAATTTGTAGTTCACTTCAAAAAGAATCATGTGTTGATCCCCAGCCCCCAGTAGTACTGCCTCCTTTGTTCTTTTGCCGGAGAACTATTTAAAATACTGTCTATAAATGTTGGTAATAACCCTTCTATCATAGTCTTTTATTTCAATGGGTTTTCCTCCCCTCCACTCTCCCCTAAGTGGGCCAAGAGCCCACATCAAATCAAATTAGTCATTTTTATCTCTTGCTCAATGGACACAACCAAGAGCTGAAGGTACTTTTATCCTCATTTTAAAAACTTATGTGTCAAATAGTGCCTCCTTTACCTGAGTCCCAGGTAAAGGAGTTCAAAAAATGAATGCCAAATACTTTTATTTTTAGCACCAATTCATAAATTCTGAAGTTTATACCTCTAGTGCAAATTGCTCTAATTCACTACATTCTCTTGTACTCATTTAAAATTAGGTAAGAGAACCTCCAAATGAATGAGTACATCCTTTCTATAATCTCCTCCCCATTTTCCCAGTCTCAGAGAATGATCTTATCTGTCAAGGTAAAACACATTTCTACATATAGTTTTTGAGTATCAACAAAAAGCAAGACCATGCCAAACATTCCATTATTAGTTGATAATAATGAATTTCATCTATACATGCTTTCTACATACTGTTATAGTCACTCTTCAGAGCTACTTTCTTCTAAGACAACGCACGAAAAATGTAGCTCATTAGATGTAGTGACTTTTGAATATCACAAAATGCCCAAGTACATTTTCTCAAGGGATATGAAACTGCCACATGATTATAAAATTATCAAAAAAAAAATCAATGGCATGATAATGATCAGAAGCCACATTAAGTCATCCGTAAGAGCTGGATTCACAGAGGGCAAGACACAACATTCAACCCCAGTTCAATCCCTACACCACATATGGTCTCCTAAAGCACCACCACCAAGGGCAAAAAAATGAGAAAAAGAAAAAACAACGAAAATAACACATTTAAAGCACAGGCTCTTTGCCCACAATTCATTCTAAGGTCATGTTCTATTTCTTTACCCTGTGCTTGCTATACTCAGAAAACCTCAGCTGAAATGATTAGTTTTAATAATCTCCCGCAAAGTTCAGCCAATTATGTCAGCGTATCCAGACCTGAACCAAACTTTAAAGATAAATTCCACAAGGAATAATTGAAGTCTTGCAGTTTATACAAATGAATATATTTTCACTGACCAAAGCTAAAATGCAAACAATGTACCATCAGTTTTTAACTACAATGTTTTTTCTTCTTTTTTTTTTCATTTCTACTATCAGTGGGGCTGGTGATGAAATTTACTTCATATATTTAACAATACAGAGCATCGTAGTAAGATGAAAGTACTGTCAATTTCTACTTCAATCAGAGGCTTCAACTTAACACTCTTGATCAAGATCTGCACAATCACAATCCATAAACTGTGAGGACAACAGCTAATGGCTTTAAATAATCAACTAAAAGTAGTTCAAAAGCCCTACCCTAGTGCTGAAGAGAAAGTACACAGAGGTCATCACACTTGCCTTGCATCCAGCAGGCCCTGGTGACATTCTCCACAGTGCATATGATCCCTAAGAACCTACTCATTTAGAGTATCTGCTTCTTATTTTCATACCCTTTCTGCACTTAGAAGCTTGCAATTCATTTTATACCCAAATTACAATGTAAAACTCATTTCTTGTAGGTTAACTTCTTATAACAATTAGTCAAACTAGTTATTATTGCTCCTTTTAAAATGCTACCCTTTGCTTTAAAATTACTGTTACAACCAACCGCTGATAACTAGCACCTGCAAGTTTGCAGAAAAATTTAGAATTCAATTCTCTACGTACACAAACAAAACTTTTACTGTGATGAATGGACAAATACACATTCCACACCATTCTCACCACTAAACACTACAATGCAGTAGAATGCAAAATTCAAAGTTGAAACCCAATCCACCTTAAATATTAGGAGTGGTTGATTTGGCATTTAATCTTAGTTACAAATTTATAAACCTATAGGGGATTTTACAGCTCTAAGGGGATGCTGGGAATCGAACCTGGGTCTCCCACATGCAAGGCAAACACTCTACCCGCTGTGCTACTGCTCCGGCCCCCCTAAAATCTTTCTTAAAACTTGAAAGAAAAAACATTCTTGGTTCACTTAAAATATGAAAAATCACTTTTAGAGTTATTTAAAGTTAAACTTTTTAAAACTAAAAAATTCTAATTTTATTAAGTTTTTTAAAGATAGTGCTTATCTTTTTTTCCGCTAGAGAAACATGCGCATTTTCTTCATAATAAAACCTACCCTACTTATAACTGTTAATCTGATAACTATATACTGATCAATAATAAAGCACGCAGTGTAAAGAGAAAAAAAATGTAGTAAATGGAAGCAGATTTTGCCTAGAATTCCATTAAAACAAGGTGTTCGATCATGACTAGACCATACTGCAAGTCTCAAAATTAGTGTGATATTAACATCCTAATTACATAAAATCACTGTATCACTGTCACCCCATCACTCATGTCGCTCATCAATTTGCTAGATCGGGCACCAGTAACATCTCCATGTGAGACTTGTTGTATCCTACTTAAACCAGTCTAGGTACCATATAGTGAAGTTGCTATATTGTAATAAATGGAACCACAGCCTCATCTCAATGAAAATAATTAAATTAAGGAACCACAAAATTATCACTGAACTAAGTAGCACTTAAAATCCAACTTCGGGGTCCTAATAGTGCGAAGTTACTGGAAGGAAGAATCATTTTAAATGATTCATGTTAGTAAAGATCCAATTTAAATCAAAGCTTGCCAATTGTAATAAAATCCTTCATACTGCTATCTTGAAAAAACTATCCTTTAAATCACAAAGAGGTGAGGGGTTGTACTAATTTTAACAACCACAATTTTAAGATTACAACAAAGATTATTATCTTAAAATTTTTTAAATGTTTACTGATGAAACGTGTTTCTAGTTTAGATTCCTTTTTCTAAATTGTCTCTTCCTGGTCCCACAAAATGCCCTCACTTATCTCATATTTAAAGCTGATAGTCTAGAGGCTGGAGTGATATGATAGCCCAGGGGGTAGGGTGTTTGCCTTGCATGCGGCCAACCTGAGTTTGATTCTCAGAATCCCATATGGTTCCCTGAGCACTGCCAGGAGTAATTCCTGAGTGCAAAGCCAGGAGTAACTCCTGTGCGTCGCCAGATGTGACCCAAAAAGCAAAATAAATAAAGCTGATAAGTCTATCCATTTCTTTTAATTTGCAGGGGAAAAAACCCTTCCACATTTTGTATTGCCACACCTGACTGTGCTTGGATTCCGTAGGATTATTTTCCAGTGTGCTCGGGAGACCAGGGAGCGAATCCAGGGTCTAGCATAAACCTGGCACCTACCTCACCACTTTGAGGAACCTCCCTGGCCCAGAAAAATACTTCTGTAGCTCTTTAAGCTTGAAGCAATAGCTACTTCTTGATTTAGCAAGTTACAATGTATTACATTCTATTAACTAGTATGTTTTTTAGGCCCCTAACATCTAGGAATCAAATTCTTCACTACAGGGGCTGGAGAGATGGCACAGTGGGTGGGGCGTTTGCCTTG
Organism: Sorex araneus; assembly: GCF_027595985.1. Lineage (NCBI taxonomy): Eukaryota > Metazoa > Chordata > Mammalia > Eulipotyphla > Soricidae > Sorex > Sorex araneus. Next base: position 50,126,418 of record NC_073310.1, on the reverse strand, counting down.
CACGCGGCCGACCCCGGTTCAAATCCCAGCATCCCATATGGTCCCCTGAGCATGGCCAGGGGTGATTCCTGAGTGCAGAGCCAGGAGTAACCCCTGTGCATCGCCAGGTGTGACCCAAAAAGCCAAAAAAAAAAAAAAAAAAACAAACCAACAAATTCTTCACTACAATCTGGAGTTTTCAATGAGAGGGGGAGGGGTGTGTGGGTGAGAGGGAGTAATTGCAGTAAAAATCTTACAGATCTCCCAGCAGGGGCTTCTACTTAAAACTTGTTACTTAATAATTAAGAGACATAACTAGTTCAGTATTCAACCAAATAGTAATAAAATTGGTTAAATGGGACTACATTAACAAAATGTTATTTTCCTAGTGTTAAGATCTAGACTCTGATTTAAAGAAAAATTCTTTTTAGAAAAAGCCCCAAGTTACAGGAACCAATCATCAGGTATGGGTCAAAAAAACAAAAAACAAACGAAAAAAAACAACCACCCACCAAGTATGGCTCATAGCAATTTTGCAGATACATTTGAGCTATAAAATGCTATCTTTTTTTCAGGGGTGCTCAGGGGGTTACTCCAGGCTCTGCACTCGGAAATTACTCCTGGTGGTGCTTGGGGACCATATGGGATGCAGAAGACTGAACCCCAGTTGGCTGTGAACAAGGCAGGCACCCTCCCCGCTCTACTGTCACACTGGCCCACAAAATGCCTTCTTAGGCTGTATATACACAGCAACGCTCGTCTTAATTTTCTTCACCTTCATGATGAACATAGGGTCCTACTTTTTATAATCCAAAAATCATTTCAGGCTCATTATTTCAACTTGCGACAAAGTAACATGGCAAATCAAAGTTTACTGCCATCAACTTTGGAAAATCAAAATCAGAAAAGTTTAACTCTTCTAAGTTGCTGTGATCGGCAAATCACCAAGTTGCTTTTTCTATTGTTAACTCAGAATTGAGTCATTTACTCTCCTTTTTCAATACTGTGGTTCCTATGACTGATTACTCCTACCAGCATTAAGACACAGGCCCATGGGGCAGCAGTTTACTGGCATGACTTATATTCTTTCATTAGGTCCAGGATCTGTAATACATTAAGTCTATGCCTTCTGATCATACTTTGGTTGAACATAAAGAGGAAAAATCCTAAACAGATGATGGGGAAAGACAGTATGAAGAGAAAGAAAAAAAAATCTCATATTTCTCCTCCAAAATATTACCTCCACATGTTACAAATTATAACCATCACATTGTAGAATGTAAAAATATGATTCCTGTAAACAAAACTACCTGTCAAATGTTAACACTGATACTTTATAAGTATACTAATATATTTAGTAGATCCTGTTTTAAGGAAATTCCATAAACTTTGTAAAACATAGCACTGATACTTTAAGTTGAGCTCAACTCTACATTTTAGGTTGCAGCTCTTGGGACTGTCCAAAGTATTCAAAGAAGCCTGACTTAATTTCAAAACTGTACTGAAGCACTACCTTGCTGTAATAAATGCACGCCTTCCTTGCTGCAAAGCAAGAACTACAAATTAATTTCCAGGGGAGTGTAACACCAACTTCTCACCTTACAGTATCATCTGTAAAACTTATACACAAAAACAAAAATAAAACCAATAGACAAGATTCCGCAGTAACAAGTACTTTAATTTTTAAAAACAAATCACTTAAATCAACAAATGGCACCATTCTACTCTAAAGAGAGGGGGATACAGTTAGGAGAGAAGTTCTGTCCCACAAGTGCTGAGAGCCAGCATCTACACTAGACAATCTCAACTACTACATACACTTATCACTTGGTTTATCTGTGACATTCGGGTGGCAGACAACTCTCGAAGTTAACAGGGAACTGTCAGCTACTTAACTGTCAGAGGTTAAACGCCCCCGCCCCACCCACAAACAGTGTAAACAGCTTTATTTTTCAAAATCAACATTACAGAGCACAATTTCTACATTTGAAATTCTTACAATACTAAATGGGCATTACAGTACAATTTTCCACAACAAAACTGTAGGACACAAATCCAGCGACTCCTCGACTTCCTTGAACTGTCTGTCAATACACTGCACCCTGCTTAAAGGGCTGTACCTGGAAACCAAGGCAATGCAAATCCTTAGGATTAGAAATCAAGAAACCGTACGGGGAAGGATGGGGGTGCGGGGTCGGGGGGCAAGTGAGAGGAAGATTCTGTTATCCTCCCGTCTGAACCCAACTTCCACAACCACTGCCATGGCAATGAGAAAAATGCATTTTTAAGTGCAAACCTGGAAAATTCTTAAGCCCACCCCAAATGTCGATACCCTGAGATCTTTCTTGAGGCCGCGGGCCGCAAAGGACCTCCTGGTTGCCCCTCGAATGGGAGCATCACCATACACTGGGTCTTGGGAGGCAAAAGGGGGGCGGGGGGTCCTCGCCCGACTTGAGGAACTATAAGGCTGACCAACTTAATGAGAAAAAAAAGCGCCACCGGACAATAATAAAGTCAAAGGCTTTTTAGAAAAGCCACGAACTGCAAAAGCAAAATAAAACAAAACAAAAAAATTTAAAAATCAGACACCAGCCCCTTTCCAAAATCCTTAACTGATTCGCCAGGATCAGAAGGAAAAATAAAAAAGAAAAAGTCAGGGCTAGTAGCTGGTCCTCCTCCAACTAAGGAGCACGGGGAAGCAATGCACGCGCAAGTCCGAGACGCACCGAGCGGAGAAGTCTCGCAACCAAGTCGGCCTCCCCGGCCGACACACACCGAGCGCCCCGGGACCCGTCGCCGCGGGGAGGGGTTGGACAGGCAGCCCCGCGCGCGCGGCCGGCAGCGGCTCCGCCGGGGCGCTGCAAAGAGCCGCGCCGGCCGGCCCCGCCGCCGGGAAGCGCGACGGTCCCCGAGCGCACCGACGCGGCCGGCGCTCCCCGGCGGCGCCCGCCGCGCGCCGAGGCCCAGGCGGCCCCAGAGCGCCACCCAGCGGCCCGCGGGGCGGCCTGCAGGCGGCTCCTCCGCGGCTCCCCGCTCGCCGCACCCCCCACCGCCACCCAGCCCGTTCCCCTCTCCGGATGCACAAGGCCCAGCCCAAGCACTAAGACCACAAAATGGCTGCCGGCAGCGCCGTCACGTGACCCCTTTGTGCCTTTCGGGCTCCCGAACTCCGGGGGAGCCGGGGACCAGTGGCAGGGGGTCGGCGGGGGGCCTTCGAGGGGGCCCCGCTGGGCCGCGGCGGCCGCGGCTCGGGGCCGGGGCGGCGGCGGGGAGGCCCGGCCCGGCGGCCGCGGGTCGGCGGCGAGGAGAAGATGGCGGCCATTTTGTGTGGGTCGGCTGCTCCGCCGCCGCCGCGGGCAGCAGAGGGGCCTGGCGCCGGGTCGGACAGGGGAGTTAACACGTACCGACTCCTCTTCCTTCTCCATTCCGGTGGGCATCTGCGGCACGGCCCGGTTTATCGAGGCGTATTCGTGCAGGTCGGGCAGATCCTCACAGCGGAACACCGGCAGCGGCTTCGAGGCGTCTAGCGCCCGCGCCCGAAACGACAGTTTACTCATCTCAGGCGCAGCAGATACCTCTCCGCTCTGGGGAAACGGCCCCGGCCAGCGGGATCATGGAGAACCGGGGGTTCGGTCCCCCACGCGCCCGCCGCTGCCGGGGACCTGAGGGGCGGAGCGCAGAGCCCGCCGTCCGGGCACGACCAGCGGCCGCGAGGGTGGGAGGCTGCGCCGCTCCGCTCCGCTCCCGCTCGCTCTCCTCAATACGCCATGGCCAACATGGCGGACATTAAAACTCCACTGTGCGCTCTTCAGCCAACCCCAGCCATTCCCCACACTGCATCGCGCAGCGGCGCGGGCACGCGGCGGCGGGGGGGGGAGGAGAGCGCGGGCTCGAGGCCGGGCGCCGGCACGGAGCGCGCGTCCCGCCAACCCCCGGCGCCCGGCGGCCTCGCTCCCCGCGCCCGGCGGCTGGCGGCCCCCGCCCTCGGCCGGCCCGCGGGGGCGCCCCGACCGCCCGCGCCCGCGCCGGGGGGCCTGGGCGCGCCGCCCCGCGCACCCGCTCACTTTCTCACGCTCGCTCGCTCGCTCCCGGCGCCGTTTTCTGACAGCACAAGGTGCCGCGGGAAGGGGGGAAGGAAAAAAAAAAGTCTCCGCGCCCCGCGCGCGCGCCGGCGCTCCGAGAGGCAACGGCGGGAGAATTGTGCGTGGCGGGGCCGCTGCCCGGGAGCGGGTCCACGCCGCGGGGGGAGGGGGCGCGACCCCGGGCGGAGGGTCCCCAGAAGCGCAGCGCCCCGCCGGGGAGTGCATTCAGGGGGTGGATGCCAAGCGCGGCGGCGGGTTTTTTTGGCTTTTTTTTTTTTTTCAAAACAAATCAAGACATTGGAGGCAAATGCTACTTAAGGATGAACTTTTATCGGGCTCCTTTTGGCGTCTCCTGAAATTCCGGCTTCTAATGCGGGAGACGCTGCACGTCAAACAGGCGATCGCTTTCCCACCCCCTGGGAAATTGACAGCAGGCGCTGCACCCGGCTCCAGAGCCCGGTGTTGGGACTTGGAGTCCGGGCGAGGGTGGTTTGAGGGTGTTGTTTTGCGGCTCCAGGGATCTAACCCGGGGCCTTGCTCGTCCTGCAAGGCAAGTGCATGCTATGCTTTAAACTGCATACATTCCCTGAAGCGGGGCTTCTTGTTGTTTTAATCTGAAATTTACCTACCAGTATTTCACTTTTGTTGTAATTAATTAAGGGAAGGGAATAATTAACATCGGATACTAATCCGGGGTTGGGGGCAAAGCTAAAAACCTAGTTTTGAAACGGTAAAGCCAAAAAATAAAATAAATAAAATTGTAAAGTCCGTTCTTGAGATGTAGCTCATTTTAGTTTTGCAACCCAGAGAAAATGCTGTTTGAACATACATATGGGTTCACACTTATTTTGTTCATAATTATAAAGTTGAGTCACATAAAGATCTTTAGTACCCTGCCAAATAGAAAAAAAAAAGGGAGTTGTGGAAGGAAAATTATCAGAAGACATTTAGAAGGACGTGATAGATTAACATTCGAAATCTGTCACCCAAAGGAAATGAGTATTCAGCAGGCTCTCTGCAGAGGAGTATTTTAAACATCAGAAACGGGGTAAGTTTCATAAGTTTGACAGCAAAATATCAAATGATCATTGAGATACGAAAAATGTTTAAGTCTGCTTTTCTCCCTGGGAGCTATATAATAGAAATAACCCCCAGACTTAAATGCTGGCTTGGAAAGGAACTGTTATTAGCTGAAGGCTCACAGGCAGACTGTTCTCTTGCAGGTTGCTTCTGCTCCCCTCCACCAGTGGGAAGACAAGGCGAGCACAGACTGCAGTTTTCCAAAATTACCCCCAAACTCTAATATTGGCAACTCACCTCTCATCTAAATTTTCTATACTAAGGTGCACTTATTTACTCAGTGAACAAACATCGATTGAGCCCTCCCTGGCTTCCGTGCATGCTGCTGACTGCTTGGCACCCACGGGGCTGCTGGAGGAGCTTACACAAGCGGGAGAAGGACCTTGGCGGCAATGGCCACACCTGAGCTAAGTGTTATGATGAAAGCTCAGGTTAGTGTGGGAACAGGCAGGAGTGGCACCCAGTCCACAGGGGAGTGGCCCTAATGAAAGCGTTCAGGGAAGGCTTTTCAGAGATGTTATCTGAGCAAACATGATAGAGAATAAGCCTCGGTTTATGGGATAACCTTGCAAAAAATGCAGAGAAGGGGAGCTAGAGAGACAGCATAGCAGCTGAGGCCCTTATACCCAGCCCATCTGAGTTTATTTCCCAGCACCACATATGATCCCCCAAGTCCTGCCAGGAAGGATCCCGAAGCATGGAACCAGTAGTCAGCCCTGCAAAGAGTCAGATGCGACCCTAACAACACAGGCATCACAAATGCCGAGAAGGTATGTCAGGTAAGGGAAGCAGGTCTTCACCAATCTGTAATACTAAGTTTATGCAAATTCTGTAAGTAGAATTTGGTTGAAGAATCTAAAATTATTTAGAACAGAATAAGGTCTAAGTCCTGAGTGAACCACCAAGGAAATATATATATGCATATTCATATTCATAGATTCATTCACATTCACATGTTTTTAATATATATTCTTATTGAATCACTAGCCTGTGGATAACTTTCCCCACTTCCCTGTAATAATGGGCCCTGTACAAATAAGGATCTTGTTCTTTAGAAATTCTGGAACCGCTTTCCACAGCAATTTTAGAGTTACGCAGATAAATTAAACTTACCCCCTCATAGATAATGTGCTGCTAAGAAACACTGTTTTTACATAAGCTCTATTCTGCTCAGTACCCTGGATTTCTCCCAGGCCCTACTGACTTCCCAAGAACCCCAAGGCTGGAGTCCCAAGTGCCACACTCAGTGCAGTTCTCTAGCCTAAGAGTTAGGCATGCAGCAGTAAAGGTTCAAATTGTAAGTTTTCCTTAGCTCCCTTTAGCCAATCAAGATTCCTTGCAAAAAAAAAAAAAAATGGCTAATCCTACACTTTTGCTTTGGCTTCTATTCTTAAATTAAAGTTCCCTCCTTTCTCTGACAATTGTAATACACATTTCTCAGTGTCGTAAAAGGTATATACTAGTGTGCATATATAATAATTAGAGGGAAACGGGAAGATATCTTAAGTACTTGAAATAGTTTTTTAATTCATGCCTCAGTATTTATTGAATAACTAGACAACACACCAAGTACCATCATGGTCAGGAATATAACAAGATAGTAATAAAGGGAGGTCCAGTGAATTAATTGACCAATTTGAACTTCCAAGCATGGAAGTTCGGAAGAAAGCAGTCACAGGGGGCTGAACAGACATCAAGACAATATGATTTGGTTCTTCTGAAAGACAGCAAACATTCTTCTGAAAGACAGTAATGGGAATGAATGTTAGAAGAAAAGGGTCTTCCTGAGCAAAAGCAACTGCATGAGTAAACGTATGGGAGGAAGCAACCGCCAGTTGTATTGAAAGATGACAAGGTTTACTTGGCCAGAGTTCAACAGAAGACTTAACAACGAGCAGGTTTAAGGTAAAACCAGTAAGGACTTAGCGGAAGTAGGAGTAGAAAAGTAAAGAGACATTAAGTTTTATAGTAAGAAGAATGATAATATCCTCACCTTAAAACAGTACTCATTTCAATTTGATTCAAATGCAGAACTTGTGCTTCAAGCAACAACAAAAATGGATCAAATACAATTGCTTTGATACTGCAATTTTCTGAATGTAATAAATTGGAAATATGGCTTTGAATACTTCTTGATATCGACTATGTGCTTAAACCCTAGAGCTTCCTTGAAATTGTTTCTAAAATCTGCCTTATTTCTACCCCATTCTCTTAACCATAGTTCCAACTCGCATCACTTCATATCTATAAAAAACTCCCAATCTAATTCATCTTTATCCATTAATTTCAACAAACCTTTATTAGGTCCCTATGTTAGAACAGGAAACTCTCCTTAGAAATAGCAAAGTAATGGGTTGAAGCTGTTGGTGCCTGAGGACATGAGCACCATAGGACTAAGTCCTTCATGGTATCACCATGCATGACATCAAATCATTGTGCCTAGGACCACACATTTACTCAATTTCCTCCCTAACCCCAGTCATTTATTTAAAATTGCTTTTTATTTTGCTCATTAGACACAGCCAAAACTTTCTGGCATAACTGTCAAGGCCTCCTAATTTTGCCTCACTCTATCCGGCAACCTCTTATTATTGCCTCAGACAAGCTGTTCACTCTGCCGAGTTTAAGTCTTGTCACCAGCATCAGAAATTGGCAAGTCTTTTTAGCTTCCGATTTTTATTCATTTCCTTGTGAATTCTCCCTATCCAGCTTCAGACGAACCATCTAACTACTAGCTATTGAAATGCTAATTCATAGGGATGTTGCTTAAGTAAAACAATTCACATAAAGCACCAAGAGTAGCCTATGGCCCATAATAAACATTCAATAGATGCAAATTGACAAATAAAAGCCAACTAACAAAACTTGGACTACATAACATCTGGTCTGGGGTCTGCTTACCTCCAGTGAAGAATAAATGAAGGCTGGGTGAATTGAAAATGATTCTTAAGCCTGTATCTCTAAAACCCATACTTGCAATCAGAATAATAACACCATTTATTGAATTTGTTGTGTGTTAAACAATGCGGAAGTACATTTCAAATATATTATTTTCATGACAGACCAATGAGGTATGTCCTGTAGAGAGGTTGCGACACCTGCTCTGTGTCACATAACCAGGGAGAGGAAATAGTGATTGGAATTTCTGTGTCTGATTCCAGAGTGAAGCCTCAAAAACCAGATTATGAGGTGAAGTGAGGAATGAACTAGAGGAAAGAGTTGTCATCTATTCTCTAGAGACCTGGCAACGAGAGGAGGAGAAAGGCAAAGTTGGAGCAATTCAGATGGTAGGTTTTGTCATTCTGAGGATGAGAAACGCAGTCACGTTTGTATACTCATAAAAAAGAATCACGTATATGGTTTAACTTTTGGACCCTCTACCTCTGAGGTAGGCAGACAGGAGGACAAGAAAGGATAACAATCTAAAGTGGATGGTAAGGTTCTTAAAAACAATACTAGTTCTGGTAACAAGAATCCAAAATCTTTCTCTCTTCAAGTATTCAACAAATATTCACTGGATGTTTACTAGGCATAGCAGTTTGTGCTGAACAACAATGATAAATAAGAGATGATCCACACAAATTCACAGAGCTGAGAATGAAGATTCTGCATTTATACCTAATTGGGAAATTAGGAACTTTAACGTGCGTGACTGCACAATGATCTCGGCATTAAAAAGTGACACAGTCTATCAAAGCATTGTGCGAAAGTACTAATTTTTGCTTGAGGCAATCTCTTTTCAGGCTGCTGTTTATTTTCATAATATTGATGTACATAAATAAATGGTAGTAGCAAATAATTTTTCCAACATAATATTCAGGACACTGAAGATTGGATGGAAGCAATTATGATGTGTCTCTACCTCCAAGGAACTGCTGGAAAGTAAATATTGCAATTGCATTGTAATATATTTAATAGGGTACTACACATACTATATGGACTTCTATCTTCTCTACAGAGCAATATTTATGACGAAACTCTGTAGATATTTTAGAATGGTCTGAGATAAACTAGTTCTAACTAAAAAGAATCAAGAGGAAACAATTTAAGTCTAGTAAATTTTAGCAGGGTAGAAAATTATTAATCCAAGTAAACTGTGGCAGGATGAGGAGTCAATTGTTTTCAACATAATTTTATCTACAACATGAACTTTTACCAAAAAAAAAATTAAAAATACAGGCAAATTGTATGTGTTACAGAATGATTTGGAACTTAAAAACAAACCCACAAAACGGAGTATTTGGATTAAAAGTAATAATGACATAAAACTTATCTTGTGGCATAAAATAAAATCTAAATGTATAAACGTGTACTCCAAGCACAGCCAGGATTTTGCTAATATTTGTGCCCCTCTGTCAAAAAAAGGTGATTAGGTGAGTTTGACTATTTTTATGTGTTATTTTCCTTAATGATTGGGTCCCATTTGATCTTTTCCTTGCTATCATAGTAGGCAGTTGAGGTGACCCTGTGATATTATTTCAAGGAGGATCATACTAGGGCAGCTGGAAGAGCAGTGAGAGGCATATGTAGAAAAATCATTTGGGTTTGGAAAATAATTTAACATTTTATAAGGAATAGCATGCATTCCAACAACTAAATTGTCAGAAGATTACATTTGTCTTAGAAAATAAGACAAATTTAACCTAAATCACATAAATGAAATCTTGTATTCATCCTAACTGGGTCCATTAGGCCATTTAACCCAACGATTGGTACTTGCTGACAGACTTGTGTAACCCAGGTTTCAATGCAAAGAAGGATGGGTAGAAGAATTTAAAAAAGAGGCATGAAGAGGTGAAAAGGGGAGAGAAGGAAAGGAAAAGAAACAATACAATCTTCAACAGGTATTGCATGCTACTTGAGCATGAGTTTTACTAAGGTCACATGCAAATTTCATGGAATAAATGAAGTAAATAGACATAAGAGGTAAAGGGATGAAACTTACAGGAACAAATAAAAGCAGTTAGTGAAGTCAAGGGCTGGAGCTATAGCACAGTGGGTAGGGTGTTTGTCTTGCACGAGGCCGACAGGCGTTCGATTCCTCTGCCCCTCTCAAAGAGCCCGGCAAGCTACTAAGAATATGCCGCCCACACAGTAGAGCCTGGCAAGCTATCCATGGCATGTTTAATATGCCAAAAACAATAACGACAAATCTCACAATGGAGATGTTACTGGTACCCGCTCAAGCAAATCAATGAACAACGGGATAACAGTGAAGTCAAAATTTATGTTGGAGGTATAAAGAACCGAGAGAGCTCAACAGGCTGAGTGCATGCTTTGCACGAAGGAAGTTCAGGTTCAGTCCCTGGCACTGCATGGTTCCTTGAGCAGCCCTGGGAGCAACTCCTAGAAGTGGCCCCAGACTATCACTAAGCACAATCCCAAAACCAAAATAAAAATAATTATTAGTGTGTGGGGGACAAGATAGACAGGGAAGACATCCTTCAAGAGAGAGGAAGTATTAGTTAATGTTTTTTTTTTTTTGGCAGGTGGGGCACTCCTGGTTCTGTGCTTGAAGACTGCTCAAGGAAGTATGTGATGCCAGGGGTTGAACTGGGGTCATCAACATCTAAGGCTTAACCTTAACCCCTAAGCTATCTCTGGAACCAAGAGAGGAAGTGTTATAAACTATTACTTCTGATTCAAGGAAGGGCATTTTTTCCTTCTGAAACTTAAGACCAGATTTCTCTTTATCATCATCTAATAAATTAATGTGAGTGAAATAAAAGCTTCTCTTTTACTATATTCTCCTTAATGATGCCTTGAGTAACAGCATACCAATTGCTCAGACACTTCATACAGTTCCTCCTTTTAGAGTGAGGGAGGGAAAGTGAGTGATTAGAAGCCTTGGAGTGAGATTATAGGTGTTAAGGATGACTCAGGATCTAGGGGAGAAAGGCAGGGAGTACAGTGCCCTGGGGAATAAGTTCTAGGGCCCAGCAGTGGGAGAATCAGGAAAGGAATAAAGAAGGAAAGGCTAAAAGAAGGTCAGAAAAAAAACAGGTGTGATCAAAATATCAAGGAGGTGGTCCAAGAAGGAACAAAGAGAATGAAGTCACTGGAGACTATTACAAACCCAATTTCCACAGGATGCCAGGAGGTGGAAAATACATGCTTTGGGGGTTCAGGCATGAAATGGAGGAGTCACAGACTGAGTGATGCCTGAAGCATGTTTATTAATCATTTACCAGGCAGGCCAAAGCCAAAGGTTTTGAAGTGATTTCCCAGTGTACCTATGAAACGTTTCTGGTGTTTGCTCACCACACTGAGCAATGTGAAACAAAAAATGAACTTATTTTAGGATGCAGCCAGGGACACAGAGAGGTACCTCCCTTATCAGACATCCATTATTTCACAAGACTTCACAAAATCCAGGTGAAAGTATTCTTTTAAACTTGCAGGAACTAGTAAACAAACAAACAAAAATCATCCCGACTTAGCAGCATGAATTACTGACAAGAGGAACAATCACATCCATATCTTAAGATTTCTTCTGAATTAAGTTTCCCAAATACTAAACTCAGGCCAAAAAAATAATACACAAGTTCATTGTGGTAGTACATGTATTTGGGGTTTAATTATATACTCCCCAAAGTTTGATATTGTAGTATCTTCATTTCTCCCAGTCATCCCTGTTTGTTGAAACAAATGAATATGACTATATCTATTTTTGAAGTCCTTCTCACTTAATTTCAAAATGTTCTGCCTTATGATGGCAAGAATATTTCTGACAGTGATGTTATCCATTTACATATTAAAATGTAGTTATATAGAAAACAATATGCTTAAACAATTTTCTTACCCTCTTAAGGAACATTTAGAATATATTTGAGAATATATTCATCTTTCTTTGTTCTAAAGAACACATATAATCTTCAATAGGATATTGAAAATCCGTTTCACTTTTCCTGGCTTAAAACACAGACTACAGGGATGCTGCTCTTTGAGTAACCATAGTGCCAAAAATACACATGGAAAGAATTGGAGTTTGTGGGTTGGAGAGATAGCTCAATGGATGAGCATCTGCTTGGCGTGGGAGGTTGGGGTTTAAGATCCAGTACTGCATGGTTTTCCAGCACTGCTGGAAGTGAACCCCAGCACAGAGCCAGGAGTAGATCCTGAGCACTGTGACCAAAGTGTGACCAAAACAAGAATAACAACAAAGGTCTACATAAACTTTTCATTTCAGTTGATGGTAAAACAGTCTTAAAAATAACATTATTAGAGAGCAGTACTTCGTCTTGAATATTAGTTTGGTACTTTTCAGAGGTATGTTCCATCAAACCCTAATCCTAGATGTGTGAACTTCTGAGATGAGTCACATAAAAGGCTGTGCATAAAATTCAATAAGGAAAATAGTGTCAAACATAGCTTTTTAAAATATTTAGAGACTTCTAATGTACCAGCTCAGGAAAATTGCATAGAAAATAAATACATGTATTAAAAATTCACTATCACTGTCACTGTCATCCCGTTGTTCATCAATTGCTCAAGTGAGCACCAGTAATGTCTCCATCGTGAGACTTGTTACTGTTTTTGGCATATCGAATACTCCACGAGTAGCTTGCCAGAGTACCTCGTGCATGTGAGGTACTCTCAGTAGCTCTCCGAGAGGGATGGAGGAATTGAACGTGCACGGCAAACACACTACCTGCTGTGCTATCTCTCCAGCATAGCAGCATATTTTCCATATGCATCCTGTGGAACTCTTTATCATATATTACAAATTGTTTAGTTCTTGAAGAATTCACTTGGGGGACTGAAGAGATAATACAGAGGTTAAGGCATTTGCCTCGCTTACTGCCAACTCTGGCTGAATCCCCGGCACCACATATGGTACCCGGCTAGGAGTGATCCCTGAGCAGAAAGTCAAAAATAAGGACTAAGCATCACTGGCTTCAGTCAATTGCCCTCCTTCCCTAAGTCTAGTTTGAAAAATTCTATTCTAGGCAATTCAAGAGCAAAAAGGTTGCTTTTTTTTTCCTCATTAAGTTATCTGCTTACTTAAGTGTGACATGTAAATCTTGAAAAAGCATAAGTACAAATGTAAAGTACCATATTGCCAATTCTTAGGACTTTTTATCTTGCTAAGAATAGTGTAAAGTAAGCTGTTAAAATATAAAACTGAACAGAATTCTAAAAGATACTAGAAATATGCAGACTGTTATACTTTGGCAATATGTTTGATTTTTAATACCAAATTAACTAAATACGTTTAGCTACATCTTTCCAAAAATTTCATGCTAAAAAAGAACATGTTGAACTTTTTCTTTGATGCAGAAATTTTCTCTCAAACTCTTTTCAGAAAAAATTTTTTTAATTAAATTACCGCCAGCTAGTTACAAAACTTCTATGTTTGAGTTTCAATTATATAATGATCGAACACTCATCCCTCCACCAGTGTATATTTTCCACTATCAATGTCCCTAGTATCCCTCCCCAAAACCCTGTCCCTTCCTTCCCCTCCCCCTGTCTCTATGACAGACAATTTCCCTCTTATTCTCCCTCTACTCATGGGTATTATGGTTTGCAATACTCATCCACAGATGTTATGATGAGAGGCCATCATGTTTGGTCCTTTATCTACTTTCAGCACACATCTCCCATCCTGAGCGATCCCTCCAACCATCATTGACTTAATGATCCCTTCTCTATCCCAGCTGCCTTCTCTCCCAGCTCATAAGCCAGGCATCCAACCATGGAGGAATCTTCCTGGACCTTGTCTCTACTGTCCTTAGGAGTTAGTCTCATATTATCACTGTCACTGTATCACTGTCATCCCGTTGCTCATCGATTTGCTCGAGCGGGGATCAATAACGTCTCCATTGTGAGACTTGTTGTTACTGTTTTTGGCATTTCGAATACGCCACAGGTACCTTGCCAGGCTCTGCCATGCCGACAGAAAACTCTTGGTAGCTTGCCAGTCTCATATTATGATATTTTATATATTTTATGTAAAATATATATTTTATATTTCACAAATGATTGCAGCCATTCTATGTCTGTCTCTCTCTTTCTGACTCATTTAACTTAGCATGATATTCTCCATGACCCTCCACTTAGAAGTAAATTTCATGACTTCATCTTACCAGCTGCATAGTATTCCATTGTGTAAATGTTTCAAAGTTTCTTTAACCAGTCATCTGTTCTCAGGCACTCAGGTTGTTTCCAGATTCTGGCTATTGTGAAGAGTGCTGCAATAAATGTACAGGTGTAGATGTCATTTCTACTGTACATTTTTGCACCCTCAGGATATATTTTCAGAAGTTGTATCGCTGGGTCAAATGGGAGCTCAATTTCTAGTTTTTTGACAAATATCCATATTGTTTTTCAAAAAGGCCGGACCTATTGGCATTCCCACTAGCAATAAAGGAGAGTCCCTTTCTCCCCACATCCATACCAACACTGGTTGCTTTTGTTCTTTTGTATGTGTGCCAGTCTCTGTGGTGTGAGACGGTATCTCACTGTTGTTTTGATCTGCATCTCCCTAATGATTAGTGATGCAGAGCATTTTTTCGTGTGCCTTTTGGCCATTTGGATTTCTTCTTTGAGAAAGTTTCTGTTCATTTCATCGCCCCATTTTCTGATAAGATTGGGTTTTCTTCTTGTAGAGTTGAACCAGTGCCTTCTATATCTTTGATATTAATCCCTTATCAGAAGGGTATTGGGTGAATATCCTTTCCTATTCTGTAGGCTGTTTTTGTGTCCTGGTCACTGTTTCTTTTGTCACTCAAACTCTTAAAGCTACAGTTTTCCCATCATGAAATAGGATCTAACATAATCTATAAAAGAATCTAACACTTAAATTATTTCCTTAATTTAATGAATCATTAATGCAATGAACTCAACTGGCCTCATTACTGAAACAAAATCACTCAATAAATCAGAACTACTCAGAGAGATAGTTTTATTCTATTCCTTTGAATAGATAGCTTTATTCTGAGCTCTATTTTTTGGTATGTAAAACAACACTGACTCTAAAGGTTTCAAAGTTATTAGCTAAGGAAGCAAAAGCATGAAAAAACTCTGAAATCTTCAACTGACAGAAAAGAGCAACAAGACAACTATGAAACTGCACTGCACTGTAGCACTGTCGTCCCATTGTTCATCGATTTGATCGAGTGGGCACCAGTAACATCTCCATTGTGAGACTTGATTTTGGCATATCAAATACGCCCCGGGTAGCTTGCCAGGCTCTCCCATGTGGGCAGGATACTCTCGGTAGCTTGCTGGACTATCCGAGAGGGACAGAGGAATCGAACCCAGGTTGGCCGTGTGCAAGACAAAGCCCTACCTGCTGTGCTATCGCTCTAGTCCAACTATGAAACTATCTCTCCAACCCTCATGCATTTCTTTTTTTAAGGAAACAAAATATTTTAGAAGATGAGGTTTATATTTTATGAAACTAACTTCAATAAAATATAAACCTCATATTCTAAAATATTTTGTTTCCTTAAAAAATGAAATGCATGAGGCTTGGAGAGATGGTACAGTGGGGAGGGTTGTCACCTTCCACACGGCTGACTCTGGTTTGATCTCTAGCATCCTATATGGTCCCTGAGTACCACTAAGAGTGATTTCTGAGTGCAGAGCCAGAAATAAGCCCTGAGCAACATCCAGGGAGGAGGAGGAGGAGGAGGAGGAGGTAAGAGGAGGAGGAGGAGAAGGAGGAAGGAAGAGGAGAAGGAGGAGGAGGAGGAGGAAGAGGAGGAGGAGGAGGAGGAGAAGGAGGAGGAGGAGGAGGAGGAGGAAGAAAGGGGAGGTAGAGTAGGAAGAGAAGGAGGAGGAGGAGAAGAAATGCATGAGCATTATATTTTTTACTAACATAATGTTCCCCTGAAGTGTCTCTTAGTCATCATGCTCCTTAGAACAAAAAAACCAACAACAAAAAAATGTTTCTCTCTAAATTTTTCCTGTTCACAATTCTAATCCTCCCCTATTTTTGTGTAGTGTTAAGGATCAAACTCAGGACCTCACATACAAAAAATTCCTACCAAGAGGCTAAGTTCACAATCCTCTCCCCATTTTGGAAGTAACATTCAAGGTGCTAACAGACGATAAACAGGAGCTTTTAAAAAAAAAAATCTAATCACTAAAAATTAGTGTGACAGTGTTTAAAGGCACTAGATGTAAAATATGTAAAAACAAAAGTGCCAACTGATAAAGAGATAAAGACAGTTTATAAATACAAAGAAATACTATGCAGCCCTAAAATACAAAGAAATACCATGCAGCAGGAAATAATGAAATCCTGTCATTCGTGACATCATAGATCCTGAGGATATTATGGTAAGTGAAATGTCAGAGAAAGACAAATACTGAATGATCTCACTTAATTGTGGAATCGAAGAAGCAAAACCAGTAAGACAAAACTCATACAGAGGAGATGGGGCTGCCGGTCAGAGATTGGGTGAAGGAATCAAAAATACAAAGTGCCAATTTATTTGTAAAATAGACATGTCTTGGAGAGGTAGAAAACAACAAAGAGTCCATAGGCTATCAAGACTGTATTGCAAACTTCAATAATTGCTAAGAATAAAAGGGCAACGGTACTCTTGTGATCACTTCCCACTGAACACAAATGTCGAATTAATATTTGCATACATAAAACAGAATCTTGTGTATTAGTTATACTTCAACAACACCAAAAATGTTGGCTCCAGACTAAGACCTGACATGGGTGTGAACTTTAGTTCTTGTCTTCTCTTGTCTATAAAAAAGAATTTAAAAACTTTTGTTTGTTTTGGTTTTGGTCCACAATTGGTGCTCAGAGGTTGCTCCTGACTGTAACTGGAGTGAAGAACACAGGAGGCATTGAGCCCAGGCTTCCCCAATGCAAATCATTTTAGCTACTCCCCAAGCCCTTGAATAAAGTTCGTGACTTCCATGAGCCTTTTCTCTCTCTCCTGTAGCATGGTAGCATAATACTCCTAGCTAACGTTTGGTTAGAAACAAACTAATATGAGCATTTAAACAACTCATTTTTGCTTTTATTTAGTCACCATGAAATAACATCTACAAGGGGTGCTTTTTTTTGGTATACTCTTTGTGCACTGTGCTTTTTTGTGTAGATTGTTGCAGTTGGCTGTTGCTGATAGGGTTTCCTACAAAATTCTTTAACCACCTTTCAGCACCATGGACTCTCCAGCGTGAATTTTTGTTTTGGTTTGTGCACTTTCCCTGCTTTAACTCTTTAGATGCCTACACAATCTTACAAGATAGCTTTGTGTCTTTTATCACAGTTAAGATTTCAACAAGTATTAGCTCTCCTACTAGATAATTAAGCATTTTTTTCTTAAAGATTAAGGAATAGTTTCTGAAGTAGATGGCAGGAGATACAGTTTGCCTTCATTTAAACTTGCATATTAAATATTATATTACTATTGATAGTAACTAGTTAGTACTTCTTCCCTTCTGTGGGCAAAACCACTCAAACCTCAAATTTTCCAAAGAAAGAAATGCTGATTAAAAACTGTTCCTTCTTGGAGAATTGTTCAAACCCTATTCTTTCTCCCTCCATTTACAAAAATGCCAGTTTGTACTCTCTCTCTCTCTCTCTCTCTCTCTCTCTCTCTCTCTCTCTCTCTCTCTCTCTCTCTCCTTACAGCATGCTTGTAAGGGACACTGTTGTCTATTCTATTTAGTATCTAGATTTCCTTCTTTCATCATAACAATTCTTTACCTTTAATTTCTAGAACCGTTCCCTACCATACATCAATTAGATTTTTTTCTCTGGAGAAGATCGTGGGGTCTGGGCCACACCTGGAGAAGCTTGGGAGCTACTCCTGGTTCTGTGCTATAGGACTGCTCTCACTGATGCTCAGGGACCCATGCGGTGTCAGGTATCAAACTAGGGATTGGCCATAAGCAAGACGTGCACCTTTTGGAGGCGGGGCATACCCAACAATGCTCATTGGTTACTCTTGTTTCCATACACCTTAATTACTCCTCGCAGTGCTTGGGGGACCAGATGGAGGATTGAATCTGGGTTGGTCACATGTAAAGCAAGTGCTTTACCTGCTGTACTAATCTTTCAAGCCCCAAGACATACACCTTAACTCCTGTACCATCTCTTTAGCCCCATTAATTTTTTCAGGTAACTATACTTACATGTCTGCTAGAAAAACAATGGTATTTTAGCATTCATTTTGTACTATATTCTGTTCTTTCTTGCAATTCTCTTATCAGTTAAAATTTTAAGAAAGCAATTTCTAAGTCTAGGAAGAGTCCCATTTTTATAATGGTATAGCTCCTGTCTCCTATCCCTTTTTTAGACAACTTTTTACAAGTGAAAAGGTTAAGCCACATTATGTTTTCACTAATAAGCCATCAATTAAAAATAATCCTATTTTCTTAAAATTGGGGAATGTGGCAGAACACATCATTCTCTGTGTGCATGAAAGCCCTAGGTTTGATCCCGTAAGCCAAAGCAAAACCAAAAATTTTCTATATCCTCCTTTCAAATGTTCAGAGGCTTTCTCTAAGACACCCAGAGCTGTTTTTTTTTCCAGTATATGGCATCTTGGTGCATGGAAGTGACTTCGATCAAGATCCAATGGGCCACAAGAAAAAGTGGTTACTGGGGGTATGGTGCCGCCAGCAGGTGAACCTGTACCTGTGGGGCGAGTGCATCAGCATCCTGATGGTGTCTTCAGACTTCCACATACCCCCAAACTGCTGCTGCTGTGCCTTTTGCCAGACCCCAACAACTTTGGGCCAAGTTTGCCAAGAAATTAAATGGCCAAAAGTTAGGTATGTGGGAGACACACCCACAAACCACCTCTGAAATAAGGCCAATAAATGAGCTCAGCTATATAAACTCATTTATTTGCCTTATTTCAGAGACCCATAAATCTCGAAAGAGATCAAAAGACACAGTTAGGACCTGTAGTGTGGAGGTAGGCAGGAACCCATGACTGAGATCTCCAGGCCCACTTGGATTGGGACTGGGCCTCCTCCCTCCAGGTCCCCAGTTTTCCAGAAGCTTGGCAGTCACACCCACAAACTGCCCCTGGTGTCATGTAATCTCATCAATGGCCAAGGCCCAGAGACTATAAACTAAAGCTCCCAGAAGAGAATGACACAGAATTTCCTGGACATTATATTCTATCCATAACAAGCAATACAAAACAAATCATCTAGCATTGCCTTTTCAGCAGGTTTGAGTGATGGTGGGACTGGTGTCAAAATATTGAATGTAACCAAAATAGAGAGAGAGTCTGGGGGAAATTTTCTGCCACACAGGGGTTGGAAGGGGGGTGGGGGGGAAAACTGCAGATTTTGGTGGTTGAATATGTGCACTAGTGAAGGGATGGGTGTTTGATGATTGTATGATGGAAGCCCAAACATGAAAGCTTTGTAACTACCCCATAGTGAATCTAAAAAAGGGGAGGAATAATAATAAGATAATAAAAATAAATTAAAAAAAGAAAATGGTTACTATAACCTTAAAGAATGAAGATTAGATAAATTTAGGAACATATCCAGAATTAACCTTGTCTACTAGAGGAAAAATATCTAAAGGCAGGGCAAACATTGAGATATCTTGTCACATGAAGTCATTCCATACTTGTCATATAAGAATTCCCCCCACTCCCCACCTCCTCAATGTCCCAGGTCCAATCCCATTTCTTAGCACAAGACATAAATCCCCACCCGGTCCCATTTACTTTGGAATTCACAGTAATAAATTCTCTATATGTATGTTATTAAATTTGGATGATGGGTAGTCTTGGCCCACATTCATGGTACTCAGTGGCTATTCCTAGCTTTGTGCCTAGGGGTTACTCCTGGAGGTGCTCTGGGACCCAAAGTAATCCAAGGCTTGAACTCCGATCAGCCACATGCAAGGCTGTTATTGAATTTTGTCTTTTTTCTTAATTATCCACCCGACATCAATGTTTTACTCATCTATCTTGAAAAGAGTCCAAAGAGGTGGGAGAATTTCCCCTTGTACCCCAACATATGTAAACACATTTTTGAGACATTAATGAAACATTTAGTAAGTAAAGGGTGTTAACCTTGGGAGCAAGGAGATGGCTCAAAGAGCTGTGTGCCTGACACGCAGAGGCCCTGAATTCAAACCTTGGCAAAGGATGATCCTAGCCCTCTGGCTACCCAGCACCCAAGCATGCTTGGAGACCATCCTCTCAAAAAAAAAAAAATGGGGGCTTGGGGACAGAGCAATATCACAGTGAGTAGGACATATGCCTGGAACACAGCTGGCCTGGGTTTGATCCCTGGTACCTCATATGGTCCCCCAAGAGCTGCCAGCAGTGATCCCTGAGCCCAAAGCTAGGAGAAAGCCCTGAGGACGCAGGGTGTAGCCCAAAATTAAAACAAAAGATACTTTGTGTTTTCTTAGAATTATACCAATTCTTTGTAAGTGAAACGAAAATAATACAAAATCAGTCCTGATTCTCTTCATCCTCTTCTCACTTCTTGTTTTCAATATTGGAGAAAAAAACCTTTCTAAATTGTATGCATGTCAATAAGTGTGTAAGAATAAAAAAAAATCCACGCTTAATGATCTCTTCTCATTAGCTAAGTTTCACTGTATCACTGTCATCCCGTTGATAAACGATTTGTTCGAGCGGGCCCAGTAACGTCTATGCACTTTATTTTAAAAGTTGTAGGTTCCAATTTTGATTCTGCCACCAACTAGTTATATGATTTTGTATTAATCTGGGTCTCATTCTTTGTCTCTCCAAAAGCAACAGTCACTCCCAACATTTTGAACTCCAATTTCCAATTTTATAATAACCTCCCTTTGGTAGACAACTGGGAATATATGGAAAACGTTCAATGTAAAGAGCTAAGAAAACATAATTTGAGAATAATTTGAGACATGTGGTTTCTAAATAAGCAATGCCTTTAGAACCTCACAAATATATGCTTTATAGCAGAGCAAATCGAGTCCCAGGAGAATAATTCAGTAAATGGGCTAAAGATGTGAAATTCTGTTAGTTGACAATTAGTAATCTTTCATAATTAAGCAAAATTCTTACATTGCTTACAAGAGTTTCTATCAGTGTGAGAAAATATGAACTGAGGAATTCATGCAGCAAACAAAACTATCATGAAAACCAGAAAACAAAAATTTTAAATTCTCATGAAAAGATAGCAACTTCAAAATAAAGAGGCAAAAATAAGAAAAATAGTCATGGCAGTGGTGGTTCAGTGTTCTCACCTGCCAAAAATAATAAAAATAATTCAATCTGGTAATAAAAGATATGCAAGTAGTCTGATATTGTCACTAGAAAGGCCGAGAGAATTTCTATGTAGTAAATTAAGAAGATAATTAACACAATAATATTGATATTGAGAACAATAACCCAAGAGCCACAACAAAAATAGCAATAATTTACCTGTAACAATTTTTGAGAAGTCTGATAGTATAAAGAGCATAGTACAATCTTACTTTTAAAAACTAGATTATGTTTCCTAACACATCAGTTAAGTTTTCCTAATTTTATCAGGCCTCCCCCTGTTCAAACTGTTATGAATCATGAGAGTTGGAAAAGAAGTGAATGTTCTTAATGAATTTAGGTTTTTCAGAAAAGAAAAAAAAAAGCATTTAAAGTCAACTGATAATTTTTTTTTATCTCCTCAGGTCTACAAATGATTAAAATAAATGTTCAGAGGCCAGAGACAGTCGGGCAATCAGGGCGATGTTCTCCTAATGCACTGAGACCAGGCTGAAGCCCCCATACCACACAGGCACTTAACCCCTGGTCGGGCCTGTGCTAATAAGCTTCACATCCTTTGTCTTGGCATGAAAACAGCTGGACTTTTTGCACCTTCAAGTATTTAAGATAACTTGAATAAAACCAATGAATAAACTATAATGCAACCCTTAATAATAATAATAATAATAATAATAATAATAGTAATAAAACTGGATTGAGGATTGAGAATGGTCCCAAGTCTCCCTGTGAACTGCCTGGGGGTTACATTACCTGCCTCCTCCATCCCCAACAAATTAAATTAAAATTAAGGAAATGTTTGATAACTGGACTTTCATTTCATTTGATTTACATTTAAGAACTAATTTCCAGCTCTCAATCTTATTCGAAAAACTCAATCATCTTAGCATTTCCTTAATCAAAGCAGAAACAGTCAATCATCATTGACACGTTCTCCTCAATGGGCGGGGTCATGTCAAGTGACAAAGAGAAGGTGTTGTGTTGGTGCGTCGAAAGACACATGAACATTAAGATGACACAGAGAATGCAAAAGAGCAGACAGGGGACCCGCCCAGGGATCCCAACCCCGGCATGTGATGGACACTGGGCGAATCCTGGCAAAACAGGAAGAGGGAACAAAGTCTGGAATGGATTTTCCGGTGGGTACATGTATGTTCCCACGTTCCACTCAAAACCATGCAGTCTTAAAAAAAAAAAAAGAGGCAAATCTCACCAGAAAATTTTCATGAAAGTTAAGGTGGTCTTGAATGTCATTTATTTTTTTGATTTGGGACCAGAAATTGCAGTGTCCAGGGGCTACTCCTGGCTCAGTGCTCAGGGGGCACTTCTAGAGATTCCCAGAGGATCCTGAGAAACTGGGGATCAAATCTAGTCCTCCTACAGGCAAAAGCATACACAAAAGCAAATGAAGCTGATTCTGGTTCTAGTGCTAAACTTTTAATATATTATTTCTTCACTAAAAAGCCCAACCTTTTCATAATCGAAACCTTTTCAAATCAAAAATGAAAACATCACATACTTGATATGGAACATAGAATATGTATTAAAATTCTGACCTGTTCTTAGACTAACATTATTTCCCCTTTCAAGCTAGTTCCAATAATGTAGTTGAGCTAAAGCAGCATACTTCAAAAAGTAAAATTTTGATCGGTCCTATAAAGGTGGATTTTTCCAGCAGAAACTGATGGATTTTAGAATGCATAAGAAATTTAGAGCTTCTACTCATGTAAAAGGAAATAACAGACACCTATACCCAGGTTCATAAAAAGGCACTTATTTTGCCAGCAGTCGACTTGCTTTTTCTCCTCTGATTTCTGCTCATCATGGAGAAGACACTGTTAGTACAAGTAGGCTAATTTGTAGAACCTCAGCACTGACTAGAAATAACAAGCAAATCCCCTATGCACGCGCTCGGCTTTCCCGCGCCCTCATGCTGCCCCCTGCTGCCTACAGTCCACATTTACTGAGAAAAGTCCCAACCTAGCCTAGCTTCCGGCTGACCTGCTCCTCCGTACTATTCCAGCCCAAACTGCTGTCCTCTGAAATCCACACCACTGGCATTTCCCTCTACATGTTAATGGACAAACAGGTTGACTGACTAAAGAGACAGCGCTTTCTTTTCTATGGGTCCCATCACCATGTTTTTGCCAGTTACAAGCATCTGAACAGGAGGTATTTTGTGGACAACGACCAACCACCAGATCCCCTGGTTTAAGCGAGCAGGTTTACCATCACGAGTCTCTCTGTCTCTCTGTCTCTGTCTCTCCCTACTCACCCCGCCCCCCTCATTTCTGCACATTAGAGCTAACTTTGCAGACCAACGGGCATTTTGACTGGCATTTAGATGTCATGTTTCCTCGCTCCTTCTCAAACTCAGGTTTTGATTTGGAATGTCTTCTTTCGATTCTTATGTTGAAGGCTTACCCATCTTTCAAAACTCCCACCAAAAGTCGCTTCCTCATTAACTTTACCTTAATACTGCAAAGCTTCTCTAAACCTCTAGCTTGGCACAATCTTTTCTTTCTTCTTCTTTTTTTTTAATGTAGTAGACAATATTTACTTAGTGAGTGAAGAGCAGATAACAAAGAACCCTTCTTTTAAAGGTTATCTGATTAATTTTTTAAATTATCTTTGGGTCTGGGATCATACCTGTTGGTGCAAAAAGGCTCTTTTCTCAGTGCTCAGGGGTCACTCCTCGCAGTAGACCATGCAATTCTGGGACTGAAGGTGGACCTCTCACACGCAAAGCAAGTGCTCCAGCCCTTTAAGCTATGTCTCTGGCCCAATAGACAGATTTTTACTGGATACCTAGATAGGATCATAGGAACCTCTCTTAGGCATATTGAATGGGGTGACCTCTTTAATACTCTGTAAGACCTAAGTTGATCTGTGAAATCAGGATGTCTGTCCAAAAAATGAGGTTAACAGCATATACTGAATGCTAAGACATATCATATCACACATTAGTCTAAGAACTTTAAAGACATCAACTCATTTTATTCTCATGTCAGTCGGGTGAAGTAAGTAATGTATGTTACCTTGTTTTATAGATGGGGATACTGAGGGTCTGGCCCGGTTAAGTAATTAGTCCCAGTTTATAGACATAATAAAGGGTAGATAAATCAAACACATGAGACTAAAAAATGGTCTTCAATAGAAATGTACAGAGGCCTTCTAGTTACCTATTCTGAAAGTTAAAAAACCAGGTTAATAGAATTACTTTGGAAATTGTGACCACATAGTCAGTGATTACAAACAGTGTCATAATTATATGTTAATTTCTGTAAGTCTTTTGTCCTGTAAGACAAAATATGAAGGAAGGTAAGATTCTGCCAAGTCCAAAGGTTTCTAGATATAAAGGACACTGTTATATTTTAGAAGAATAAGAACTACAAAATATAAATACATCAGTGTAACTGCTGGTGTCTCTTTTGGGGGGGAAGTTTAGGGGGCATAGCATTGACTTTTTATAGCCCACAGGCTTGCAGAACCACTTCCTGGGAGGCACTGATCACATAAACGCCAAGATAGGTGACAGATGAAATACTATAAAACCAAGACACAATGTGATTTTTGTTCTCCATAGTTTGGTACAAAGCAGGTGTGACTTGGCTCTGAAGTAGACAATTATGGTAATGTGAATTTGCTTTCAAGTTTTCCAGTGCAGGGGAAGTTGTCCAACTGGCCACCTAGTGGGGAATATATTAGTACACACGTAGCTCCCATCTACAAGTAGCAGTACTGCTGAATGCCAATTGTCCTCAGATGAACAAAACGACACAGACAAAAGATATTGCCAGCTACAGGTGTCCAAGTGACCAGGGTCCATTTTAAGGGTAGCAAGTAATTTATAACTTACAAACACCTATTGGGTTTTCTTTTCCAGCTCAAGCTGGTGTATACTAGGCAATTAAGTTAATGTATCACACAACCAAACTGGTTTGATGTCATTATTCTATCCATGTGAACCTTCTTCATTCACTAGGAGATAGATTATAGCTTTTCAAGATCGAAAAATAGCAGCTCTTGTCTACTGACCTCCCAAATTTTGGCTTAAAATTTTAGTTCCATAGTGTAACAACAATTCTCACCCCTGCTGCATATTAGCATCCCACTGATTACTTAAAAAGAAAAACAGCGGGTAGGAGTGATAGTACAGCAAGTAGGGTACTTGCCTTGCACAAGCCAACCTGGACTCGATCCTCAGCATCTCATATGGTCCCCGGAGCATTGCCAGGACAGAGTCAGGAGTAAGCCCTGAACATCACCGGGTATGACCCAGAAACTAAAAAATAAAAATAAAACCAAAATGAAACTCACTTCTCTATTCCACCTAGATGAATCAGAACTTCTGAGCGTAAGGTTCAGGCTTTGTTTAGGGGTGATTCTAAGCCCTATGTCTGAAGTTCTCAGGCACATTCTAGAACAATGCTGTCTGAAAGAACTTTCCAGAATTATGGACATTGCCACAGATTTCATGTGGATACTCCCAGCCCCCACCCCAACCCCCAATCCACTAAAATCCTTACCCCTAATGTGATGGCTATCTGTCTGGGAGGCCTTTGGGAGATGATTTGGTGAGGAGCACAGACTTTCCTGAGTAGGATTAGTGGTGCCCTTTCTTACTAAAGAGACTCCAGAGAGTTCCCCGACCCCTATTACCACATGAGGCCACGTGAAAATAACTGTGAACCAAGAAACAGGCCTGTGCCCAGCACAAAATCTGTCATGAAGGTGACCTTGCCCTCTCAAACTGTGAGAAATATGGGGGTTGAGGGCTGGTTTGTCTTTTACAGTTTTTGTTTTTGAGTCATGCAAGGCTATGCTCAGGGCTTACTCCTGGCTCTGTGCTCAGGGATCAGGCCTGGTTTGGCTCAGGGACCATATGAAATGTTGGGAATTGAACCTGGGCACACATGTGTGTATGGCAAGCACACTACCTGCTATCTCTCCAGGCCCAAGAGAAATTGGTTTTAATAGCATAGACAAAGATGGAAATATTCTATACGCCGAGTTCTAATATAGTACACTTCTAGTCAGTTGTGCTAGTTTTTAATTTAATTTGTATTTGAATCTACGCAGCCACATATGACTAGTGTGTGTTGTATTGGAGAGCATACTTCCAGATGTTTAGCGCCATCCTGAGTGATGTGAGTCTGTTATTATACAGGTAAAGAATTTTTTTGATAGAAAAGTTTAAATTTGCTTTTTATTGGGTATTATTAGTTTGATGACTG
The DNA here is from genome assembly GCF_027595985.1 of Sorex araneus. Classification (NCBI taxonomy): domain Eukaryota; kingdom Metazoa; phylum Chordata; class Mammalia; order Eulipotyphla; family Soricidae; genus Sorex; species Sorex araneus. The sequence continues at coordinate 50,099,835 of NC_073310.1, read as the reverse complement.
TAACTACTCATGTTTTAAGGGTAGATTATTGTACCACATCTACTACCAGAATCCCACTATCCCTCCCCTACAACCCATATTAACTTTTTTAGCCCACTCCCCATTTCTCCCTTGGTAAAAATGACTCTTTGATCCTGGATCACACCAGCCAAAAGGTCTCTTTGGCCTTCCTACAAGGCCTCTAATGATATGGACAGAAAGCTCAAAGTTTATGTTGGCTTCTAGGAATGTTACGACATTTACCTACTGTCCCATCATTCTGGCCCCTGAGTTTATTTTTTACTCATTGATACTGGCAGTTTGGTTTTTGGATTTTGAACTTTAATGAAAATATAAGCAAAGGCCTTCAAATGAAAATATCTTAAGTACCAAAGCAGTGAAGCAATTAAAGCTCTTGGAAAAGGTCTTCTTCGCTCCTTGGCACATCGTGGTGTTTTCCAACTGTGACCTTTGTCTTAGAGCATGGAGAGTTTCCAGTAGACTGGGGCAGCGGCCTGAGCTTCAGAGCTAAATATAGGTCATTAACATGCCAGCTTCTCTTTTTCAGTCTCATTGAAACCACGTCCTACTAATGAATGTGGGGCATTAGGGGTTGTTGGGATAAAGTCTTGAGACAACCCAGCAAATGCCACAGACACACAAGTCCTTTTCAAATGTCACTTGCTACTGGGCAAAACTGGTGTGTGTGTGTGTGTGTGTGTGTGTGTGTGTGTGTGTGTGTGTGTGTTTATGGCTTTGAAAAGTAATTCGTAAATTTTGAATTTCTATTTTAAAATGCTTAAAAAAGCACCGAGATATGAATTTTTGGCAAATAAATCTTAAAGGTGACATTAGAGCTGAGGCATAAATCAAATTCTCCCTCAAGGCCTTGTTCAACTTTGGAACCATTTCTCAAAGGGTACCTTGAGCACCCTACATAATATTACAAGATGCATTTATTCACACTTATGGCAAATATTAAAAGTCACCCTTTAAAATGTGACATTTTAAAGGCAAAATATTTATCACAACAGCTACCATCTGATTCTTGGAGTAATTTCTCAAGAGAAATTATATCAGCAGTGGTCTCAGCTCTTACTAGAAACACAACTTTCCCAGACCAACTTAACCAGGAAATTTTAGGGATGGAGTCTAGCAATCAGTATTTCAGATAATTCTAGCTTCATGCTGTTTGAGCTCCACTGACAGAGTACATCCAATCTCTGGGAGGTTCCAGGGTTGAAGAGATAGTGCAGGGAGGGGTTAAGGAGCCTGCTTTGTATGTAGTCACCCCAGGCTCAATCCCCAGCACCTCAGCTCCAGTTTCTTTGGGGTCCCTGATACCACCCTTGAGCACAGAGCTGGAAGAAGCCTCAGCAACACTGAGGGTGTGTGGCCCAACCCCTGACTCTCCCTGAGCACCCCCAAAAATGTCCCAGAGAAGGAAACTTTCATATACTCTGAAGTTGATAGACGGAAACCTTAAAAAATTATTCTTATAAGTTGTGAAATGAAAGCTAATTACTCATTTGGGTCTAGTTATGAATCATGAATTTACTTCAACAAGTCTCATAGCCTAACCTTTCGCTTTCTTTTCTTAAAAAATTTAATTACTGAAAGTATTTCATGACCTGTGCCCGAGGAGATGAGAAAGAGTACAGATGAGCCATCGCAAATTCAACACACGACAAGTCTTGATCCCTACAGCTGATGAATGAACATGTCCTCCTACAGATGTGGCCCTGACCGGTGAGACGTGAACTGTGTACCACTGAGAGAAGAGTTTCTTCCTACACACAAAAATATGCATAAGAGAAATTCTCCCCCCTTTGGAAACTGTATCATAGATATGTAGTTTTTTGAAAGCCCAAATTATATCACTTTTTTTTTTTTTAACCAAAGATCTACATCAGTACCTGTTCTCACTAACCAGAAGGAAACTGAAGAGGTTTTTCTGCTTTCGTGACAAAATATGAAAAATGACATCCAGCATTTATTTTACAGCAGCCATTCTAGAGGAAGCACACACTGCAAGTAGTGAGATCATGCCACCAAACTCTTTCCTCTAGAATTAATGCAGCTTCAAGGCACCATATGAAATTCAATCACATTCAACTTCAAGCTATGAATTGCACCTGTGAGTAGCTATGCATTATCTTGATTTATTTTGTTCATCCGTCAGCAAGATGTGTTCTGAGATACCAGAAAAGCCAAAGAGAACTTGTAAAGGTATTCTACTTTGTGGAAATACTGTAGGTAATTAAGCATTTGGGCACTGGTGAGCAGTTGCCACGCCAAGCCCCCAGACTTGGTTTAACACACCATCATCACACTACAGCCCAGCCTCCAGCACGCCCAGTCTTCTGACTCTGGGGAACAAAATTACTTGGTCCATATATTACGTCTACTTTATACGGGTGGTTCATTAATCGTACCATTCCTGCTTTTATTGCATATTAGTGCTATTTCAATTTATGTGTCATTTGGTATGATGGCAGGTTGTTACTTTGTTCTTTTTTGTTATGGGGTCACATCTCGTGGTGCCGAGGGGCTACTCCTGGCTCTGCTGGGGCAACAGGAGGTTGCTCCCAACAGTGCTCAGGGGATCACATGTGGTGGCGGGGATCAGAACCAGGCCTCCTGCATATAAAGCATATGCTTAGCCCACTGAGCAGTCTCTCCAGCCTCAGGTAGGTGATTTTTGAAACCTGAGAACAGTCAACAGTTTCCCATGTAAATTAATGGTAGTAGCTTCTTTGCTTTATGCCATTTGACTTAAGAAATGTTTCCTACTAATACTTGGCTTTCAGACAGCAGGAGAAAGCGGGATCAGGTTGTGATGCTTTAAGCTGCAGCAGCCATCTTGTAATGAATAGGAAGGATATCACTGACATCATGGCAATATAAAAGAATGGAATCTACCAAGGAACTTGATGATATTGTAGAGCTCTTGAGCTGAAACTAGAACCACCTTGTCTCATGAGTCCTAATTTTGTTGAAATAATACACGTCCTTATTTTTTTTCCTTAATTTTTTAAAAAAATACCACCATCAGTAATTACAAACTGAGATCATTCATCTACTACGATGGGCTAACTGACTCTATGACAAAGTAATCTGCTGACTTTATTCTTGAGATTACTTTAAACCACACATGGGGAATCTTTTATAAATAGTTCCTACTTTTCTAATTTATCTACCTATAGCAGCAGCCTTACTTTCCTGCTCCATATCTGATACACTTAACTAACCAAGCACTAATATATAATTCTATTATCTTCATAAAGTATTTTAAAAGGTCTATGAAATGTCATTAAATAATTATATATTTTGAATAACAATATTTTAATTCTAATATAAATCCTTAACATTTTAATTATATTTCTTCACATCATTCATGTCATGACAATGTGGGCTAAATGCTCAAAATCAACCATTTGGGGGCTGGAGTGATAGCACACTGGGTAGGGCGTTTTCCTTTCATGCAGCCAACCTGAGTTTGATTCCCAGCATCCCATATGGTCCCCCAAGCACCGCCAGGAGTAATTCCTGAGTGTTGAGCCAGGAGTGACCCCTGTGCATCGATGGGTGTGACCCAAAAAGAAAAAAAAAATCAATCATTTTATTAATTTTAAGATAAACACAAAGCAAGTGTGCTTTATTTATTTGCTATGCCAAGGATCAAACCCAGGGTCTCACACAAGCAAGCCAAATGCTCAGTGACTGAACTACATCCTTGGTGCCTTTAAACACATTTATAAAAAAATTTTCAGCAAATGAATCTTACAAGGTCACACCCAAAATTCTTATTACCAGTGATTCTTTTTTTCTTTTCAAGCAATTGTGTTAATGTTTTATTTCTTTGAAATAGAAATCTGTACTATGTAGCCAGTTATTTATGAAGCATATGTTTGGGTTATATTTACCAGATTGGTTCCATTTTTGCCTTAACGTGTGAATATTTGGTGTTGAAACAATGGCCCTTTGATAAAAGGACACTTGTTAAATCCTACATAATTGTATTTAAATAACAGAACAAATACAAAAATCTTACTAGCTTCCTTCCCTAATGGGAACCTCCCACATCTAAGACCTTAGATTTTAAATATCTTTAGAAGTTTGAGCCTCACTATACTTTAAACTCCTAGGTTCCTTTTCTTAATGATGTATCCAGTATCTATTAGCACTTAGAAGAAAAATCTAGAGCAAACCAACCTCAAATTTTGTTGAAGTAAAAAAAAAAAAAAAAAGACAAGTTAAAAAATGCACTTTTTCCCCCATAAAGAAATAATTATTTTTGTTTTACTTTGATTTTAGATACCCCCATTTCAGGATCCTTTTAAAAAGATAAAACCAAAGTCATAACTTAAACACCCATTTTGTATATCACTTTTCTGTTCCTTTGCAAAATCATACTGAGGATAAAACAACTCTTGGAGAATTTAATGATAATGCATGATATGTCCAAGAAAGAGTAGAAGTAAATAACTATGCCTAAGAAAAATATCTTAAGATCTGTACTGATCTTGATTTTCAGAGGGCAAAATTTTAGCTATTTTTCTCCCTAAAAAAGTTCATATCAAGGTATTAATCCTGGCCAATATTTTCAGGGTTGTTTGTTGTCACCTTAATATCTCTGTAAATATTTTACCTTTGTTATCTTTTCTAATAACGTTGACTAACCTGAAATTTTCTTAACTTTAGCAATATTATTGAACCATAAATGGACAAATCAGGAAATCATATTGGTTTACTATATCAAAAAATAAAATTTTCAGTTTGTCATTGACCAGTTTCCATAATTTCAAGTTTATTTTTCTGAGGTTTATTGCATGGATCTTGATACACAGATCCTCCATGTACTGACATCACTTATTTCTTCATTCTGCAACCTGTTTTTTTTTTTTGAACATCATTTCACTACTCATTGACCCCTCCCCTCCTTCCATCAGAGGGATGGGCAGAATAAAAAAAATATATCTTAATAGAGATAATTTTGCTCTCTGTTGCTGTCTCTGACAAAATGATATGAAAGAAAGAAACAAGTAATTGTTGATTAAAATGACACTTCAGGGTTAAACACATAGATTTTTTTTTATTGTTCTTGATCTGCAACTATTTCTATCAAAAACTGAGTTGTCTATAAAAATGATACTATCTAGTTCATATTTTATATGAAAATCATTATAATTTAAACCAAAAGCCCCCCCAAGTTACGAACTAAATGCTCACCAAAATGCTGTCAGTTAAAATAAAAACGAATGTCCACAGACTCAAGAGCTACAATGAAGCAGTAGGAGGGTTTAAAAATGGAGAATAATATAAAATAAGAAAATTCTTGCCTAGTAGATTTAAACCTTCTCACTTACAAAGTGATGTAAGAGTCACATCTACAGGAAAAAATTTAATGTAAATATCAACAGAGGCTTTTAAAAAGTAAAGATCCAACTATTATGGTTACTTCATAATCAATGATGTAATAGTCAATGATGCCGGAGAACAAAGAGCATTGCATAGCTACATATAGACTTCAGAGCAGCACTTTCTGTTTTAAACGGGGGCTATGTTATAGAAACATTTTTTTAGTTTCCACAAATTAAAATGCAAAATACCCCCAACTGAATGCTAGAATATCTTAGCAGCCAACATTTTGGGAGATATATTTTATTTGATTGATCAACTTTAGAGAACTAAGCTCCCCAATGCAACCAGAGGTTTGGAGAATATATTTACAACTGCAACATTGATGTTTAGAAATAATAATCTATTGTTAGAAGTTGTCTCGAGGAAGGCCTTTAACTTTTACAGAAAATGATAGTGGTTATTTAAAAAAATTTTATAGGTTAGTGTAAAATAGAGGCAAAATACCCAATTCTTGAAGTTCTAGGAAAGGTTCTTCTACAGAGTTTGTAGGAACACAAAAATCAAAAATATGATTCCTACTCAAGTTCAAATACTCTTTTGTCTTAGACATTTGAATGATTCAACAGTAAAATAAAAAAATAAACATGTACATATTTCAAAGTGAATACAAACACTAGTAATAACTCCTAGATGTTCACTTGAGACACTGAGAAAGATAATCTACTCAATTATATGAAAAGGTGGTCTGTGTAGGATACTATTTCCAATTTTTAAAATTTTATTTGGCAAATAATTTTTTAAGGTGCAACTCATTCCTTCCACTTCCTTTTTGAATGGATAACATACTATCTTCACAAGCAACTGAAAGGTTCAGAGAACAGTAAAACCTATGTCACACTGTAATACATTTCTGTTCTTGAGAGGCTTTGGGCCTAAATCCCATATTCTCTAATCAGATAGCTCCCAATCATAATAGGGGTGGTATATATATCCCACATTTAGATACACAAATACCAATATTTTAAAAGTTAAAGGCAGCTTGCATTCATTTCTTCAAAAATTATTTTATCTAAAATGTTTGTTCACTATAACACCAGGATAAGACATAAACTCATTGTAAATGTCATTTCAAAATAAAACCATTATATGTAGCCATGATGATACATAAGCCTACTAGAAATTTCCCAGGGGAAACTTATAAATAGTTGTTTAAGAAATTCTTAGGTACAAAATGAAATTCAACTTTTACCATGTTCAGTGAACTCAAACATTTTGTTAAATTGAAGCCACTAACATGAATGATACTGCAGCATATTAGGAAAATGCAAAATATTACTGAGGAGAGAGAGGGTAAACCAACAGCGTATTACTGAAGAATTCTGAAGTAGCGATAATCAGATCAGATAAAACACAGCTGCAAACTGCATACTTGTCCCTGATGTTCCCTGTACTGCTTGTGACGGCAGGTCTGCTACCCCCCATAGTTCATGGTTCACCAAAAACATTTAAATAATACAAGTGAATAATTTCTTGAACAAAACCGAACTTTCTTAAAGGAAATAAATAAGATAATAGATCATGTCTTGCCCCACCTCTTTTTTTCCTCCTTTTTTCTTTTAGTGAAACTGACATAAATTGTTGAGGAGCACTACAGCGCCACCAACACAGATCAATGCAAAACAAAAAAAGATTTCCCACCGTGTGCAAAAAAAAAAAAGAAAAAAATTAGAAAAATGCCCAAAATTACAAAATGTCTCCCAAATGTACCTTTTTGGAGAAAACCATGATAGATTTGCAAAGATTATCTACGAACAACTCCAAAGAATTAATATCGGGGGATACAAGTTTAGATCCAATCAACAAATAAAGATCCACTATTTAGCAACAGCCATAACTTAATATAAACCCGGTTATGTCAATCTCCACCTTCATTATACCAAGGGCAGCTTTTCTGTAGTTTCTATTTAAGTAATCCATCAAGAAAAACCACAATAGGCCTTATGCAGAAAACACACACATACAAAAACAAACTACATCCATAGTTTGCCTGCTGATCATTTAGCCTTGAACAAATTAGGTAATACATAATTTTTATAAAGAGGATATGCACATATTTGGCATTACCCACATTGCAGGCACAAAACAAGTCCATCTTGAAATAGCTGAGTTCTCCTGTAGTTCACAGCAATTAAAGTATAATTTATATTACCAATATTTAGCTTAAATAATGGGGAAAGAACTATATTTTGTTTGTTTGTTTCTCTGGGTAAAAATTAACCAAACGAGATTAAGAGGAATGTGTAGAGATCAAAGCTAATGAAAAAGAAGAAGAAGAAGAAGAAGAAGAAGCAGCAACCCCACAAAGATTGGTATGGTTAGAAGAAACACAATGAAAATCCTTTTTATCCGATGGCTCATTCAAAGATTCAATGACAGAAATGTTTAAAATGACCAACTTACCATTAGTGTAGGCAAAGCAGGAGCCAGTTCTTGAAAAATGATTGTAACAATATAGGCTGGTGACTTGTGTCCCTAGAAACAACAGCCTCCAGGCAGCATATGGGTCTTCAAACATCTTTGAAATATTTGGTAAATAAAAAGTAATACTTTCTTCCATGATCGGTGGCTGAATGGGGTGGCTTCCCACAGGATCTGTGGGCGTTGGGGGAAAATCGGAGAAATATCCACGGAAGATTAAAAGCAGAGGAGGCAAGCAGCAGCCACAAGACTCTGGGGTTAACAACTTTGCGATGGCAAGCAGGCGTCCTCTGATTGGTTAGGAGGGCAGTGTCCCTACGGTCTGCACTATCCCCCGCTCCCCCCGCCTCCTGCAGCTTGGAAAAAAATGCAGTGTGTGTGCCATTTTACACTGGGCTTTTAAAAGCACAGCCACCCGAATGACAAAAGTCTAGGCTCGCTATTAAGTGACACTGCAAAACAATAGCACCCACGACGGCCTGTTAGCGCAGGAAAATGCCCTTTGCATGTCTTCGGGAACACTCTGGTTTCTTGCATGATTTTTTTTTCTCTTTCTTTTTTTCTTTCTTTTCTTTCTTTCTTTCTTTTTTTTTTTTTTAGGACTCCCAAGCAAACTGCATTGCTTCTCAAACGTCGATGTATAATTGGGATATAAATCCGGCCATCTGAGAACGATTTCCGCCAAAGCGTTTTTAATCTGACATCAGTTCAGGTACCCAAAGAAGCCTGTCGTCCTTGCACAAAATTCGCGACTCCTGTAGCTCTGAGAGCTTTAATTACTTACGAAGGAGAGAAAAAAAAAAAAAAGAAAGGAAAAAAATCCGAATTTTTTAGCCTCAGTAACTACCCTCTATGTAAAAATAAAATAATAAAATGATTTTTTGAGTGGATGGTTATAAGCAATAGATGTACTTTTTTTAGGAAAAGATTTTGTTTCAAAAATCTTTACTGGCAGCCAGAATTCTACCACACTGCCTTACAAACAAAATGGCTGGTTCGGAGTTTTTTTGGATCCTCCCACTGTGCCTCCTCCTGGCCTCCAGGAAGTGATAAAAATCCAAATGAAATACAGTACGAAAAGTACAATGTCCAGAATGAAGTCGCCCGAAACCTTAGGAAAGGGGGGATTTAAAAGGCGCTGCTTTTATGAGTTTTTTTCTTTTTAATTGTTTTGAAAAGAACATCAATCACTCGAGATTTACTTGACTGTAATTTGAACTTCCTGCTTTACATATTTATAAGGTCTTTCACCTAACTTGGCAGGTTTTCAAATTAAGTGGGCTGGGAAATTTGATGCTCTGTTTCTAGTTGTGAGCTGAGTCAGGTATTTGGTGGTTGCAACTGGACTTTTAAATAAAAAAATGAAGCCTAAAATGTAAAAAGAGAGACGAGACAGAGGGACAGAGAGAGAGAGAGAGACAGACAGAGAGAAAGTTAAACACATGATGCACTATGATTGCAAATATAAAGTCATACAACTCAGGAAATTTCAAAAATTGTCAAATACTGCATACATGATCATTGGCCATGGTTAATATACATATATATATGTATATATATACATATATGTTCCAGTTAAATTTCTAACTAACTAAAGATAGGTTTGAAGGAGTCGGATGAAGGCAAGACTAGAGATTTGGCTATATATTCTTAAAAGTTTTTTATACATTTATTTTGGTTGTGAGCTACATCCGGCAATGCTCAGGGATCAGTGCTCACTTCTGGCAGTCTAGGGAACTATATGGGATACTGGGAATCGAACCTGGCTTAGCTGTGTGCAAAGAAAGCATCCTACCCACTGTATATTTCTCCAGTCCCATGTGCCTGTATTCTTCAGGACCCCTCCCACAGTCTCACTTCCAAAAAGAGAAGTAAAGGAAAAGAAAATCCCCTTATACACTTGGTCTAATATTCTATCCTTTTCCTTCATTTTCCATACCTATTCTGGCATTTAATTGGTGTAACATTACCTTAGAGAGCTATAGCTAAATTTACTTATATTTATTATAAGTCTATTATACTATAGTATATATTAGTATATTAATATATAAAATATATATTATACATATAATATAATATATTATAGACTTATTAAAGTCTATATATTGTATTGATATATTATAATATATTATAGACTTATAAAAAGTCTAAACCAGGACTTTTTTGGAGTGAAAGGGGATGTATTATTATTATTTATAAAGCAACTGAATAAAGGGGAACTTTTCTTGGTAAACTAGGAGGTAGAGTTCAGCAGCTATTTAGATATTTCCTTGAACCATTGCTGAACAGATAGGTCACCTACAGCCCAGGGTCTTAGGCCAACTGAGAGAATCTGCGCTAGACCCGCTTCTGGGCTGTATCTACCGCCCTGGTTCTGCTGCCAACTGCAGTGGCAGAGAAAGACTTGTTTTTAATATACTTAAGGAACACTCATGGTTAGAAAAATATTCATAATGCCATCAAAATTGACCCGGTGAGAGTAAATCACAATGATGTTTATATTATAATCAGGAAAAGGTCCTTCAGATGTCACCTAATTAAGAAAGTTAACTGAGGCAGGGGGAGGGATACTGGGGACGTTGGTGTGGAAAATGTACACAGGTGAAGGGACAGGTGTCCAATCATTGTATGACTGAAACTCAACCATGAAATTCTCTAACTGCAAAAAAATAAATAAAAATTCTTTTTTTCTTTAAAAAAAAAAGTTAACTGAAATTCGTGTGTTTGGGGCCACCCCCTGCAGTGTTTAGGGATCCCTCCTAAGGTGGCTGCAGGGCCCCTGGTGCCGAGGAGCAAGCCTAGGTGAGCCTGTGGCGGCAAGCACCTTCCCGTGCTACCATCCCTCTGGCCTCAGAACTGAGAACTTGTAGAGCAGTTTTTCTTCCACTAGACAAAATTCTCTAGAGATCATTTTTACTGTATACTTTTGTTTTTCAGGAATCTTAGTATTTTTCTTTTCTATCTCATAAACATGCACAACCACATACATGCGTAGAACTTTCATAAAATTATATGAAGATACTTGGATATGCACATGTATATGTGCACAGGTATATACTTTCAGTACCTATAGTTAGATTTTTCTGTGTATGTTTCACATATGGGATATGCTGTACGATGGAAGAATTTTCTTAAGTGATTTTGAGAAAATATTCATATTTTACGCAATTTGATTATCTTTTATGGTAAAGATTTAGTGATGGATGATGAGATGATTTGAAAAAGTTATTATTGAAAGATATGGAATAAATTATTTTCATATTATTAATTCATATGGTCTGAGACCTTAGAAAATATCACACATGATGCTTGGTATACTTACATAGATGGACAGACATTGTAGCCTCTAGTTTATGAAGTCTAGTCTAGTGGAGACTCAGGTAAACATGCAAACATAATAGCAAATTACAATAAACATCAGTAGAAAAAAAGAGGGAAATCTAAGAGAATAAAAGGGAGTGAGACATATATTAGGAGGCAAGGAAAAACTGTTTCTGAGTAGGTGAGACTTGAAGCTTCTCAAGAACAAGGAAGAGTCAAACCTGAAAAATACACGAGAAATAACAGATCACAGATAGGTGCAGCACGTACTAAGGCCCAGGGGTAGGATGCAGCATGGAATGTTCCAGAAAATGAAGACAATGTCTGCATGGCATGTTGAAAGAGAGAGAAAATGATGTCAAATAATGTCACAGATGCAGTGCTTATCAGCAGAGGGTTTTTTTTGTTTTGTTTTGTTTTGTTTGGGTCACACCCGGCAATGCACAGGGATTACTCCTGGTTCATGCACTCAGGAATTACTCCTGGTGGTGTTCGAGGGACCATATGGGAAGCTGGGAATCGAACCTGAATAGGCCTCATGCAAGGCAAATGCCCTACTCGCTGTGCTATCGCTCCAGCCCCTGCAGAGGGTTTTGAGTCATTGAAAATTCCTTATCTAGGCAAGTGAATTGTATTCTGACTAAAATGCTGGAATTTAAAATTTTAGAAATTTTAGTGATGATAAAATCCAGAGAAGCTGTGGAGAAGGGGGCAAAAATACCACATGCTAATTTTCCTTTTTTTGAGGGGGTCACAGCTGGCACTGTTCTGGGCTTATTCCTGACTCTGTGCTCAGGGACCACCCCGGGCCATGCCTGGGGGACCGTACAGGGCGCAGGGAATGGAACCCAGCAAGCACCTTTGCCTGCTCTGCTCTCTCTGCTCCCTTCATATTAATTTTCAATATGCGTAGCTGCATTGAAGTGTTTGGTATTATATTCTAAAAAACCCGCATTACGCCTATGTGATTAAAGAAATTGATCATGTCATCTCCATTTGTAAATAAATATGGATGAGAAACAAATCCCTCAAGATCACAGATATTACTAGTAAAATGAAAAAAAGAAGAATTAAGGCAATTATGGTCTTAGATTTATTTCTAGTGTTGATTTAAGTATTTGTTATTCAATCTACCTTTTATTTCATAATAGTTGAATAAAATTTAAATGACATTTAATTAAAATTGAGATTTTAATTAAAAAACTAAGGTGAAAGCTAGAAATTAATAAAATTAGAATAAAATGTTATTTTTTTTAACTTACACACAAATTGGCTTTAAACCCAAATCTTATGTACACACGTGGGTAGAAACTATTGTACTCAATTTCTTAGTGTCTAAGACTTAGAAGAATTGTATAAGTAGGTCAAATCAATGATGTGTAATCCCTTGAATGAACTTTGATAGTATTAAAATAATCTCTAAACAAACTGCAAAAACAAATAGTATAGTTTTTAAGATGTTAACCTCTCAGAACTATGAGGTAAAGGAAGATTTATTTTGCAATTCAAATTAAAACAAACTCATTTTTAAAATGATACTATGACAAAACACCCTATAAATAAATGGAACAATGTTTTGCAGTAAAATTGATTCTAAATGCTGGAGGTCAGGAAACCAGCCACTTTCTATCAGTTAAATTCAGCTTTGCTCATTTCACATACAACTTATGAAAAAAACTTTATTTTTGAAAATTTGGAGAAGTCATATAATTATGAATAAGAGGTTGTGGATCTGTGGGCTTCAGTGTCCTTTAGTTAAAAAATTATTCTTAGCCCAAATCCAAGTGCATAATCATAATCCTAATGATTATGAGCAGTGACAATTTGGAATGGGCCAGATTTCCATCTGTGGGCCCTGGTAAATGAATGGACAGTGTACTATTAAAATTTCTTTAGGTACTTGTGTGGGCTTAGACAAATATTTAAATTTGATTCTTTGAATGTTTTCCTCTATATTCTACCTCTTAAGGAGAGAAGATGGAGCAGTAGCGATAATACCGTGGGTAGGGCTTTTGCCTTGCATCCTGCCTACCTGGGTTTGATCCTTGGCATCCCATATGTACCCCGAGACTGCCAGGAGTGATTCCTGAGAGCAGAGCCAGGAGTAACCCCTACACATCACCAGGTGTGGCCCAAAAAATGAAGAGAAAAAAAAAGAATAGAAAAGAGGGTGGAACGATCAGTTAAGCTGTAGAGTATCTGCCTGGCATCCACAAGGTACTGAATGACACCCCTGGCACCACTGTCCCACGTCTACTTTGGTCCTTTGTCACTCCTATTTGAGCAATCTGTATCACTGGGCCAAACAGCAAATCCTCAGGTTTGCACCTCTAGCCAAACCTTGCCAGAAGCAACCCAGGGTCTCCTGCGCTTCTCTGGGGATTGGACACTGTTTTAAAAAACACAGAAGTGGGGAAAGAGCTTGGGCGATAGTACAGCAGGTTGGGTGTTTTCCTTGCACGCAACTAACCCAGGTTCTGTCCTCGGCATCTTATTTGGTCTCCTGAGCCCGGCCAGGAGTGATCCCTAGTCAGCATAGCCCTGAGCACTACTGGTGTGGTGCCCTAACAAGAGCAAAGAAACAACCAAAAAAAAAAAAAGAGGAAATTTATGCCTCTTTTCTCTTTTGCAAATGTATTTTTGTTGTTGCTGCAAATGTATTTTAAAGTAGGACCATTCCAGATTTCTTTTCCAAAGAGAAATATTATGCTTTTAACATTTTCAGGAAAATGTTTGTTCAGTTTACTGTGGTGGTTTGTGACTTTGGTAGATGAGCAAATGAGGATGCAGTATACTTATTATTATTCCATTGCACAGTGAAATAATTAACATAAGGAAAGAGAAAATCTGCTCACTTATGACAACATAGATGGAACCTGAGGCAAACATATTAAGAGAAATAAGTCAGAAAGAGAAACAAATATGGGATGGCTTCATTCACTTGGTAGATAAACAAAGCAAGGCAACAGAACAAAACCAAACCCTGGAAATCTAACTGGAAAACGTAGGTTACACAAGTGGGAAGTCGGAATGGACGTCAGAGGTGAAGTGGGCTCAAAGTCCCAGAGGTATATTAGTACTTTTTAGTGGGCATGGTATGGCAACATTTATCCTGAAGTGTTACAGAGCTGTGCCCCTAATTCTTCTGCTTTTCCGAGGAGTAAAGTTTCCTCAATTAAGAGAGACACGGTGACAGAGAGAAAAGAATTGGATGTTATTTTCTATTTTAAGTACCTTATGGTTTGCAAATAGAGGTTGTGTAATATTTCACAAACGTATAATGGATACAGCAAACTGATTTGAAAATTTGAAAAGCAGCCTTAAGAAATTTACCAATCTATCCCTCAACTAGTGTTAAATCATTGTGTGATTGTAACCCAAACATGAAAGCTTGTAACTATCTCAGTGATTCAATAAAATTAAAAAAAAAGTTTACCAAATATGTACAATGGATACAGTAGATTTGGTTGGGAAATGCTGTGGAAGTGGAAATTACATTTTAAGACTTCTAGAATGAGACTGAATAGAATCCAGTCTTGAGAGAGAGAGAGAGAGAGAGAGAGAGAGAGAGAGAGAGAGAGAGAGAGAGAGAGAGAGAGAGAGAAACTAAAATCTTCATCTATTAAGGACCCAGTAGCAGAGATTCTGAGCAGCAGTTCTGAGGAAGAAGTCTGGAACCTAAAATAGAGTAACTCTGATTCTCATGATGACAGAAACTTGATCTTTGCCTCATCAACATTTTACACTAACTCCTGGATAAGCAACCTTTTTAAAGAAGTCTGAGTGAGGATAAATAGAACCACCTGGCATTTTCTTTTGCTAATGAAAATCAATGAGAGGTAATGAAAGGCAAGTAAAAAGTTAAAGATGTTAATGCCAAGAACTCATCACATACATGGTAGGGAAGGTACCAGTTAGCTACTCCTGTGTGGTAGGTATGTATGATTGTTTTTTAAAAAAAGATTATCTGTATTGATTATATTTTCTGGCTTTCCCTATGGAATCCAGTATGTTGATCCAGTACAATTATGACATTTTCATTTTAAAATGTTCTGAATTTTTCTGTAAATGATCAGACAACTTATCAATAGCACCATACATATTATTTTTTGTTCCTCTCCCCCTTTCTAAAACCTCTACCTCTTTGCCCACTAGCTACCATTTCTTTATTTTTACACTTAAAGTGGCTTCAAAAATCTCTTTAAGATACACTCTCATGCAGCCCTCTTTCAAATGATCTAGATAAATGATTAAGAAGTAAGCAATCTGATTTTATTTAAAGTAGTTCAAACTTGTACTATGATTTTGCAAATAATTTAGAACTATAGAGAGGTAGTTTTCTAATGCCTGTTGCAAAAACTGCCATTTATCAAAGTAGGGTGCAATTGTGTTAATTATATAATCACTTCTGTCTGAGTTATTTTTGTGGCTGCTATTATATATACTTGTTCAGTTATGTAATAGGGATCGCTGACTTGGCACCCTTTATTCTGAAAGTTTGCCAACACAAAGAGAAGTACAAAGGAAGACATTGGAAAGAGATCCAGAGGAACCAGACTACAAAGGTTAGTATACTTTATTAAACATTTATATATACATAAGTATGTATATTATACATATATATAAATTTTTTCGTGGTGCTTGATGATTGAATCCAGGACCTCACACATTCAAGGCTATATCTCTAGCCTCCACACTTCTATATTTTTAAAAATTTTTTGGCTTTTTGAGTCACACTTGACGATGCTCAGGGGTGACTCTGGGCTCTGCACTCAGGAATTACTCCTGGCGGTGCTTGGGGGACAACATGGGATGCCGAAGATTGAACGTGGGTCGGCCACATGCAAGGCAAATGTTGTACTATTGCTTTGCCCCCTCAATGTTTTTCAAATGAGATAGCTTTATTACTTTCACTATCTAGGAAAAAATATGAATAAAAAAGAAGAGAATAATAAGTGAGAAAAGAGTAAAGTTTCCTTATAATAAACTTATTTTTATTAGTGGCAAATCTGAGAGCAGGTTTAGCACTATAAAATATTCTGGAGTGATAACACAGCGGGTAGGGCATTGGCCTTGCACGTGGCCTACCTGGGTTCGATTCCTCCATCCCTCTCAGAGAGCCTGGCAAGCTACCGAGAGTATCCCGTCCACACGGGAGAGCCTGGCAAGCTCCCCATGGCATATTCAATATGCCAAAAACAGTTAACAACAAGTCTCACAATGGAGACGTTACTGGTGCCTGCTTGAGCATATCGACGAGCAACAGGACCACAGTGCCACAGTGCCACATCTATTTATATAAATATAAATTTACATAAACTTACATTTGTCAGTGGCAAAAGCAGTAATGATCACACTGGTAAACTGGCTTTGTAAGTACCCACCTCTCTCTGACCCATTGCCCTTACCAGAAAAATAAAGGCTCTAGCCTTCCCAGTGTGTGGTTTTGTAGGTGTCACTCCAGTCAGACAGGAATAAACCTTGTAAGATCACATTTATGTAAGGGATACTCCTTCACTGCTTCTCTGTACCAACTACTCTAAGCACCATAATTTTTATCATAAGCTGCAGTTAAGGCCATTCAATGTAGATCTAACTTATGGCAATACTTAAATTATTCTTGTAATGAATAATTTTCTACTCAAAGACAGTAGAGTGTGCTTTGAGAACAATGAACCAAATATAAAAATATAGCAAACTACCCATGTACTATCTGAAATCCCTTTTAAGAGTCCTTTGCCTGATGGAGCTGGGGAAATTATTTATGATTTGATTTTATTAGATACCTCTTCCTCTGTGATTCAAAGTTAATTATTTGCTAATTTTTGTTGTTGTTGTTCCAATGATGATTTCTGATCTAAAAAAGTACAGTCTTTCTTCTACAAAAATCTGAATAACATCTTAGAGAAAAAATTTTGTTGTTTTGTTTTTAGGTGGTTTGGTTTTGTTTTTAGGCCATACCCAGCAGTGCTCGGGGCTTTGCACACAGGGATCACTCCTGGCAGGGCTCAGGGGACCACATGGGGTGCCAGGGATTAAAGCCAAATCAGCTGCATGTGATATTAGTGCCTTAACCTCTGTACTAGCTCTCTGGCCCTACTTTCAGGGTTTTTGTTTTTTTTTTTTGCTGAGTTTTTTGTATACTTTCTCTGTTCTCATTGTAGCTTTCTTCTATTGATCTCCGTATTTCAGTGAGTATCATTGGAAGTGTTGCTCTAAAGGCTTCTTTGGGTATTTGACATAGCTATGTTCTATTCTTCTATTCTTCCCAGGGATTTGTCTGGATTAATCAACTTAGAGGAACTCCTCTGGGTGGGGAGACAAGCATGCCCCAGGTAGAGAGAAGTGTTCAGAATTGTCAGTACCTCTTAGCCACTGAACAAAGCTTCGAAATCCCTATCAGCGGGCACAAGAAAGATACTGAATCTACTGTTGAGTTAGAACACTCTGGTCATGCCAGGAAAGAGTCTGGATGGCTGGACCTACAAGGACGTGCCATGGCAGTGACACCCCTTGGTAGCTGGATATGTTTAGAGAGTTCCTTAGGGAGCTTGATGGCTGTAGGGATGTGGGTTACCTGCTGGCTGACATGTAGGAACTAGCAGATCTGTTTGCCTGTGTCAACACTAGATATTTGTCTTCTAGCTGCCGGCTACGTTAGCTATATTCTAGGGAAGGGTGGCACTCCATCAGGGATTTTCCCTCAGGTCCTTTAATCCGTAGCCCAAGTTGGAATCCATAAACATTGCTCTCAGCTAGGTCTGTGAGTATTCATCAAGAAGTTGCAGGCCTTTAACACAGGGACGAGGGACTAGCTTCATTCCCTGTTGTTCTTGCCTCCTGTTCCCCTGCCATAAGCACACAATCTGGAATTCTTCTTGAAAGCTGTTCAACTGTTCCAACTCAATTGAGTTGAAAGCTGTTCAAAGTTTCTGCTGACGGCTTGTTATGGGCTGGATCTTAGTTTTCACTCTTTAGGGCTTTCCTGAACTCACCTCCTTCTGTTTCTCAACATAGCTCCCAGGCACTTATCTCTACTGTGCTGGATCATAGGATTGGGGTGCCACCTGCCAGGCATAATTCCCTCCCTACTCCCTGTGGTAACGTTCAACATCTCTTCCAGATCATGGATGGCGGTTCCACGATATTGTGTCTTTCCTAGTCATCTCTTCATCTCTGCCTTCTACCTGCCTTGATACTATCTTTTAAAATGTTTTATTTTTTAAAAATTTGATTTTGCTTTTGGTATATTTGACAGTGCTCAGGGCCCACTCCTGGTGCTTGGGCTCACTCCTGAGAGCGCGTGGGAGATCATGCAGTACTGGGCATTGAACCTAATCTCTTGGCTGCAGAGTGCTGTACCCCAGCTTGTTAAGCAACCTCTCTGTGCCCGCGTGCCATTTTTGACTCTTGCTGTGCGAGCTGTTTGGACGGGTTTCAGCTGAATTTCTGTTCAAGTAAACCATTTTTTGTGGGGAGTTTCCCTGATCCCATAAAGAAGTAAGCTCAGGTTCTGTCTGGCCATTTGACCCTGCCCACTCTTCTACTTTGAAACCAATCTTTAGGCAGCGTTCCTGGCCCAGCTTTCTCCCAGGGAAGTTGGGGCCAAAGAGGCTGATCTAATGATATATCAAGATGTGAAACATTTTAATTTTTTGATTTTTTTTGGCTTTTTGGGTCACAGCCAGCGCTGCACAAGGGTTACTCCTGGCTCTGCACTCAGGAATTACCCCTGGCGGTGCTCAGGGGACCATTTGGGATGCTGGGAATCGAACCTGGGTTGGCCGCGTGCAAGGCAAACGCCCTACCCACTGTGGGGGCTCCAGCCCCAAGATGTGAAACATTTTAGGCTTGGGATTCTGAGCTGAGATGATGCTGGGAATTTGGGTGACTGAGAGTATATGGAATGAATCCACCTTTCGATTCCTTAGTTGGGCATGTGACACTAACTACCGTTAGAATAAATTGGTGGCAGCCGATTTTCCCTCTTTGTTCCTCTTTCTCCAATGGTCTGTATCAAAACAGAACTGAGGTGAACTGGATTCCTCAATTTGAGATATCTTTAAGAGCCCTGAACTGAACACATGGTGGGAAGGGAGAGAAAAATAAAGTATGTGGAGACCGTCTGCATGTGGAGGAACACCGACAGTACATGGAGATTTCCTGCTGGTGTTAGCAGGAGGAGGTACTCCAGTGCTTACTCTCTGGAAACATACCGGGATACCATAAGGCTGTGAGTCATATTACAGAGAGGCGTTTGATTACCTTCTGGCTCTGCACTCACGGATCATTCCTTATAGGCTAGGGAAGAACCATATGGGGTGCCAGGGATCGAACTGGCTCAGGTGCGTGTCAGGCAAATGCCCCTACCTGCTGTACCCTCACTCCTCAAATTCTTATGTTTGTGTTTGTTTGTAATTGATTTACCACTGGGCAATTCTATTTAATGAGGGAGTTAATGAGAAAAGAATCAAAGCTGATTTAGTTTGTAAGTGATTTGTTTATATAAAATGAAGGCCACATGATATGATAACTAACTCAATGAACAAATGGTTTACTATGATTTAGATTTAAAAAATTGATGGGGAATTGTCATCTTGCTGTACCTGATAGTAACCTGACTATGCTATAAATGTTGATGAAATAAATATTATCACTTGTCACTCAAAATGAATACTTTAGTTAAAAACTCGTGGTTCTCTTTAACTTATGGTTTGGTGTTTTTTATAGTTATATTAGGCCTATACTCATAAGGAACTTATGCCTACTTGCAATAATGCACAAGGACAGTCAGAGCCATCAGGGACCAAATTTCTTGGTCATAGTCTCAGCATTGGCATCTACCAGATGAAAAGCACTCATTTCTTCATCTGCCTGAGGATAATAATAGTAGCTACTATTATTGTGAGAATTTAATACATGTTGGTTATTAGTTTTTGAAGGTATTGGATATTCCTATGGCAAAAGTAATTTAATGAAGTAATTTAAAGATCCAAAAATGAGATAAGACATGAGATAAATAACATTTCCATAGCAGAAAAACTTAGAGAATATTTTATTACATTATTCCATTTGTCTTCAAAAATCCACTCTGAAAGCTAGATAATGTATACTTTATTTCTATTAACAATCATTGCTTTAGAATTAGATAATATTTTTTGTTGTTTTAATGGCGAGGCAATTGAAGAGACATGCTCTGTGATACTTGCCAGAGTCATTTAATTTTTCTCCCCATATTGAGAATGAAGAAATTTTTTTTTTTTGCTTTTTGGGTCACACCCAGCGATGCTTAGGGGTTACTCCTGGCTTTGCACTCAGGAATTACTCCTGGCAGTGCTTGGGGGACCATACGGGATGCCGGTGATCGAACCCGGGTCGGCCGCGTGCAAGGCAAACGCTCTACCCGCTGTGCTATCGCTCCGGCCCCGAGAATGAAGAAATATTTTTAAAATATTTACTTCTGGGTGACTAGGACAGTTAGAGGTAATTTTGTATTTTAGTACTTGCCTTGCACGCAGCCAATCCGGGTTCGATTCCTCCCCCCCCTTTCGGAGAGCCCGGCAAGCTACAGAGAGTACCTAGCCCACATGGCAGAGCCTGGCATGCTACCCGTGGTGTATTGATATGCCAAAACAGTAACAAATCTCACAATGGAGATGTTACTGGTGCCTGCTCGAGCAAATTGATGAGAAAATTGATGAGCAACAGGATGAAAGTGACATTGACAGTAACAGTATTTATTGTTGGGCCAGAGCTATAGTACATCAGATAGGGCATTTGCCTTGCATGTAGCCAACTCTAGTTCAATCAGTTCAATCCCTGGTATCCCATGTGATCCCCTGAGTAATCCCTGAGTGAAGAGCCAGGAGTATTCCCTGTGCATCCCTGGATGTGGCCTCCAAATTAGAAAAGATATTCACTCTTACTTATCTGGGAGTTATTGATCTGGACCTCTATGCCATATTTTCTCTCCTATCTTGATTTTCTATTCTAAAGGTGCATTTTACCTGATTCCAAATTTTATATATGCTGCTTTATTATTTGAAATTCTTAAAAATTGTCTCATACATTTTGGAAAAATTTGACCATGAACAAACTTACCCAAGATTATATAGCTAGTAAGATTTGGGTATTGACCTGAGTTCTCTTGGCTTCATGGGAAGGACACATTTATGTACAAATCTAGTATGACCCAGTGTACTATATATGATTATCTCATGATATCTACACACTAATTGGTATGAGGAAGGTCAGTTGTTACTGCTGCTATTTTTAGTTGAAGAAGCAATTGAGATCAACAAAAGTTATAGAACTTGATGATGTCAATAATGTTGTTACAATTTCTGGCTATATAATTGTCCTTAAAGACATGAGTTTCCTCTTAAATTCTTCTCTGTTGGTAGGATTTAGGTCCAGATCTTTACATCTATCTTCCACCCTTTCCTTTCTCTGCTTCCCTATCACATCCCATCCATGTGTCTTTTTCCTCTTAGGACTTTGCAAAGAACAAAGTCATCATTCCAACTACCTGCCACTTAAAATAACATATCTTTTAGCTAAAACTACTTGTTGTAACACAAGTACCTTAAATATCATAGAAAATATGGTTCTCAACTTACAGGGCTCTTGGTAGATTTTCAGGATTTCCAGTTCACCGGGCTTTGTCACTATTGTACACTTGCCCAGCAATCCACACCTGTCTTCTAAGAGGAAAGGAAGAAAGAGAGAGAAAGAGGGAGAGAGAGAGAGAAGGAAAGAGGGAGAGAAAGAAAGAGAAAAGGGAGGAAGGAAAAAGGGAGGGAGGAAGGGAGGGAAGGAGGGAGGGACCGTGGAGGGAGGAGGGAGAGAAAGAGACAGGGAAGAAAGAAAGATTGGGGTCAGAGTGATAGGACAGTAGGTAGGGCATTTGCCTTGCAAGCAGCCAACCCAGGTTCAATCTCTGATATCCCATATGGTCCCCCAAGCCATGCTAGGAGTGATTCCTGAGTGCCGAGCCAGGAACAACACCTGAGCATCACTGGGTGTGTCCCCAAATAAAAACAAAACCAAAAATAAAAAAGGATAGAAGGAAGGAAGGAAGGAAGGAAGGAAGGAAGGAAGGAAGGAAGGAAGGAAGGAAGGAAGGAAGGAAGGAAGGAAGGCAGGCAATAAAAAGAAAAAGAAAAAGAAATGACGATGTACATAGATGTACATACAGAGACCGGTGCTCTAGGGTGAGGCAGCACAGAAATCTATACTCCCTGGTCTTGGCCAACTTGGCTTCTTGGCTTCTACTGTGTCACATTTACGTTTTGTTAACAGATCTTGAAAACTGTTGGTCAGATTGGCCATTATAAGTGTATTCCCTGGCTGTTCCACACCTGTGACAGGATTACTTTCCTAACTGCCTGTTAGTGGGAAGGGTGGTGACATAAGCTACAGAATGAATTAAAGCAACAAAGAGATTCTGACATTGGCTCTTGCCATTATGATCTAGGTTGATGTCATAAGAATACACAGGAATTACTATTATGTACTATCCAGAGACTGAAGTATATGAGTCTCAAAGACCTTGCTGTCATATTACAACAATTTTTTGTTATTATCATTTATTCCTGTTGTTTGGGTCACACATGGCAGGTTTCAGGGGATCACATGGTGCCAGGGATCAAATATGGATCTTCTACATGTAAAGCATTTGCTCAGTCCTTTGAGCTGTATTTCCAGCCCAACAAGTTTTATAGTATTTCCCAAAGAGTGGTACATTCTAGGCATCAGGCATTTGATTATCACAATTTTCGTCATATCCTTTATGCTACTATTACTATTATCTACTTAATTTTCTTTGAAAACATTGTTGCCTAAATTATTATTTAAATGCATGTTTTAATATATGTGCTTGATATTTAAGGGAGGCTTTGTATTGCTACATTAATTGGATAGCAGTTTCATTTACACTAATAGAATATAACATGAAAACTAAATATAAATGACTGCATGATAACACTTAAATTTTTTTCCAGATACAAGATTGGGAATTAGCAAGACAGTAGTTCATTTCTAACAATTACATAAATTATTATATAAACTACAGAACAGTATGCATATGCAATATCATTTTCTGTGCCATCATTCTCTCTCCATTTGAAAAAGCTTTCAAACCCATTTATCATAACAGGCTATTATCTGTGAGGAATAGAGGAGAGATTTCCTGTGCCAATTGCAGAAAATAACTGAAGAACATCTGACATTAAGTTATGGAGAGAAGATACTAGTGAAAGCAAGAAAGTACACGTGAAGAGAAGCAGCAGAATGCAGCAGAACTCAAATTAGAGGGTACCACATTTAATAAAATTTTTCTCCTGTGAAGTTTGGTAGCTCTCCTTGCAGATTTCAAGAAGACAGACAGGTAATGATCAGCAAAAAGTATGCTAAGATCTAATAATAAAAGGTGTAGAAACTGTTCAACTGAGGGGAAAAATTGCAACGGTGGAGATGTTAAGAGTGGGAACAAAAAGAATAATAAATATGCTCAGAGCAAGTTCTGATTTCTAAGTAAGACTCATCTCCTGACAATACAGTGGAGTGGAAGGGAGGAACACCAGGTGAATTAGTTAGTTGGTCATTTAAAATCTCACCCGCAGGAACTCCAGTCCAAATAGATAATGGGATGGCTGGGGTGGGAGATAGCAGAAGATAAAGAGAAGCCCCTTGTGAGGCAATTCTCTCTCTCTCTTCCTCTCTCTCTCTCTCTCTCTCTCTCTCTCTCTCTCTCTCTCTCCCCCCCCCACCCTCTCTTTTTCTGCCCCCTCACCTATGCCCAGAGAGATGACATTACAGCAGAGATGTCACCCACGTGCTTGTAGCCATGGACAGAACTAAGGAAAGCCAAGCAGATAGGGAGCTGATGGGGCACAGTCACAGAGAAGGGCAGTGGCAAGGTTACAGAGCAGCCGGCCCCAGAAAGGGGACACAGGTAACAGGGTTGAGCAGCAAATTTCAGAGTAGGAACATGACACTGGATAGAGCACAGCACAGGAACAAGACCAGGCCATCACCTACTGGAGGAGAGTAATGGCAAGGGTCAGGGCTTAGACCATTGTATACTGGACTGGGCGTCAAGGGGCAGGACGAAGGACGTCATATATGGGTAAAAGGAGAGGCCTGGACAATGTGGCGGGAACGAGATCCATCTACTTGAACTGTGCAGCAAACTTTAACCTCTTTTTTATCTGAGTGTAGCATGCAAATCTTCCACGGTTCTCAAGAACAACCAAGCACAAGAGGAAATCCACTTTCTTACTAACAACATTATTTCACATGGTCCCTACAAACTTCAGAAATATACATGCCACACATTCTAAAGGGTTCTTTGACTTTTTCAATGGGTTTATAACATGCAATATATGGGCTCTCCAGCCCTCCTAGGCCTTGTATGTCTGATGCGCTGTGTTCAATTCGGAATACCACAAAGCAAAGAAAAAGCATGGGTTGCTTAGGTAATATTATGTTTGGATATTAGCTACATTGTGGCAACTGGATGAGAAAAGTTCAGATGATGTTCTTTAGCCAAAGTGGATAGATCATGAAATCATTCTAAAGATAATTTACTAGATAATACTATACTTCAAGAAATTTCCCTGAGGGCCAGAGCGATAGTACAGTGGGTAGGGTACTTGTTTTGCATGCAGCTGATCCAGGGTTTGGTGCCCGACATCCCACATAATGCCTGGACACTGCCAGGAATAATTCCTGAGTATAGAGTCAGGAGTAACCCCTGAGCATCGACAGGTGTCACCCACTCCCCCCCAATAAAGAAAGAAATTTCCCTGAATATTAAGAGTATTTTTAAATTATAATTCTAAGATGCCACTGAGAGTGACTACCAGAAACATTTTTTTTGCCAAGAATGAAAGTATAATTTGGCTTAGTGGTAAGGCAAGTATGATTTATGTTGGAAGATATATACATATGGAGAAAAATTAGAATAATTAGATACTATGACAACTCTATGAATTGGTTGGAGAATAAGGACATTGCACATGATTATAAAAGGAAAGATTGCAAAACAAGTATCTATAAACACTTAGAAATTTTCTTTACATCAGTTGGGTAATAATGGGATATGGATATGAATAATAATGAGAACAGTATGAGTAAGTGGAATAAGACATCAATCTTAAATTCTTTATTACACAGGAAAACTGTTTTGAATATATTCAGCAGTTACATCCATTAAGTTTGTATCTAAGGAATAGTTAAGTATATGTTCCTTAATATTAAATTGCTTCATAAAAGCTAAATGAGCATTCAAAAACTGAGATGTAATTAATATTTAAAACAATTCTGGTGGTGACAGAAAGGATAAAGAAAAATATTTCAGTTTCCTCAAACAACAAAAAACGTCCTGAATAATAATCCTCTACTTCCACATATATATGTACACATATACATATATATGTATATATATATATATATCCACTAAATGGAACTAGCACTTGTTGGAAATAGTTGATTCCTGGGTTGAGGCAGAAAAAAATGATTATTTTGAATGAATTATTTCTCAAGAATATAAGAAAATACTCAGAATTATGGGTACATGCCAACAGATATCCAAAACAAGTTTGAAGGATACCCCCTAACCAAATCTGGATCATTTTTTCTTCAGAATTTATTTTATTTTATTTTTTTATCTTAAGCATTATGGTTTACAAACCATTAACGATGAGGTTTCATGCGCAACACAGCTACGTAAAGATAGTAACAGATTACAATGCATTAAATGAAATAGTAACCCTTATGTTCATGCAGAGCTAGGGAGGAAAAAAAGTCTTCATTATACCAGGGGTCTAAATTTTCCATAACATTGAAATCATTATTATTTTTTTTAAGTGGCCTGGCTAAAATGGTGGAGATGGGGGGGCGGGGGGGTTGTCTTTTTTTCTCTTTGGACTCAGAATTTCTAAGAGTAATTCTTTCTGTGAGATAAATTCTTTCCACTAAGATGAGAATCCAACTTTAGTAAAAATCATTCCAGCAAGAAAAATTATGAGATATTTGAGATATACTACTCCTTTTAGAATATGAGGGGAAGGTAATATTATATAAGCATTGAGCCACCTGTGTGTCCTAAGGTACAAACATACATGTTGAACTAGTCTACATTCTTCTGGGTATGGATTTGGACCACATGGATTAATTGATAGAAAATTCTCTCAGTAGTCTGGTTCACTTCATTGCATTGAGTATGTGGGTAAGTCAAGAAAAGAGCTGATCTGATAGAGAAGAGACCACCAGGTAAACGGAGCTAGGAAGGCCTGCTCGGGATGAGAGATGCGTGCTGAAAGTAGACTATAGACTGAACATGATTGCCACTTAATACCTCAACACCCAAACCCACAACACCCAAAGGGAGAGAGAGAGCAAAAGGGAATGCCCTGCCACAGAGTCAGGGAGGGGTGGGAGTACTGGGGTGGGGGTGGTGGGAGGGATGCTGGGACCATTGGTGGTAGAGAATGGGCACTGGTAGAGGGATGGGTACTCGATCATTGTATGACTGAAAAGCAAGCATAAAAGTTTGTGAGTCTGTAACTGTACCTCACAGTGATTCATTAATAAAAAATTGTTTTTTAAAAAAAGAGCTGAGTCTAATGGCCTTCCCCTCCCTCCCTACCTCCTTTCCTCCCTCCCTCTCTCCCTCCCTCCCTCCTTTCCTCGCTTCCTCCCTCCCTCCTTTCCTCGCTTCCTCCCTCCCTCCCTCCCTCCCTCCCTCCCTCCTTCCCTTCCTTCCTTCCTTCCTTCCTTCCTTCCTTCCTTCCTTCCTTCCTTCCTTCCTTCCTTCCTTCCTTCCTTCCTTCCTTCCTTCCTTCCTTCCTTCCTTCCTCTCTTCCTCCCCCTCTCTCTGTCCCTTTCTCCCTCCTTCTTTCTTTTTCTTTATATTTTTGGGCCACACCTCGTTGTGCTCAGGGCTCACTTCTGACAGGGTGTGGTGGGCTTGGTGCTTGGGGAATCAACAAATCTGTTCTAGGCAATGCAAGCACCCTACCCACTTACAATCTCTCACAAACTTAATCTTTCAAGTCTTAATGTGACAGGAATGTGTTCCGAGACCTGCAAGGATGTGACTAGAAAGTTCTGATCACACCATTCAAACAAGAGAAGTCCACACAGGGAAGCCTGGTGATAGTCAGCCCCAGAGTATATTTCTGAGATCCTTTCCATACCTGAGATTCAGCCAAAGCTGCACTAACGGCATCAAATGACTCTGGATTCTGAGTGACACATGGATGTAGATGCTAGTACTCCTTTTCTAGGAAGCTTATGTGATCTGGTAAATTTCCACCTCTTGGTTTGTGAAATGTCCAAGTTCTGGTCCTTGAGTGCTGCCTCTGTACTCTGTACCCTTTTTTCTGAAATCCATTCAAGGCTCTTGTTGAATCACATGCAATGTTCAAATATGGATCATCCTTGACACCTCCTTTAAGATATGGCACTTGGCCTTACCCGTTTAGTACCTAAAATTCTTTTGACCCTAATAGGTGGCAGCAACTTCCTGAATAAATAGTCTGTGAATGACTGCACTTTTTACCGATACTTTCTCTCTGTTCCTGCTGCCACCCATCTCAATAGCTTATGCCATGTGCTGTTGACTCTGACAATGCAATTGCTATGAATCTTCTAATTTTATCATCAGAGTATGATCTCCCAGGGAACTCTGGAACTCTTGTTTTATTATCCCATTGTGATTACTTAACATCTGCCTTTGTCTTTAAAGCTCTGTGAAAGCATTATGTCTTTCTTTTTTATTTCTCTGGTTTCAATCTGAGCACATACCTAAAAAAGTGACAGACATCCAATACATGATTTAGTGAATTTCTGAACACCTAAGGAAGTGTCTTTCTTCCATTGTTAGTCCCAAATAGTTGGTAGTTTAGTTCCATATCTCAACCCTCTGCAGTACATTCTGCCACCCAGAGAAATTGTGACTTGCTTGGCTGTATTCTATGGTTGAATAGCATAAAGATGGCACTGGAAATTAGATTTTGATTACCTAAACCATGATGATCATTTCAAAACAATGAACTCCTTGCAATCAACCTTGTCATACCAATTGATATTGAAGAGTGTTTGGTAAGAGATTCAATTTGATGAAGAATTTTCTTTTTTATTGATTAATTTTAATTTTCAGTTTTTTGCCTTACCCAGAAGTGCTCAGGAATCACTCCTGGCAGTACTCAAGGAACCATATGAGATACCAGAGATCAAATCCACATCATCTGCAAAGCAAGGCAAGTAGAGTACCTCTGTACTATCTCTCTGGCCCCTATTATGCCCATTTTAAAGAGGAATAAGTTTAGTCATTTGAGTAACTTGTCGAAGGTCAAGTAATATGCTGAGTTGTGCTTCAAACTGGGACATTCTAACTGTGGAGTCTATATTTATAGCCTCTGTGCTAATCTACCTTTCAAAACTGCAGAGCTTAATGCTCCAGAAAAGAATATTGTGTAACACAGACAGAAAAATTATTATTTCTCTGTTTACAGTTTCCCAACAAAAAACAAAGTTGGTCAATGAGAATTGATCTTAGATGTTTAAGCACAAATAGTGTAGGGTTAAAATAGTGTAGGTATAGAATGACCTTAAATTCTATTATGTGTGTAGTAGACCAAATGACACTCAATTCTGGGTTTCCTTCATGTCCATGTCATATGATTAACCAACGTAAGACAAATCAGATTTTGAATTCTGACTTTCTCATTCAACTTTGTCATATATATTTTACTATATTTCTGTATACTGTCAAGACAATGACACTATGTCATTTTCATTTGCATTTTATTGACCCATTGAATGTTTGTGTATAGATTAACACAAATTGTGCATCTATTATGCAGATTTCCTATTGTCACCTATCCATTTGTTTAACAAACTCTTGCTTTTTTTCTGATAAATCTGTTTAATACCTTTTTTGTAATGTAGACATTGTTGTTATTCTAGCAACAAGATAGAAATCTATTTTTTGCTTTACATTATTAAAAATATATCTAATACTTAGATTCATTTTAGGGTAAAGTAGAAATATGTATACATTTCAAATAAGATGACTATAATTTCTTTAACAATTGACTATATTTCCCTATAGTAACTCCCTATTGCTTTTACTTTTAGAAATCATAGAAATGGTGTGATACAATATAGGTTCGAAAATGTGGTAATTAAAAGACATGCCTTATGAATTCTTTCTTATCAGATCTGAATATTGGAAAGAATTATAGTAATATGTTTATTCATTTGCTCTACATATTGTTCTAGCTACTATTTCAGATATTTAGGATGTATCAGTGAACAAGAGGAAATTCCTGTCCTAAGAAGCTTATACTCTTATGGTTGGAGTAAAACAAAATAAGAAAATAAATATAAAACTTATTAGATGATTATGAGTGTGGTGGAAAAAGTAAAGCAGGATATAAGGTTAAGAAGATTCAGATAGTCCACAGTGATTGCAGTTACTATTGGGGTGGGGGAGGGCTTTGACTACATCCAACAAGAGAAAATGCTCAAGAGTCAGTCTTTGTAGGGCAGGGATCCTACTGGAGTCAGCAGCATGCAAGGCAAAGTGCCTGAATTCTGTAGTACTCTGGTCCCACGGTGAATAAATTTTAAGTAAGTAGTTTTAGAAAGGATTCACTGAGTTGGAGAAGAAGACTAGAGGATAACTGAGAGAAGAATATTCCAGAGAGAGAGAGAGAGAGAGAGAGAGAGAGAGAGAGAGAGAGAGAGAGAATACCAATTACTTATGTCCTAGGGCAGGGACATCTTATTTAATTTATAGGAGGAGGCAAGAATGACAGGAATGAAAAAGGCTCAGAGAGATGGAAGTGTATGTGATTTATGTGAGTTCACAGAGCTTGAAAAGATTTAATTAATAATCTGTAAATCAGGGCGTGGAGACCAAAAACCAATTGGAATAATGCAACAGGATAAAGAAACTAGGTCAGACTGCTATGGGGTATAACACAGACTTTCAGAGAAATGCAGGATATGGATGTCACATTTCCAAGTGGATTCTGAATGGTACAGATGTATCATTCAATAGGGAGAAGTACATAGACACATATTTAAACAGAGTAATCTCAGGAATGCTGTAGAAAGTTTTCAAGGCTCAGTTTCATCATCTGTAGAATGATTATACTAAAACCCATAATGAAGCTTTAAGCCAGAACTGAGAGGATCTTTTATAGACTGCATTATTCCACAATCTGGATTCCAATATGATTTGGTTAGTATTTCTTTTCTTTGTTCTTGAGGAGAGTCTGCTTGAGCAACATCTCGGAATGTACTTTTAAAATGTACAGAAATTCTTCAGTTAATTTACACTTGATTTGTCATAGAAGGTTTAGTGATCATCTTTATTCTAGTTTACATATAATTTTAATAAATTTGTATATGCATGTTACAGGACAGATGTTCACACCTCATAGGTTTCTATCAAAGAGGATCTCATTCCTTGTACGTTTTATTTTTTTTTTAGTTTTATTTTTGTAAAGTTGTTCACAATCTTTTATTACAAGAGTCTCTTGCCTGCACGCCTGGCTGTCTTCCCTGGGGCCCCTCGGAGGGGATGGGCTCCAGCTTCCCTCCCCACCCCGAGCAGAGCTCCCAGCAGCCGAAGACCACCGGAACTTAGCTACAGCCATGCTCAAGGCCCCTCTCCACACGTTTGGAAAGGCCTCATGCATGAAGGTACCGGCAGAGGAACCCAGGTGTGTGTAATCCCATCAACGGCCAACATCCAGAGACTTAAAAGCAAGCTCCCAGAAGCGATATTTTGTAGCCTACTTCTCCCTCTGGGAGAAATTGGCAATCTTCTGAGACTTTCCTGCCCACATGGGACAGCCTTGCAAGCTTCCCATGGTGTATTCATATGCTAAATCCAGTAACAAGCTGGATCTCATTCCCCTGACCCTGAAAGAGCCCCCAGTGCGACATCGTTGGGAGGGCCCAGTTGATATAGACTTCTCAGATCTCAGGGAAAGGACGAAATGAGAGGTTACTAAGCCTGCCCAAGAAATCGGTGATTAACGTGATTATGTGATTTCATGATTCGTGAAAGTTGTTCACAGTCTTTTATTACATTTACTCTTTCCACACCAAGCCTATCACCATCATACCTTCCCACCATTATTATTTCGAATTTTCCCACCACTACCCAAGTCTGCCACAAAGATAGGTGCTAAATAATTTATTTTGTATTGCTTGTTATAAAGATTTTGATCAAGATCAGTTGTCTTCTACCTGACACCCCAGCAAATGTACTAATCTCTTGGTAATCAGTGACATAAAGTATGAGATGTTGAGCAGCTGCTTATGAGGCCAGGCGCTCCAGAAATTTTAAAATTTTAACTAGGGTGCTAGAGCTGTAGTTAACTTTTTAACTGAATCATGATTTTGGGGTCCAGAGGCATCTCTACAGCATGCCGCTCTCTTCCAAGATTTGTGAGTCACTGGATTATGGCCATTAGTGCGCTTACATGGCACCAGAGGCAGTTCATGGGCATGACTGCACAGGAAGGTGGAAGGAGGGGGCCCCTTCCCGACTCCATTGAGCCAGGAGATTTCAGTCACAAGTCTCACATACCTGGGTTTTTCAGCACATTTATTCTCACGCATGGGGGGCTTGGAATGAGCTTGTGAAGGTCAGCTGTGAGCAAAGTGGCAATTGGGTTCTGGAGGTTTGTGGCTGCCGTGGTTCTTTTGGGGTAGGTGGAGGGACACACCTGCTCCCCTCTGAAGCTCCCCGGTGAAGTCAGCCTGACGTGGGGCGAGGATGAAGTAGTCTCTGCAATGTGTTGCTCTCTTCTGAGATTTATTTGTGAGTGTCTCTTTGTACATTTTAAATATAACAACTTTGGGTCCCTGACAGGTTTAGCAAAATCCAGTATCACGTGACTAGTATTATTACTAATAGTATTAGTCTTTAGTGTTCTTTTTAAAATATCTTTTCCATATTTTCCTTCCTTTTAACTTTTTAAAAAATTTCCTTTTTCATTTTCTTTGGGGGGGTCACACCCAGCAATGCTCAGCGGTTACTCCTTGTGGTGGTTGGGGGCACTAATGGGGTGCCAGGAAGCACCCCATCGTCTATACTATTGCTGCACCACCTGCTTTATAATACACCACAAGACTACACCATGATCAGAATCTGTTATCATTGAAGGTATTTTCTTTGTTTAGATATTCTTTAGAAAGATATTTATACATGTTTATACATTTATACATGTTTTTTATTTCATTTCTTTTACATAAATGAAACTATTGTACAAAACATCTGTTTATATTATTTTTCTCATTAAATAATGCTGCCTGGAAATCTCTTAACATTGACTAATTTCACTCATTCTGCCCTTGTAAGAAGCACAAACAAAACAAGGCAAAGCTCTTGTTCCAGGCTGCCGCAGAACAATCACAGAACAATTGGGGGAAATATAGCTAAAGGGCTCCTTCATGTAATTTTCCAAAACAAAGGAAATCTGTTCCAAGGGATAATTGATTTTGCTACTGGTTGTGGCAGAAAATGTCTAGCAACTTTTAAATTGAAATTCTTCCGATGCAAAGCAAAACAAAACAAAACAATACCAAAATTTAAAATAGTACTTTGCTCTTACTAGGCACACTGTAACTGCCTTATTTTGCCTGCTTGGCCTAGCAGTGCTAGGGACCTGTAGGACTGCATGCAGAGATGCTCTGGAGGCTGTGCAGTGCTGGGGATTCAAGTTAAAATCTACAAGGCATGTACTCAAGACCTTTGAGCTAGATCTTGGGCCTCTGTTTTGAAGTATTTTAACTTTTATTTATTATTTATTTATTTTTATTTATTTTTTGTGTGGGAATGGGGGAGAGACACACTTAGGGGTGCTCAGAGCTGATTTTTGGCTCTGTGCTCAGAATCACTCCTGGCTGGTTTTGGGGGACCATATGCGGTACTGGGGATTGAACCCAGGTCAGTTGTCTGCAAGGCAAGCGCCCTTCCCATTGTACAATCTCAGTAGTCCCAAGTTCTTGGTTTTATGTATGTATGTATGTATGTATGTATGTATGTATGTATGTATGTATTTGTTTGAATTTATTTATTTATTTATTTATTTATTTTTGCCACCTTCTGCAGTATTCAGAACTTACTCGTAGTGCTGTGCTCAGGGATCACTCCTGATGCATTGGGGGATCCTATGGTGCCAAGGTTGAAACCCAGGTTATCTGCATGCAAGGCAAATGCCATACTAACTGTCCTATACCTCCAGACCTTGTTTTTATTTTTAAATCCATTCCATCATTTGTCCTTTCAACTGAAGATCTCAATCCATTACATTTAGAATAATTAGTGATATGTGAAGATTTACCAAGACAATTTTTCTTAACTGTTTTATGGCTTTTAGGATATTTTCCTATTCCTTTCTCTTTCTCTTGCTGCTTTACTTTGTGAACTGTGATTTTCAGCAGTATTATGCTCATTCATATATGGAATCTGAAGGGTAAAAGTACAGATTTGTAGAAACAGTGTAGAACGTGGTTATTAGGGGGATGAGAGAAATAGGAAGTTGTAGGAAGGGTCACTGTCTGTCACTGTCATCTCGTTGCTCATCGATTTTCTGGAGCTGCTACCAGTAACATCTCCATTGTGAGACTTGTTGTTACTGTTTTTGGCATATTGAATATGCCACAGATAGCTTGCCAGGCTCTGCCGTGCAGGCGAGATACTCTTGGTAGCTTGCCGGGCTCTCTGAGAGGGACAGAGAAATCAAACCTGGGTCGACTTCGTGCAAGGCAAATGCTCTACCCGCTGTGCTATTGCTCCAGCCCTGTAGGAAGAGTACAAACTTTAAATTAAAATATGAATAAGTTCTGTAAAAATGCACAACACTATGATTATAGTTAGATACTTGGACATTTCAATGTTTCTAAGAATACAAATCTTAGAAAACTGTTCCTACCATGAAAAATAAATGCTAATTATAGGATTGATGGAGGTATTAGCTAAGGAAACAATTGTAATTATATTGTAATAAGTGTGTCTCAAATAAAGAGGTTGTACAACTTAAACTTGCACAATGTTCTATGTTTATTATATCCTAACAGAACTAATATGGAAAACATGGTAAGTATATTTTTGCAGCAAAAAAAAGTGAACATAGAATATTTAGAATCACCCATTAATATAGTAAATAACATTAATCTGTTTTACCGATGAACTTGGAAAGCTAATCTAAAGCCAGCAGTTCTTTGTATGATATGCATCTCTTGGTCACAAGAGGTAGCTGACCTGCAGTAACCCAGCACGCCTCCACTTGGGAACAAACCATTTCTCCCTTTTTTCAAGCCGATCCTGGGGTGGTTGAACCCTGAAGTCACTAGTCAAGCACGACACTGTCCCCTGTGGTTCTCGCCTGTCTGCACCTTCATAAACAACCCCTTATTAAACTTGCTTCAAATGATTCTTTTAGGGCGTGCTGTCTGTTTTAGATGGTGGTGAGCTTGGTTACATTTTTGAAGAAGCATTTACAAAATGAGAGCATTCAATTTCATCTTGTGTTTTAGCTCATATGTAGAAAAGGAAACTTAAACATGCATGTGTGAAACATGGAAATGGCTCTACTTCTCTCTGTCCCATCCCATTCACCCCACCCCCCGCCCCCCAGCTTTATGTCTCAGTTTGTAAATGCTCAAAGGGGTGAGACTTTCTTCAAGGGCCCTGCTTTCTGGCAGGTAATTTGAGATTCCTTCCTCCTCCACCTCCCCCCATGTTAGGATAAATTTTTTTTTTTTTGCATCACACCCGGCGATGCACAGGGGTTACTCCTGGCTCATTCACTCAGGAATTACTCCTGGCGGTGCTCAGGATACAATATGGGATGCTGGGAATTGAACTCGGGTCGGCCGCGTGCAAAGCAAATGCCCTACCTGCTGTGCTATCGCTCCAGCTCCAGGATAAAATTTTAGGATAAAATTTTCTCAAAACTTTGTCCTGCATAAGACGAATTCTATTTCAAAATTTCTTCTCAAGGTTTGTAATATGAGAAAGAAAAGTGTAAATGAGTGGGGGAAGGTAAAGGAATAGCTCTCCCACAGTTTTCTAAATTTCACTGCAAGGGTCCTTTCACTTTCTAGCGTGAGATGAACCTTCCCAACTAGGCTTCCTGTCAGCTGCGAGACTTAGACATTTTATCCTTTATGCTTCTCCTTTTATTCAGGACCAGCTTATAAAAATTTGAGCTAGAATATCTACTTTTGGACTAAAGGATCTACTTTCAGGTTTATGGTGAGGATTTAATAGACTGCATGGCAAAGTATCTTGTAGTGATGTACCGCAGTAACGTCCATGACTTCTTTAGAATGGATTCTTTTCAGACTCACAAATGAATCTCGGAAGAGAGCAGCATGCTGCAGAGATGCTTCTCCACTCTGTGCCAGGCTGATTTCACCTGGGACCTTGGAGGAGGGGTGGCAAGTGTGTCCCTCCGCTTGTCGCAGATGAACCCCAGCAACTGCAAACATTCAGAACCCAATCGCCATCATGCTCACAAATGACCTTCACAGGCTCATCCTGACCTTCCATGCATGACAATGAATCCATTGAAAAGTCCAGGTAGGCGGGACTTGTGACTGAAACCCCAAGGCTTCACGGAGTCGGGAATGGGCTCCTTCTCCCATCTCCCCACTCTTCCTGGTCCTTGGCAGTCACACCCATGAGCTGCCTCTGGGTACCATTTAAGTGCCTTAACAGCCGTGATCCAGAGACTCACAAATGAATTTCAGAAGAAAGCTGCACACCGCAAAGATGCCTCCCTACCTCAAATATTTAAAATTTTAGAATTCCAGGACTGCATGCCCACTTTCATGGTCATGTGACATCTTTTGCTATTTATACAAGCAACACATAATAAATTGTTTAGCATCTGCCTGTGGGGCAGGCTTGAGTGGTTGTGGGAAAATTCAAATTAATGGTGGTGGGCAGGTATATCGGTGGTGGGACTGGTATTGAAATATTGAATGTAATAAATTATTGTAAACAACTTAATGAAAATAAAAATTTTTTTAAATGCATACTTTCAATGTTACATCTCATTACTCAATTCTTCAGAAAATCTAGTTATTTGGTAGACTTGTTTTCTTTCTCAAAATACTTTGGTGTGAATGCTATATCCATCCAATTTGCCATGTCAAAATTTTTCAATGTGTGCCTCAGTACTGTAAAGTAGATTCTCATATACTTCTGTAACCAATCTCCAGAGATTTTTCATCTTATAAGACTAGAATTCTCTACCCACTAAAAAACAATCCTTCATACTCCTGCCCCCAGTGTCGACAACTACCATTCGTTTCTATGATTTTGACCATTTGTTTGTTTGTTTGTTTGTTTGGGTCACACTCGGTGATGCTCAGGGATTGCTCCTGGCTCTTTATTCAGGAATTACTCCTGATGGTGCTCAGGGGACCATATGGGATGCAGAGGATCGAACCCAGGTCAGTTATGTGTAAGGCAAATGCCCTATCCACTGTACTAGCACTCTGTCCCTATAAATTTGACTCTTACATAAGTAAAAATGATAGCTTTACATAAATGAAATGACAGTGTTTCCTTTTTATCACTAGTTTATTGTACTTGCCTTAATATCCTCAAGGTTTATCTTGTTGCAGTCTGTTTAAACTGTCAGCATTTCTAAGATGATAAAATTCTTAAATTTCTTTTAATACCACATTTCCCTCTAGCTTGGTGATGCCCCTTACACTGTATATTATTATATATCTGTTGAATGTGGGCTGTATGCTTAGAAAACAATCTCTTATCACGAATATACTCCTTATAAACATCCCATTTAAGATACCCCACATGGGAATATTTATCATCATGAATCAGTCAGTGTTCTCTTCCACAGGCTGGTTTCTGTCAGCTCTTTTGTTCAGAAGTGTATTAAGAAATTTAGTGCACAAAAAGGAATGCTCATTGTTCTTTTGTAAAAGAAGCATATTTTGAATATTCTGTAGGCTCTCAATTGATCCAGAGAATGTACGAGCAACTTGAATTTAAAATACTCCTTTCCGCGGTCATACTTCTTGTTGACTAGAATCCCTTCTGGGCGCCAATTCAAGCTTTGTTTCCTGTGCTCTTTCTCTCTGTTTGGAACATACAGTCTCCCTCAGTTTCTGGAACTCTCGTGAATGTGGGGATCTGGATCGTCTCCAAGACCTTCACTGAATGCTGATGCACTGCTAGCTTTCACTGTGCTGGCCCTTGAAAGCAGGGAGAAGGCCTCGCTGGCGGTGAGGAGAAAACACTCTCAGTCATTCCAGAGCAACTTTGAAGCTGTTCATTCTTTGTCTATGTTGGAACCGTTTCCTCTCTGCTCCAGTTTCCTGAGGAAGGTGTGTCTGTGGTGGTGGAGAAGGGAGGGAGCACTGACGGTGTTGGGAGGAGGAGGAGGTCCTGAAGGAGGCTGATTCTGTTGGGGAGACTTCTGCAAATGGGGTCAGTGTTTTTCTCCTCCAGTCTGAGAGGTGAATTGATAACAAGCATTAGTTTAAGACGATCCATAGAAAATATGGTACTTTTGGGGCAATTCCGTTTGTGTTGGGGTTCAGTTTGGGGGTCCACACCCAGTGGTGCTCAGGATTTACTCCTGGCCCTGTGCTCAGGAATCACTCCTAGCAGTGTTCTTAGGACCACATGGGGTGTCAGGGATCAAACCAGGGTCTGCTGTGTGTTAGGCAAGCACCCCCCATCCACTGCACTATTGCTCTGGTCCCTGAAATATATACTTTTGCAATAGTGATATGATTACCACAACATGCCTAGCTAACAGTGGTCACCTCACCTAATTACAAAATCTTTTCTTTTCTTGGGATGAGAGCTTTTAAGATGTGTCTTCTTACCAACTTTAAAATATGCAATGAAAGGGCTGGAGAGCTGGTACAGCTATGACAGGACTTTCCTTGCCTTGCACACAGGTGACCTCAGTTCAGTCCCCAACACTGCATATGGTCTCCCAAACAGCACCCAGAGTGAACTCTGAGCACGGTCAGGAGTGCGGATAAAGACCCCCCTCCTCAAATTAAGGTAAACAATAAGGTACAGACTTTTCCCCACTATCCCACAGCAGAGTGTTCCTATTAAATCTTTCATAAGCCAAAATGGCATAAAGCAACGACCATTGATTTTTATAAAAAAAATACTTCCACATCCAAAATATGACCCATCAAATCATACCAAATAACCCATAAAACTTCAAGTAGCCATTGGGTATAGTAAAAGCAGAACTACTATGTTACAGGATATAAGGATGAAATAGTTCAGAGGAACGATGTTATAGAAATAGAGAATAGAAATGATATATTGGAAATATCATTCCTTCTAACAGGGGACCCTTGTGTCACTCTCCTGCCCCTGAGGACACACGGCCCAGCTCGCTGCTGCAGACACGAGCACAAACACTGAATGCTATTTTCACTGTTTCTGTATTTGAGAAAATTTTGAATTTTGGATTTCTTCTCATAAGTGGAAACATATGTTAACATAGGTCTTTTTAAAAAGGGAAGTGACACGAACATTCAAAAAACAGGGATATGAGTGTTGTTGAATATAGTAGCCAATGTATAGAATCTGATATTACTTATCTTGTAACAGAGAGTTTGCTCCTTTTATTATTATTATTTTATTGTTATTATTATTATTGCTGAATCACTGTGAGATAGCTATGAAAAATTTTTTTTCTTTTTGGGTCACATTCAGCGATGCGCGGGGGTTACTCCTGGCTCATGCACTCAGGAATTACTCCTGGCGGTGTTCAGGGGACCATGTGGGATGCTGGCAATCAAACCCAGTTCGGCCGCGTGCAAGGCAAACACCCTACCCTGCTGTGCTATAGCTCCAGCTCCAAGTTACAAAACTTTTATCATCCAGTTTCAGTCATCCAGTGTTCCAACACCTGTGCCTCCAGTAGTGTACATTTCCCACCACCAATATCCCCATATCCCTGCTGCCAACCCTCCTCCAGCCATTTCGCCTCTTTGCCTCTCTCTCTCTCTCTCTCTGTCTATCTCCTTTTGGGCATTATGGTTTGCAATACAGATGCTGAGAGGCCATCATGTTTGGTCCTTTACCCACTTTTAGAGTTTGCTTCTTTTGAGCACTTTAACTCTACCACAGTTCCACCACCTTGTGTGCCTCTGACCACAATCCATTTTCTGCTTCTATATTTTATTCCACAGGTAGTGTGAGATCATACTGTATTTGACTGTTGGCCCTGACTTATTTCACTTAGCAGAATACCCTCAAGGTCCATGCATGTTGTCACAACAGCAGGATTTCCTCCCCCGTCTCCTTTTACTTTAATGTGATAATCAGGAGGTTGGTTGCAGTGAGCCTGTGATCACACACTTATTGTGGTACAGACCATCTCAATGACGGTGTTGCTGGGGATTGCACTCAGTGACAAGGTATGGTTTGGGGCTTGGGTAAGAGGAATCAAACTTATATCCAACACATGAGAGACAGGTGCACTATCACTGAGCCCCATCCCTGGGCTCAGGAACCCTCCCTCTCTCCCTCTCTTTTTCCCTCCCTCCCTCCCTCTCTCCTTCCCTTCCCTTCTTCTTTTCATTTTTTGGGTCACACTTACTTGGTGCTTAGGACTTAGTCCTAGCTCTGTGCTCAGGGATCACTCCTGGCAGGGTGTTCAGAGCACCATAGTGATGCTAGAATTTGAACGGGGTTCAACCATGATCAAATACCCTACCTGCTTTATAGTCTTTCTGGTCCTGATTTTTATTTTTTATGGATGAATGTATGTATATGTCATTTCTAATTCTATATTTGGATAATACCTCCAAACATTCATTCTAGGTAATTAGAGAATAATAATCATTGCTCTCTTTCAAGTAAGGGAGAGATTTTTCTTGGCCTCTTTTGATCTTAACTCAAGAGAAACTGCGTGTGGAGTGATGTTCTGAAGAGGCAAGTTCTGAGAGCCTTAGACGTCTGTTCTGAGCATCGAGGGAGGCCGTCTGAGTCCCTTCATTAGCAATGGTTTATAGCTTTCATGTGCGCTATTACATACACTGTCAGCTTTATCCCTTCGTGTTAATCTTTTTATACTCATAAGTGGCATTTTCATAATTAAGCATCTATTTACCACAAATCCCTTTGTTAGGCTTAGAAAGTCGCATTTCATTCCTGTAACTAATGAAAGTTACAAACATTCTATTAAAAATTTTAAGAATTTTTAAAATATCAGGAGTAAATGTTGGATTTTATCTTTTGTTTTTTATGCCTATGATTAAACTCAGGGCTTTACACGTGGGAAAAGGATGTTCTACCACTGACTTACATCTTAGCCAATTGTTTTCTACATTAATTGATATTATAATAATATAATTTGTCTTTTTCAAATATAGTACATTGCATTGATTCTTTTCCATGTTATATCAACAATGCATTACTGGGGGGGGGGAAACCCTATTTCATGAGGAAACATACTTTTGCTATATTGCTGAATTCAATTTTGCTATAATTTTGGGGGTGGGGTGGGGAGAATGATTGGCTTGCTCCTGGAAATACTCAGGGCTTACTCCTGGCTATGTGCTCAGGGGACACTCTTAGTGGTGCTCAGGGGATCATATGCAGTGCCAGGAACTAAAGCAGGGTTGACTGCACATAAGGGAAATACCTTACCCCCTGTTTTTCTGGTTCAGTTTTTGCTACAATTTTGTTAAGAACTCTTACACACAGAGAGACATATGTCTGTGTGTGTATGTGTATGTGTGTGTGTGTATGTGTGTGTATCCATGGTAATATTAACCTGCAGCCTTATTTCATTATAAAGTCTTATTGAGCTTTTTAAATGAGTATGCAGGCTAAAAAAATGTTAAGGTATATGATCTTCACCAGACAAAAGCTGTGTAAAAATCCCACAAAAAAATAACTCTGAACCTAGAGAGATAGTACAGAGGGTAAGGTGTTTGCCTTGCATACCTTGATTCAGCTTCAATCCCTTGCACCCCAAGGGATCCAGGTTCATCCCTTGCATCCCTGAGCCGTGCCTCCAAGGAGTGATCTCTGAGTACAGAGCGAGGAGTAAGCCCTGAGACCTGATGTGGCTCATAAAACAAATAAAAATCAACTCTGTAGACAACATCATTTCATTCTTTCATTTTGTTTACAGACTTTATTTTGTTTTATTCAGATTTTTTTGTTTTGTTTTAAAATCTCACAGCTGGGCGGGGCTAGAAGTTCCATCTGTGGTTAGGTGGGGTTCCTGTCTGTTTACACTTCTTTGGTGAGGTCTTAGACTCTCTGTGGTTGGTCAGTCCCCCAGATGACTGTAAATCCTTTTATTCTTTTACTGTGATCCTTCTTGGTCTCTGTGACTCAGGGCAATACTTCCACCTCACTGCTGGTTTCTGGGAAATTCAAAATGTGGTCTTATATTTGGACAGTTGTCTCATGAGCTCCTGCCTGGGACATGTCTTGGCTCCTGTTCAGATATC
The DNA here is from genome assembly GCF_027595985.1 of Sorex araneus. NCBI lineage: Eukaryota > Metazoa > Chordata > Mammalia > Eulipotyphla > Soricidae > Sorex > Sorex araneus. The sequence goes on along the minus strand of NC_073310.1, from coordinate 50,058,177 downwards.
AGGCAGCACTGTAGACAGGTTTTGTCTGGGGGCAGGGCTACGGCCTGGGATCTATGGCTGAGCAGTCTTGTCGGCTGAACTCTGAGCTCTCCAGGATCACTGCACAGGCTCCTGGTTTTGTGATGTCGGATTCTATAATTAATAGTTGTGCAACCTGCTCTCTTGGCTCCTTATGTGAAAAAGGACGACAGGATGTACTCCAAGTTTCTCACCAGGGGTGAATGGAGGCGCTACCCAGTGTTTGGGTGGGGCTGTCAATTTGCTTCTCTGCCTAGATGGAGCTGTGGGACAGGCTCGGTAACCAGTTTGACTCATTGATTGTAAATTCAAATCAGGCAGAACTGCACCCCCTGCTCCCTGGACACATAGGCTCACCCACTCAGCCCTGCAGATCAGGCAGTATGAATGTCATGTCAAGACCTTAGCACCTACTCCCAGCCTCCATCTCTACCTAATCCCGCTGCTCAAGCCCTACAGATTCAATGATCCCCATGAAGCAGTCAAGACTTAAATAAGCCCCTATCCCTGTACCCCTAGGATCCCCCAGTGCTGGCAAACTAGATGTATTCTTTAGACTCTCTTCCACTGGGGGATAAAAACAAAACAAAACTTGGGCTGCAGCAATAGCACAACGGCTAGGGTGTTTGCCTTGCACGCGGCCGACCCGGGTTTAATTCCCAGCATCCCATATGGTCCCTTGAGCACCACCAGGAGTAATTCCTGAGTGCAGAGTCAGGAGTAACCCCTGTGCATTGTTGGGTATGACCCCCAAAGCAAAACAAACAAACAAACAAACAAACAAACAAACAAAACGAAACAAAACAAGTCATCTCTGCACTGTGTGACTGGAGAATAACTGCTTTACTTTCATGTTACTCTTTATTTAGGCCACTACTTGTGGCAGTCTCTGTGTGGCCTCTGGCATTTGCCTTCCTGTGGGTGTCTCCTCTCTAGTATTCTGCACTGCAATTCTCATCACCTGGGCTTTCTCTGTTGCCTCATTTATCTCACACATGAGACTCATGGTTTCTGTCTTTGTTTCCCCTTCTTGCTTGCAGCTTGCAATCTTCAGGTAATTTGGGGCAATCCTAGGGCAGTTTCATGCTGGGGCAATGATAGGGCACATCTCTTTAGTTTCTCAAGGTCCACCACTGTTGCCTGAGGGTCAACATTTAAATATTTTCTTCAATATTTTTCAGAAGAAAATGTAAGTCTGGAAATGCAAATGTAGATCATCAGAAGTCTTCAAACGACTAGAGGGTTTATTTCTGAGAACATTTCCTGTAATTTGTCATTCATTAACACAGAGTCATTTGCACACTAGCTCACTTCTTTGATCCCATTACTCTGTTACTGATTGAATAGCATACTCACTTGACTAGTATATTAAAGTGTTTGTGTGTTTTTTCTACATGTGGTGTCAAGACCTGGGAATTCAAGCATGAGGCCTATTGAGGAAGTCACACAAGTTACAAGAGATTAAACACAGTAACAAATAACCAAATATTTAATCATATTTAGAAACAAAACATGAATAAGTATACTTCTGAGTGAAAGAGGTAAAAGAATGTATGATAAGTAAAACAAAGTATATTAAGTAAAAAATAGAAGATAATAAACTTTAGATTAAGGAGAGATGCATTAAGTTCTTAGGGGAGGAGATGAAAATAACTGTCTTATTTTTCACATATGATTTTATTTGGTACATGAACATCACAAAATTTAGTCATATGATGCAATTGTCAGTGACATGGAGGAAGGAGGGATGCAAATTGTTTAAAGTAGAGCTTTAAAAGACTAGCTGACAAAGATCCATGGAAATTTGGGAATTCCCTCACAGCTGTCTATTTACAAGGAGAGAGAAGGTAATTCTCTAGAGCATGGGTCTATAGGTCTTCCCTGGAGAAGCCTCGAGGCTCATGGGTATAAAGTCCAGGAGTCAAATCCAGAAGTCAAATCTGACATCAAATCTGGACATCAAGTTGAGCCAGGAGAGACTGAAATTCTCCTGGCTTTACTAGATGTCCAAATGTATACCATTTTCCAAAAGTGTCTATCAGGAACATCTGTTAATGTTAGTATATATGAGGCCTTTCCCAGATGAAACCCGGTTATCATCTGTTCTTGCTATTCACAGGTCTGCTTCTCAGCCTCTATAGCAAACAAGTGGTCGCTATTGATTGATACATGAGTCACTCTCTTTATTGCCTGACCTTTGCATCAGTGCAGCTCTACCTCAGCAGCCTTTCATTTTTCATCTTCAAAGATCGGTATGTCAAGTCATGTAACATTTTGATTTGTCAGGATTGTCAACTTATCTGTTTTTCTTTTTATCGTTTCTTGTTTTTGTAAGAATGGTGAAATACAGGAAAGAAAACAATAACACATATAAAATATGAAATTCAAAATCAGAAACAAAATCAAAATTTTATAATTCAAAATCTACAAAAAGTTCAGAATGAGTCAAATATCACTTTAAGGCAGAGGACCTAGAAGTTAAAAAATATAATGTAGACAACTGTTTTCTATGCAAGACATTTGGACTTGATCACTTGTACATTAGGAGAAGTATGATTTTAAATAATAGAAGTAATGCGATTTTATTTTCATTTTAGAAAAAGCACACAAGATAAGTTAATTATGTGGGATGGATAAACTGTAAGTATGAATGTGTGTGAAACATTACTACAACAATTTGAAGATTTTGATGACTAAGGATATCAGATATGGTGCTAATCTGAGGCTAAAAATACCAGTAGTGTTGAAGAATAGAGAATGAAATGTAGAAACAAAAGAACTTAGCAAAGATTTGATGTAAAAAATGAGAAAATGGAAATATTCAAGTATTGTTTCTGGGGTTTGACTTGATTGACTAAATGGATTAACCAGAAGGAAAAGCATGTTTAAATTTAAATTTAGAAGAGCTAAATTGGAGGAAGTGTATCTAAATGGAGAGTCCACAGGCAATTTTATTTTTAGATCTGAATCCATGATACATGACTAGGATAGAGATAAGAATTTGTTAATGTAAGTTTGGTTTATGCTATAGGAAATGCAAGAATGAGATAATCCTGAGGAAATGAGTTAAGTGAGAAAAAGTTTGAAGAAATGATTTATTTCATTGATATTTAAAGAGTGGGGTGATGTGGTAGGAAAAATAAATGAGAATTATAAAAAGTTGCGACAGACTTAGAAAAGAAAGAATGAGGAAGGAAGAATTATATTTTAGTAATAACAGAAAAATACAGGTAGGAAGGAGTGGTTCATGTATAATTCATATAGTTTAAGTGTGATGAATAAAAAGCATTTGTTTGAGAGGCTGGGGATGCACCAGTGGTAAAGTAACTTTTCTTACATGTGTAGGGCCCTGGTTCAATCCCCTGCACCTTAAAACAAAAACAAATAAACAATCAGACAAATCATTTGATTTTGTCAATTGAATGTTATTGGGGATATTTATGTAAGAATCATAGTGAAATGGTGAAGATAGAAACTAAATTATAGTAAATTATAGAGCTGGAGCAATAGTCCAGTGTATAGGGTGTTGACCTTGTTTGTGGCTGACCCTTTTTAAATCCCCAACACCCCCATATGGTCCTTCCAAACCCTCCAAGTGATTCCTGAATGTAGAGCCAGTAGTAAATCATGAACACTTTCAGGTGTGGCCCCAAAATAAAACTAGACAGCAAAAGAAACTAAATATAATAAATTAAAGGAAAATAAGAAGCAGATTGGGGGTATGTCTCAGTGATAGAGCATACACCTTTCCACATTTAATGAAAAGAGAGCAAGTTCTATTGCTAATGCAGCTCGACTTTGAGTGGGACCCCTGGCACTCCTTTAGGATCCCTGGCACCACAGTACCGTGATCTAACCATCATCAAACATGGTACTTCAGTGAGCACTGCAGTCAGGTGATTGCAACAACAGTAAAAGGAAGAGAAAGAAAAGCAAATGGAAAATAAGAAATGAGATAGTAAGTGCATATTATCCTGCAGATCAATGGAAATGAGTTTAGTATCCTGACACAGACCCTCAACTATATGATCATTTAATCTTTGATCAAGGAGCAAGAAATATGAAGTGGAGCCAGGAAAGCCTCTACAGCAGGTGGTGCTGAGAAAACTGGGCAGCTACATGTAATTAAAAATGAACTCAGACCTCTATCTAACACCATGCACAAAATTCAGATTAAAATGAAATAAAGACTTCAACATCAGACCTGAATCCATTAAGGCACATGGAGGAAAACATAGGCAAAACCTTTCATGACTTGAAGCTAAAGGTATCTTCACCACTGACCAAGCAAATGAAAGAAAATATTAGCAATTGGGACTACATTAAACTAAGAAACTTCTGCTCCTCAAAAGAAATGGTGACCAAGATACAAAGACAGCCATACACTGGGAAAAACTTTTTATTCATACCCTCTGATAAGGGATTAATATCCAAGATATATAAGACACTGAATGAACTTTACAAGAATAAAACACCCAACCCCATCAAAAAATGGGGAGAAGACATGAACAGAAACTTCCTTAAAGAAGAAATACACATGGCCAAAAAGCACATAAAAAATGCTCTACATTGTTAATCATCAGAAAGATGCAAATCAAAACAATAGTGAAGTATCATCTTCACACCACAGAGACTGGTGCACATGGGAAAGAACAAGAACAACCAGTTCGGTGTCAATGTGGAGAGAAAGAGACTCTTCACTGTTGTCAGGAAAGCCGACTGGTCTAGCCATTTTGGAAGACAATAGGAGAATTCCTCAAAAAGCTAGAAATTGAGCTTCCATACAACCCAGCAACACCACTTCTGGGAATAAACCCTGGGCCACAAAGCACACAACAGAAATGCCATCTATACTTTTATGTTCATTGCAACATATTCATAATAGCCAGACTCTGGGAAAAATTGGAGTGCCTGAGAACAGATGACTGGTTAAAGAAACTGTGGTACATCTATACAGTGGAATACTATGCAGTTGTTAGGAAAAATGAGGCTATGAAATTTGCTTACAAGTGGATGGACATGGAGAGTATCGTGGTGAGTGAAATGAGTCAGAAAGAGAGAGATAGACAGAACGATTGGACTCATTTGTGGGGTATAAAAAAATAATAAACTAATATGCAAGAATAGTAGAAACAAGGGCCAGGATGAATGGTCCACAGTTGGAAACTTGCCACAAGTAGTGTGTGGAGGGGAGGGCAGCTAGGATACATAAGGGACCACTATGCCAAAGATAGTTGAAATGATCACTCGGGACAAGAACTGAATGCTGAAAGTAGGTAAAAGGACAAATGTAATAACTATTCAATATCTGTATTGCAAACCATAATGCCCAAAAAGGCAACAGGGAGAGAGAGAGAGAGAGAAGAGAGAGAGAGAGAGAGAGAGAGAGAGAGAGAGAGAGAGAGAGAGAGAGAGGAGAAGAAAAGTGCCTGGGGGAAGGGGGCGGGCGAGAAACTGGGGACATTGGTGGTGGGAAATGTACACTGGTAATGGAACATTGTATGACTAAAACCCAATCATGAACAACTTTGTAACTTTGTATCTCATGGTGATTCAATAAAAACTATATAATAATTAAAAAAAAGATAATATTTTGTGAGGAAAAAATGAAGTTGGAAAAGAAAAGGCATGTTAAGGTAAGAAATTCCTTAAAGAAACACAACAATAATTTAAAATGTAATAGTTTAAAGATATGTTTCTGGGATTTTTATTTGACTTTGTATTTATCAATGTTTTTGACAAATTTTCCCTTTGAAATCATTATGTTTTCTATACTTTTATATCTGAGCCAGAAAATTTCCCTATCACTGCTCTTTCTTAGTTATATATTTTAGAATTGGTCTTTCAGGTTTCATAAAAATGGTATTGAAATTTTTTCTTTTTTTGGGGGGGTGGGGAACCATACCAGCAATCTTCAGGGGTTACTCCAGGATCTGCACTCAGGAATTACTCCTCACAGTGCTCAAGGGACCGGTATGGATTGATGGGGAGGAGCCCCAGCCAGCAGCCTTTGAGGCAAGGGCCCTACCCATTGTATTATCTCTTCTATCTAGTTTTACCCTTTATAAAGGGTTAAAATCTACATAAACATTCTATGAATATTCCAAACATTCTATGAATATTCCAAACAATCTATACAGTCACTGCATAAAACGATGCACAGGAGACCATATTTCTACAAAATAAACATTGGGCTTCTTGGTTTTGTTTTTGGGCCACAGCTCATTTGTGGGGTCTAAAAAAATAATAAACTAATACGCAAGAATAGTAGAAACAAGGGCCAGGATGAATGGTCCACAGTTGGAAACTTGCCACAAGTAGTGTGTGGAGGGGAGGGCAGCTAGGATACATAAGGGACCACTATGCCAAAGATAGTTGAAATGATCACTCAGGGGTTATTCCAAACTCTGTGCTCAGGAATCACTCCTGGTGGTGCTCTGGGAAACATATGAGATGTCAAGAATCTAATCTGAGTCAGCCTCACTACAAGGCAAGTACCATGCTGGATGTACTATCACTCCAGCCCGATATGTTGGCATTTAATTTAATTTAACCACCATTTTTTGGTCTATAAATAGAATTAATAATTAAGTCATAGATTATTATAGGAATTACAATGTAATGTATGTACAGTGCTGAACCAGAGCCTGCTACATAAAAAACTCCAAAAATCTTCCAGTGCCCAGGGCTGTTTCCTGTCTCTGTGCTCAGGGATCACTTCTGACAGTGCTCAGAGACCCTATGCAATGCCAGGGAGAGAACTGGGGTCAACCATTCTCAAGGCAAGTGCTTACCTTTGCACCCTCATTAAAAAATAAATAAAGCGGTCTTATTTAAAGAGAGAGAACAGAAAATGTGCTCAGGAGAGAACATGGCTTCTCGAAAGAGATAAGAGAACCCCATGAAGGAAAAGGGAAAAAAAATGTCATACTCCAAGTTGGGATGTAGGAAATTCCAGAGTGTTTCTTTGTGAAATGTCCTTGTGTTTTTTTTTGAGTCTTTTTTACCCTTTGACATTCTATTGGAAGGGATTCTTTTTGGTAAAAAATGTTTACTTTTAAATCTTTATGTCAGCATTGTGTGGTTACAGGGTGGTTAGTATTGGGAATGGAGTCTTTTTATTGCTCAAGAATAAATTTTCTTGATTAAATGGAGATGTATTCAAGCTTATATTAAATATTTGACTCAAAAAGTTAAAAAATGGATAAGTCATACAAATATAAAAATTATGATACAACATTCATACAGCCCCTAAGAGTTACTTTGTGCTTCTTTTCAGTCAATATCTTCTTCCCCCCACCATGGTGGCAAATACTCTATTGTTTATATCATATACTAGATATCTATTCCTGCATAGAAGGTTATCCAAAACTTTGTAGCTTAAAAAAAGCAAGACATACTTAATTTTTTCTTACAGTCATTGTGGGTTAGGAATTTGGGACAGTATTTTCTGAAATGTTTTTTTTTTTTGCTTGAGCCTTTGCTGAGTCACATGACAGCTAGATACTGGCCTATGGTCATCTTAGTGCTTGATTGGTGGCAGGAATTAGATTAAAGCAGTTCATTTACAAGGCTGGCAAGTTCCTCTTCACATGAGTTTAAATGTCTCCATGATGTGGCTGGCTTCCCAGAATGAACAATCCAAGTAAGACAGAGGCAGAAACTATATAATGCATCGATTTTGCATATTGTCACACACTGTCACTTCCATTAGTACTGTTCTGGTTACTGTATTGAACAGACATAGCTCTTTGGGTTCAACATAAAAAATAAACTTATAAAATGACTGCCATTCACAAAGTGGCTGAACTTGTGTCAAGCCAGACTCACAGAGAAATCATTTTTATTCCCTTAATGCTGCTTTGAAGATGATGTAACAGGAAGCATATTTTGAACCCCAAAGTTTTCTTTTTGTAAAATATAAAATAGCTGATAAAGAACAGGTGGTCAAGTGAAAAGACATGAGGTTTTCTTGAATGATGACTCAGTAGGAAGACATAAATAGCTGAGATGACACGGTAAAAATAGCAAGTGATCAATGGGGCAAAAGACTTAAAAACCTGGTTGAGAAATATTAAAATGAACCTCACTAAGACCTCTGTGCTCAGCTCAGAGCAGCCCCCGGCACTGCTTCAGACTGACAGCTTACCTCGTCTTTCTGCTCCTCCATCCTGTTGTTTGAGATAATACTGCAGCTTGTGTTGTGACTGGTCAGTGTTTCACAGTGTCACTGTGGTCAGCTTTGTGGACACTAGACATCTCTGCGGAACTGATTACTCTTTATCTTTAACTTAAGCCTTTTTTATCTTTCACCTGGTGAAGTAAGTGAAAGTCTGAGTAATCTTTAATATTTTATTATTCAAGTTGATTATTATTTTACTTAGGAATGCAAAGTTAATTTTTGTGTGCACTACTTCAAAAGAACCCTCCGTTTTAGTTATGCCCGTGATGTTGACTGTGAACTACTTAATTTTCATAAAGACTCTATCTTAATAGTAGCTGCAAATGTGTTCTCAATCCTTGGGAAGCTAGGCATCTCCAAGAAGTAGAAACTAGTGCCCTACACTTAATTGAGGTACTTCTTGTGAACAGACACAGTGAAAATACACAAATCTTAAGTGTGTCAAGTCTTAATTATAATTAACTGTGATATGAAATATATCATTCAAGACAGTCACACAGACCAGTCATTATTTGGTGTAGAAGGGGACTACATAAATGAATTTAAAAACCAGTAGATAAAGATCATTGAGAGCATCTTAGAGACTAACATAGATGTAATATATATGTACATGATTAGTTTTACTTTATCAAAATTTATATAAATGGAATCATACAGTATAGACTTGTATCTGGCTTCTTTTATTTACCTGTAAGATTAATGCCATTATGTCTATCTACCATTTGTTTTTATGTCTGAGTAGTATTTTGTTATTTGAAAATAATAAGTCTGGTTATTCATAGTTCTGTGAATGGACATTTATATGATTTAAGTTTGATATTACTATTAAAGTAGACTTTAATATGAACTATATGAACATTCCATTACCCATTTTTGTTTGTGCAGTTGTTTCATCACTTAGGAATAGAATTGTTGAGTTGTTAGGTGGTAGACTATACCTAACTTCATAAGGAACAACCACAATATTTTCTAAATTGTTGTACCATTTCTCATGCATATAAAATTTCCTGTTGTTCAATTTCCTGTCAACAATCAATATTTAGTGATTTTATTTAATAATCCCTCCTGTCCCATTTCTTCACCCAGTGGTGGATGTGCCTGGCTGTGTAGGTTTAGAGTTGCAGGGTGGTCCTGAGAACCCTGGGGCCCATGCGGTGCTCTAGGGACTGAACTCAGAGTCTCCTGCATACTAGGCATGAGATCTGCTACTTATGCTGTCACCCGGGCCCCTATTCAGAAATTATTCTTTCTGTTGCCTATGTAGTGGCATCTTATTGTATGCAATTTGCATACCTTAATGATAAGACATTATTGATCATTTTTGTGTTTTCATTTGTGAAATGCCCATTGTGATTTTTAAATTTTTATTATTGATATGTCAGAGTCATTTGAAACTTTTAAATTTCCTTTCCTTTTGCGGGGAGGACATCCAGTGCTTGGTTCAGTGCTCAGAAGTCACTCTTGGTTATGCAAAGGGTGGTGGGGGTGCTGGGGCTCAAACCTAGGTCTTCTGCATGCAAAACATATGCACCAACCCATTGAGCTATCCCTCTGGCCTAAAATATTTTTATTTTATTTTATTTTGTTTTATTTTTTGACTAAAATGTCTTTATTTGTAGGTGATAATGTTATTTACTAACACAAAAAATTTCATCAGTCTAATAAGGGAATGTAGTTCATTTGCTGCTGATGAAATTAACATACAAAGTTCATAGTCCTCTTATACTAGTAATGACTGTTATAATAAAGATCCCACTAAAATTCCCACTAAAAATCTAAAAATGCAATTATATATGTATTTGTTTTTCTTAGAAATTTTTTAGACACTATGATTTAAACACTGCTAATGGTAGAGTTTCAACATTCCAGCACCACACTCTCCATCAGAGTGCCTGCTTCTCTTCACTTATGTTCCAGTGATGTACTTGTCATTTTATTTATTTATTTTTTAAATTTTTATTAGTAAATCACTGTGGGGTACAGTTACAAACTTATGAACTTTCATGTTTGTATTTAGTTTACATCCCTCCACCAGTGCCCATTCTCCTCCACCAATGTTCTCAGTATCCCTCCCACCCTCCACCCCCACCCCACCCTGCCTCTGTGGCAGGGCATTCCCTTTTGTTCTCTCTCCTGCTGGATGCTGTAGTTTGCAATAGAGGTATTGAGTGGCCATCATGTTCAGTATATAGTCCACTTTTGGTACTCTGGCCTTAAATATTTTTAATAAGATTTATCTACTTATATAGAATGAATTATGCTCATTTTAAGTCTTACATTGGGTTTAGACTAATGTGTATACCTATGTAACTACTACTAAAGTTACAATATAGACTAAGTGTCCTTTAAGAAAGCCTGGAAGCTTTGGACAAAATCAGTTACAGATTTCCACATGTCTCAGTGACTTCAGTCCTATGTATTTGCCCACTGAATTTTTCCCCCCGCTGAATTGTTTTTAAACAAGCAGTGCAACAATATGCGGGTTTTTAAAAAAAATTAGTAAAAATACATAGTAAAGTTGACTTCTTGGTATACATTTCTGTGAATTTTAACACACTTGTGGATATAACTACCACAAATACAGAATAGTCTCATAAGGTTGAAACACTGCCTGAACTATCCTTTATAGTCACATCCTTTCCTACCTGTAACTCTAAAAGAACACACTTTAAAGAAGGGTAGTGGGCCAAACTACTATTTACAATTGGTTTTTGGTTGAAACTTATTATCTTTCCTTCACCACCCAGTCAAAGTTTCCTTCCCCCATAATAATGGTGGTGGGAAGGTGCAATGGTGGTGAGATTGGTGTTGGAGTATTGAATGTAATAAATCATCCTGAACAACTTTATAAAATAATAAATTTTTAAAAATTTCCATTCCCTCTGCTAGCATACACTCTGCTATTCATGACTGCTTACCTGTTGGCATGACAAAACTCCTGAGTTTTCCGACTCTGTCAGATTTTTAGGCAGATTTGCTGCTTTTATTCCTTTATAGTTAAAAATGGGCAGGAGAGAATCAGGAGGCTCTCAGGTGAATTTCCTGAATTTACAGAACCCTCCTTACTATCATTGTGTAATAGTAATTTTATTTTGCCATGCTAATCAATGTCATTTATGCCTGTCAGGATTGTAAGCTGGAGCTATTCCTGCATGCAGGAAACTCACAATCTTTAGGTGGCATTAGGTGTATATAATTGACTCAGTAGGAGCCAAGCCCGAGATTACTTGAAGTCATCACACTTTTAAGCTTTCAGATTACTGAGCTGCAGAAAGACAAACACAAAATTCCTTAGTGATTATTGGGAATATGCTAACTGCATCATCTCCTGCTTTCATTTCTTGATTTCCAGGCTTAAGTATTTAACTGGTTCTTAAAGAATCGAAGGGGATAATTTTGCCATAAAATGGTCAGGTGATGTCCTCCAGGAATTGTGTCATACTAATTAGTGTATTGACCTCCATTGCTGTCACGGGAGATATTCAGATGCAAGAGTGGTTAGACTGGTTTTGGTGAGGATTCCTTGATTATGGACTCATATTTTGCTGCTTCAACCACTTCTGCTGCTACAATCACTTCTCTCAGAGTGCCAGGTCTGGGTAAGTTGAAGACAAAGAATAGCTAAAACAAACGGACTAAATAATGTTGTCCACTTTGTTGTTCAATGCTCTGCATTTTATAGGGAAATTTGCTATTCTTTTTGTTTGTCTTGTGGACATACCCAGCTGTGCTCAAGGCTCAGAGGCCATATGCTGTGCTTCGGGGCCAAACCCAGGTCATTTGTCTGCAAGGCAAATGCCTTGCCATTGTACTATTGCTCCCCACTGAAAATTCAATATTTCCTTTAAAACCTTTTAAATATATTTATTTTTGAACTGGGGCCATATTAGCAGTGTTCAAGGCTTAGGTACATGAAGGTCACTCATGGCAGTGTTTTTGGTATCTTATGTGGTGCTCAGGATTTAACTAGGGTAAACATCAAACAGGCAAAGTGCTTTAACCCTTGTACTCTCTCTAGTCTTGATTTATTTTTTTCTGATTTAGGTACCGAAAGTATCCTGCCCACACAGCAGAGTCTGGCTCTCTCTTCATGGCATATTCGATATGCCAAATACAGTAACAATGATGGGTCTCATCCCCCTTACCCTGAAAGAGTCTCCAATGCCACACCGCTGGGAAGAACGAGTAAAGAGAGAGCTGCTAAAATCTCAGGGCTAGGACAGATGGAGATGTTACTGGCACCCACTCAAGCAAATCGATGATCAATGGGGTGACAGTGATACAGTGATATAGTGATTCTTTTATTACGATATCATAGTTTACAATAATATTGAAGTCACTTGAACATTGAGGTGATTCAATACTGAATTCAGACACATAAAAGTGAAGGCAGACACACTTCATCTCTTCTTTCACTAGGAAAAGTTTCCTTCAACTCTGTTAGTCAAAATCACTTGCATTTAGCAATAAATATGAAGTGGAGCAAGGAGAGCCTCTTCAAACAGTGGTGCTTAGAAAACTGGGCAGATACATGTAAAAAAATGAACTCAGATCTCTATCTAACATCATGCAAAAAAGTTAAATCAAAATGGATTTAGACCTTAACATTAGACCTGAATCCATAAGGTACATGGAGGAAAATACAGGGAAAAACCCTCCATGACACTGAAACTAAAGGCATCTTCAACGATTAAACGCCACTGACCAAGTAAGTGAAAGCAAAAACAAACAAATGGGAATATATTAAACTAAGAAGCTTCTGAATCTCAAAAGAAATGGTGACCAAAATACAAAGACAGGGGCTGGAGCGATAGCACAGTGGGTAGGGCGTTTGCCTTGCACGCGGCTGACCCGGGTTCTAATCCCAACATCCCATATGGTCCCCTGAGCACCGCCAGGGGTAATTCCTGAGTGAAGAGCCAGGAGTAACCCCTGTGCATTGCCGGTGTGACCCAAAAACCAAAAATAAAACAAAAAACAAAATACAAAGACAGCCCAATAAATGGGAAAATTATTTACCCAATAATCAGCTGATGAGGGGTTAATATCAAAGATATATAGAACACTGGTAAAACTCTACAAGAAAAAAATCCAGCTCCATCAAAAATGGGGAAAAGAAGTGAACAAACTTCCTCAAAGAAGAAATACAAATAGCCAAAAGTCACATGAAAAAGTGCTCTACATTGTTAATCACTAGGGAGATGCAAAATAAAACAACAATGAAGTATCATCTCATGCCACTGAAACTGGCACACATCAAAAAGAACAGAATAATCAGTTGTGGCATGGATGCAGGGAAAGAGACTCTCATCCATTGTTGATGGGAATGCCCACTGATCCAGCCATTTTAGAAAACAATATGGGCATTTCTCAAAAAAAAAATGGGGCTGGGGCTATAGCACAGTGGGTAGGGCATTTGCCTTGCATGCGGCCGACCCGGGTTTGATTCCCAGCATCCCATATGGTCCCCTGAGCACTTCCAGGAGTAATTCCTGAGTGCATGAGCCAGGAGTAATCCCTGTGCAATGCTGGGTGTGACCCAAAAAGAAAAACAAAACAAAACAAAAAAAATAGAAATTGATTTCCATATGACCCAGCAATACCACCTCAGAGAATAACTCTGGGAACCAAAAAAAAACACAGCTGACATGCCATTTGCTCTTCGATGTTTATTGCAGCACTATTCACTGTAGCCAGAATCTGGAAACAACCTGTGTGCTCTAGGACAGCTGAGTGGATAAAGTAAATTGTGGTACATGTACACAATGGAATACTACGCAGCTGTTGGGAAGAATTGAGTCATGAAATTTGCTTATAAATGGGTGAACATAGAGAGTATCATGCTGAGTGAAATGAGTCAGAAGGAGAGGGGCAGATATAGAATGGCTGCACTCATTTGTTGGGTATTTAAAAAAAATAGTATGAGACGAATACTCAAGACCAGAAAAACAGGGCCAGGAGGACTGGGCAGTGGTTGCATGCTCGCCACAGTGTGTGTAGGGGCAAAGGGCAGTCAGGACAGAGAATGGGCAATTTGACAATACTAGTAAGACGTGATCACTCTAGAGAGAGAGAGAGTTTGGGGGTGGGGAGAGAGAAGTGAGGGAGAAGAAAAGTGCCTGCCAGAGAGGTAGAGGCAGACTTGGGGGAGGGGACCAGGAAGATAACTGCACTGGGGACTCTGGTGGTAGGAAATGTACACTGGTGAAGGGACGGGTGATGGAACATTATACAACTGAAACCCAACCACGAACAACTTTCTGTGTATTTCACAGTTATTCAGTAAAAAATAAATAAATAAGACAATGCACAAATTAAAAAAAAAGATCATCCCTAATTAAGACACTGTTGTGCAACCATCACTTTTTTGTATGCATATATACATATGCATATGTATATTCACAAAATATGTGTATATTTTTTCACCCATATATTTGTAGACAACTCATCTGAAAACTCACCTCTAGGTTTTCTATCTCATTCAGCTGTGAGTACAGGCCTCACATAAAGTCTCTGATGTAGCTCTCTGGGAGAGAGAACCATTGGTACAAGTGTGGTGAGTAAAGGGGGCTACACTCAGCCTCCTAATGTAGACTACTCTTCTTTCATGGGCTACTGCTTATCTGTAAGATGCTTACCTTTTTTTTAACTTGATGGATATGGAAGAACCTAGTTCACAATGAACAAATGGGTGGGTGGGGGGTGTTTATCGGAAGCTTGGGCCACCTCTGGCAGTGCTCAGACCTTACACTGGTTCTATGCTCAAGAATCACTCCTGATCGTAGAGCTCGGAGGACTGTATGATGTTCTGGGGATCAAACAGGGATGGGTACCTAATTAGTCCAAGGCAAGTGACTTATTCCTGTACTATCACCAGGTCTGCAATGCACAATTTTTGACACATGTATTCTAAGAGGGTGGGAAATATACAGTCGTTTTTATTGTGGGGGGGGGTGTTGGGGGGTTCACCCAGTTGAGCTCAGGGCTTATTCATAGCTCTGCACTCAGGAATCAGTCCTGGTGGAACTCAGGGGACCATCTGAAGTGCAGTATATCAAACCCAGGTTGACTGCATGCAAGACAACAGCTGCCTGCTGTCCTTTATTTTCTGTCCCTGGAGATACACTCTTCAAAGATTCTGAGATCTACCTTTTCAGGAAATTATTTACAAACAACAGAATTTGGTCATCCTCTTCAAAGGATGTTATTTCTTTGTTTTATATTCTACTACCTTGTTCTTCAATCTCATTAAAAAAATTTTTTTAGTAATGTAGGAGTACTGCTATTTATTCAGCCATTAATTAAGCTGATTGAATTGGTCATGAACTTCACATTACTTTTTTTTATTCTATTCTGAATGTTTATTTTGTTATTTTATTATTATTTTCCCCCATTTTTTAAAATCACCGTGAGATATAGGTACAAAGCTATGAGCTATGTTTGGGCTTCGGTCATATAATCATCAAACACCCATCCCTTCACCAGTGCACATTTTTCACCACCAAAATCCCCAGTATTCTCCCCTCTCCCCTTGTTCCAACCCTTTCCCTGCTTGTGTGGCAGACAATTTCCCCCATACTCTCTCTCTACTTTGGTTACATTCCATATTTCAACACCAGTCTCACCACCACTTAAACCTGCCGAAAAGGCAATGCTAAACAACTTGTTTTGTATTGCTTGTTATGGATAGAATATAATGTCCAGGAAATTCTGTGTCATTCTCTTTCGGGAGCTTTAGTTTATAGTCTCTGGGTCTTGACCATTGATGAGATTACATGACACCAGGGACAGTTTGTGGGTGTGACTGCCAAGCTACTGGAAAACTGTGGATCTGGGGGAAGGAGGTGGAGTCCTGATCCAAGCAAGCCTGGGGCTCTCAGTCACAGGTTTCCACCTACCTCTGTGCTGCTACAGGCCCTAACTGCACCTTTAGATCTCTTTTGAGATTTATGGGTCTCTGAAATAAGACCAATAAATGAGCTTATATAGCTGAGCTGGAGGTGGTTTGTGGCTGTTTAATTCTTGGTAAACTTGGCCCCAAGTTGTTTTGGTCTGGCCAAAGGCACAGCAGCAATTTGGGGGTATTTGGAAGTCTGAAGACATCATCAAGCTGCTGATGCACTTGCCCCACAGGTACAGGTTCATCTGCTGGCAGCACCATACCCCCACCTCATTTAAAAATATTTTTCAAGTATACTTGGCATAATAACCTCTTCAAAAAATAACTATGTAAATTATAACTAACAGTCTTGTTAGACTTGATACCTTTGTTCCACATTAATTTATTTTGCAGTAAGACCAAACTCTTACTGTGATTTATGTTCACTTTACAGCAAATTGAGACCTGTTATATAATCAGAATGAACAGCTTATCCATCAACACTTGTAGGGCTCAAAAATCATTTCAATATTTTAAGTGGTTGTTGAAGTTTAAAATGGAGTTATTTTTAATTTTATAAAAAATTAGTAGAAACAGGTACAATTTGGTATTAACTGGTTTTAAAATATTAATAATTGTTAATTGTATTAAATATTTTAAAACTTAGATTTATAATAAAATCATGAGTATTGTTGGTTTCCAAAAATAAAGATGCTTGATTTGTGTTCCTCAACTTCTTGTCATTAATGCTTGGCTAAGAAATCTCTAAAATTTTTTCCTAATGACTGAAACATAATCATGCAAGTTTGTAGGTCTGTAACTGTATCTCATAGTTTTCATTAAAATAAAATAATTAAATTTTAAAAAATTAATTCTAAATTATGGGATGTTAACATATTGATATTTTGTATGTTTGTTTAGGTACTATGGACTTTGAAGAACCACAAATTGTTGCAATGTATCAGATTGGTTTTTGGCCTCCCAAGAACCAGTGTTTGCCCCATGGCAGATGATACTATGTCCATTAAGAAAGCATGCACTTTGCCAAAGAATGAAATATAATATCTGGTGAATCTCCTTTTAGTTCCTACAGCAACACATTCCACAGTTCCAAGCTACGTTCCAGCACATGAAGCATGTGGTGTGAAAGGCTGCCACATTTGAGCAGGGACTAAAGTAGGAAAAGGTTTGATAACAGGTCCAGGCTGTGAAGTAAGCAATACTACTGCTTGAACAATACAAGCTGTCAGGTTCTATGTTTTAGAAGTTCCAATGATGGAAAAAGATGCACAGCAGAGACTGTAATAATCCTAAATGGGATAATCCAAAATCAGAATTGTGCAAGTTATAGGTAGACTCAGCACTTGAGAATGAGTGTTTTCTTACTTCAAACACAGAGGGATCATCAGAATCCTCTCCTGTCCCTCTCCCCACGGATAAAGCTCCCCTGACATTGTTAGATGTCTCAGTACTAGGATTATTTCTGTTTTCTTTCATCAGCTTTATAGGTTTAGATTTTATATTTGCATCTATGATCCCTTTTCATAGATTATGTGTTTGTAGAACTGTTGGGAGGCAATTTTCTTTAGTCAGCTTCTGCATAGCTTTTGATATCTCCTGTTTGGGACTATCTTTTCAAGTTGTCTTATAACAATTATCTTTGGAAAATATAACATCTCTTTCTGGAGCTCAGGGCCAAGTTGTTTGCTATTTATGATAGAAATATGATCATTTCCACACTGGAAAAAAAAGGTTAGGAGGTTTGATAGCAATATTGGGGGTGGGGTGGGGGAATGTACCAGTGATATATGGTGTCAAGGTTTACTCCTGGTTCTGTGCTTAGGGATCACTCCTAGCAGTGCTTGGGAGATCATTTGTAGTGCCGAGGAGTGAACCAGAGTTAGTCATGTGCAAGGCAAGTGCCTTAACCCTTGTAATATCTCTTTAGCCCTTGCAAGTAACATTTGAAGGAAACATTAGGATTTTCTAAATAGGGATATTCCCAGGGGAACTCAGTTCACTGAAAGTGCTGTGTAACCAGGCCATTGTTGCTTTGCCTGGTGGGGATTAAGACTTGGGGAGCAGGCACTAATGTTAGTCAGACTGCCGCCATTGATGTGATTAATAACTGTTCTGTGTATGACCCAGGAGTCTCATATTTTCTGCCAATGTCTATGATATTATGTTGGCTGACTTGTTTTCAAATAAATAAAGAAAATATGACCCTTCACAGTCCTTGACAGTTTCAATCACAAAGATATCGATAAGCTATGGCTTTCTGAAATAGAAATGACAAAAGCCTCCCTGTAGCCTATCTGACATGATTTGAGGAAAGTCCTTGGGATTAGCAACAGCCATATTACTCAAACATATCACTCAATGAAGCAATAAATAGTCTTCCACTCTGTTCTCTGTTGCTGAAGCAAAATTAAAGAGATGACTGAAGACTGAACACTGGCAAGGAGGTTCAAAGGTAGTTGTCTGAGTGATGACTGATTGTTATTAACTCTTCTTGAATGGGAGTTGAAGGATAATCTAATGGTCAGACTTATACCTATCCTACTATAACTACTAGTACCAAGATCCGTCATAGACTAGAGGAAGGCTTTTTTATCCTTTGGTGCCAGGGATCAAATTCAAGGCCTCATACATTCAAGGCAAGTTGTTTAATCTCTAAATGTTTAAGTTGGGGTCTGAGCAATAGCTCAACAGGCTGAATTTGCTTTGCAGGAAAGAGGCCTAAATTTTTTTAAAAAATTATTTTCCCCTTACATAAACACCTTATATAAACACTGTAGTTTACAAAATTGTTTGTGATGATTTGTTACAGACATTCAATATACCAACACAAATCCCATCACCATTGCACCTTCCCATCTCCAGTATTCCAACCACCCATAAAGCCTGCTCCTATATCAGGCCCTCAATAATTTGGTTTTTATCGCTTGTTATAATTTTCTAAAAGAATAATCAAAAAATTTTTTCTCAGAAGAAAATTAGTGAAGATTGTGTATCTCACTATAGATCTATTAAGCCCTGTAAAAGAAATTACCAAAATGTTATTACAGTAGGTTAAACCTTCTGTGTTGACATTTTGTTATTTGAGGTTGGGTGCCTTCTACATTACATCCCATCCAATATGATGTGATACTCCTGGTTTATCATGTTGTACGGTGTGAAGAGTTAAAGCTGGAGTTAAAATTTTAACATGACATCTTGGGGTGTGTGTATTTGTGTGTGTGTGTGTGTGTCTGCCAGGGCTTCTGGAAGAACAGGGAGATGGGGGGAGGGAGGAAGACCATCCCTGAAAGCCTAGAGATTTCAGTTACAAAACCCATATACCTGAATTTTTCAACAGATTAATTTCTGGATGAGGCTGGTCTTCACCAGTGGAGTCCGTTTGGGAGCATGATGGGAATTGTGGAGTGTGGAGGTTTTCGGTTCCAGGACTCTGACTGGGTGGGTGCTGGATTGAATAAATTTCCCTCCAGGCATAAAAGAGATAAAGGACTCATAAGTGACAGATGCGAAGTTACTACTGGTACTACAGAAATAAAAAAAAAAGGTCATAAGATTCTTCTATAAACAATTATATGCAAACAAAATGGACAACCAAAAGAACTGAACAAATTATCAGAAATTTAAAAAATAGAACCAGGAAAAATTAAAAAATTTGAACAGATTAATTACAAATATAGAAATTGAAATAATAATCAAAATCAAGTTTCCTTAAGTACAAAACTCCAGAACCATATGGCTCCACTAGTGAATTCTATAAAACTTTTGGAGAATAAGCAAAAGCAAAACCCATCCTATTGGCCGCCTAGATGTGACCCCGGGGGCCGCACGCGTGTGCGGCCTCTCCGCAGCTGCATGAGCGTGAATCCAGACCCAGCTAAACTACTTTCGGGATGGGCAGCTCCTCGCAGAATCTCACCAGCCTGAGAACTAAACCTCGGCCCCATGCCCGCCCAGGAGTGGAAAGGTATTTCTCTCTCTGCCTCTTTCTTTCCGGAGATGAAGGGTGTGGTGACCGCCATATTATGACGACCACAGATGGGGTTTACAAGCTTGCATTGATCCAATATCTGGAAGAAATCTCCCTGGACTTAGTTGCTAAAGTACAGAAATCCAAAACTGCGCGGCTGCAGTAGTTTTCTCTTCATAACAGGTCTGACTCTAGTGGGGTACTCCTAATAATAGTGAGGTTTGTGTTGAAATATTGAATGTAACCAAAGTAAACAGAAAGTAAAGTGAAACTTATCATTTACAAGGCGGGGGCAGGGTGCAGGATGGGAGGTGTACTGTGTGGGTTGTTTTTTTTTTTTTGGTGGTGGGATATGGCGCTGGTGAAGGGATGGTTGTTTCAGAATCGTTTAACTGAGACTTAAGCCTGAAAGCATTGTAATTTTCCACATGGTGATTCAATAAAATAAAATTCTTATAAAAAAAGAGTATAAAAAAATAAAATGCATTAAAGACAAAAAAAACCCATCCTATTACATTAAAGAAATAGAAGATACCAAAAATTAGAAAAACATATAATGATCAGATTAAATGAATAAACATTAATTATATGTCCTTCTAATTAAAACAATCTATAGACTCAGTAAAACCCCTATCAAAATACTAATGGCACTTTTCAAGGGAACAGCAGACAATTAAAAACATAAAACCCCAAACAGCCAAAATAATTCTGAGATAAAAGAGAAAAATGGAGTTATCATAATTCCGGACTTCAAGTTTAGTAATGTAATTTAATAGAAAGAAAGACAAATGTAATTTAATAGAAAGAAAGCCATAAACAAACCCACTCATTGTGGTACAAGAATCAAGATTATACTTTGGAAAAAGAAAACTTCCTCAACAAATAGTTTTTGAAAAATTGAACTGTAACAACATGCAGAAAATGAGACCTAATTGTTATTTAACACCATACAGAAAAAGTAACTTCAGTATTAGACCTAAAACCATAAAATAAGTAGAAGACAACTTTGGTGATGCACTCCAGTATCACAACATTAATTTAGAAACTCAGTTTTAGTGACCTGAAAAATAAAAGCTAAAATAAACAAATGGAACCATTAAAAATTAAAAGGATTCTTCATATAGATAGAAAGTACCTCAAAGCAAAAAATACAACCTATAATTTGGGAGAAAATATATCCACAAGGGGTTAATATCTAAAATATGTAAAGAACTTTTACAACTCAACAAAAGCAACAACATGCTCCCCAGACTATCTACAAAAGGGCTATAGACTCACATACGCTCTCTTCAGAGAACACATACAGATGACTCATAGACACATGGAAAAATACCCCACATCACTAATTATTAGGGAAATGCAAATCTAATTGTTATAGTGGCCTACATCCAAAGACTGTAAACAAGTGTTAGTGCAGATGTGGATTAAAACGAACTTGTATACTATTGGTGGGAATGCATCCTGGAATAAATTGTATGGAGGTGTTTGGGAGATTCTTTTAAAAAATGTAAAAGGAGGCTGCATCTGGTTTAACATGGTGGTAGAGTGCCTGCCTTGCAGGTACTTGGTGAGGCTGTAAATATGATCCCTGAGACACATGCTTGAATGTGCTTCCAGTGGCTAATTGAGATTCTCTGTCTCATGACAGAGTCTGATCTCCAGAGCACCACAACCATGTATACGTGAGTAAAGCTAAAAGTGGGCAACTGCTGCTAAGCCCCACCACAAATAGGCAGGTGAACATCACAACTGGAATGTGTAGCCCTCCATGAGTTCTTCCCTCAAAAAAAGCCAAAATAAAATTTATGACACCGGGTAATCTTGCAAATTGCATAAGGACCACAACCAAACACATGCACAATGTTAAGTCAAATAAAAAAATTGCTAAACATGCATAGAAAATTTGCTATATTGCCATCATACTAAAAAATAGAAATAAATCTCTGTAGTAGAAAAAAACCCTGAAGTGTTATATTCAAATTGATTTTCTGTCTATCACTTATTTTATTACTTATAGAAATAGAAGGGACAAGAAAAAAACCAATGACTCTAATCTTATGTCTGTTATAGAGTGCTAAATTTAGAGTCCTATAAATTTTTGCAGGGATTGCTCATGGTTCTTTCTCAGGGATCACTCCTTGTGGGGCTTGAGGAACCATATGGTGTGTCAGGAGATAAATCTGTGTTGACCATGTGCAAGGCAAGTGTCCTACCTGCTATGTTATTGCTCTGGTCCCTCCTTAGACTTTTTTTTTTTTGACTTTTGACAACATCACTCCAATCTTTGCCATTCTATTGACAGTGCTTTCTCCTTCTCCGTCTGTATTAAATCTTCCTCTGCCTCTCTCCTATAAGGATTCTTGTGTGTTCACTTCAGCAGTATGTACACAAAAATTGAAACAGTACTGAGATTATCATGGTCTCTATGCAAGAATTATGTGCAAATTTGTGGTTCCATATAGTTAGGTCAAAGATCAAGTCTTTGTGGATGTTTATAACTACAAACAGCTCATGCCCATGAAGTACTCTGTGGGTATCTCCTTGGACAAAACCACCACCAACAAGATGTCTTCAGAGAACCTGATTTAAACGTAAGGCTCTGTGAGAGGTTAAGATCAAGTTTGAGGAGAGATAGAAACCTGGCAAGAGCAAATGATTCTTTCAGAAGCTGCAGTTTTAGGTCTGTTTTGTTTTAATCATTAAAAAATAAGCAAAAAAAGATGCTTGTGATTGCATTCAGGGCTTTTAGAAAAAGTTGATAATACAGGATAAGGTCTTCATATTAAAATCCTTAATTTGGGGCTAGATAGTTCAGGAGTGAAGGCACTGCCCCCAGCCTGGTTCCACATGGTCCCCTGAGCATTGCCAGGTGAAGCCCTGGAGATTCCTCCTGCTATGGTTTTGGAGGCCCCTAAACATTGCACGCAGAGTGTGGGTAGTTCACGGCCTTCAGGGCTGCATCCTCAGGCACTGTACTGAGCCTTTGGCCTGGTTGGCTGATCTCACAGTCAGCTTCCAAACTTCCTCAGCACAGCTTGGAGAATAGCCCTAGACTCCCAACAAAAAATAAAGTCCTTCGTTTAATCTCATCCACAAAGTTTTTTTCATGTGAGGTAATATTCCCAGGCTCCAGGCATCAGGATATGCTGTCTTTTTTGTCTCATTTTGGGAGCCATTATCCAGTTTATATTACAGCCTATTTTCCGAAGGTAGTATGACAGGTCAGAGAGATAGTAGAGTGAATAAGGCACGTGCTTTCCAGGCAGCTGGCCTGTATTGGATTCTCACCACCTCATATGATCCCCAGAACCCTGCCAGGAGTGATCCCTAAGCACACCAGGAGTAAGCCCTGAGCACAGTTGGGTGTGGTTAAAAAACAAAGATGTCCCCCCACCTCAAGAGTATTATAAAACTTTTCAGGTTGAATAAAAAGTAAATAATAATGTGGTTCTATTTTTCCACAATTGGTCTTGTGCTGCTATCTATTATCATAATTTTACTTTCAGGTATGTTCTAAATTCTTTACCACATTGACACTGATTTTTCTTTAAGCCATCAATTAAATTTAAGCTTAAAAATATCCAACTGCTCCCACACAGTGACCATTTTTAGTGTTCTTCAATCCTTTTATAGATCTGGACTTTAACTGGCTTCTATCTCTTTATGGTTGAAAGATTTCCTTCATATTTATTGCCGTGCAGGGAAGCTGTTGATGAATTCTTTCAGATATTGGGTTTCTAAAGAATTTTGCATTTCACTTTGTTATTTAGTTGCTCAATTATTAGACCTCCCAAGGAGTGCTCAGATGCGCTGGGGCCTGGCTGTACCTTGTGACTCTCAGCCATCTGAGCCCACCGATTTAATGCTCTTACCTGAGGATGGGGATGCTGTATCCTTGAGTCCTGCCTTGCTAGAGCCTCCAGGGTCACATGCAGTGATGAATGAAGAGCCACAAGAACCTCAGCATCAAAATAGGTTCATGTTATTTCCCTAATCCCTCAACTTACTTTTTAAAAAAACATTATTCTGGGAAAAATATTCAGGATCTGCTATTTCTTGTCTTTTAATATTTTATGCTGTTCTTTCTCTTGATTTGCACTGTTCTTGACAAAATATCTGCTGTCAGGCAGGGGTCATGTGCTCAACCCTGATTCGATTCTCCCATACCACATGGTCTACCCTAGCATTGCCAGGTGTGGTCCTGGAAGATGCTCAGCAACCACCTGAGCATCACGTAACTAGACCTTGGAATTGAGTCTTCCTCTAGTTGGCCCGGTGTTGCTCGGGGGCCCCGTAGAGTCCCCCAAATCCTTGTCATTCCAACTTTTCCTCTCTGCAAGATATGCATTTTTTTATCCTTTAGGATTTTTAAATTTTTAATTACTTTGAAGCAACGTGATACTGTATCTTGTTTCCTTCAAGTTCTTTGTGCTTGATGTTCCTTGAATTTCTTGCATCTGTGGGGTCATATGTTTTCTCACATTAAAAAAATTTAGGAATCTATGTATTTAAAGGATTATGTACTTAAAATCATTTGAAACTATTCCAGTTCAAAAAATCCTGATAAACAATTTTTTAAATATTTTTAGAAATTCACTTGTCATCCCGTTGCTCATTGATTTGCTCGAGCGGGCACCAGTAATGTCTCCATTCATCTCTGTCGAGTGCTAGTGTAGCCCAATGGCGTCTGCTCGCTCCAGGAACACAAAGAGCTTCAAACCGTTCATTCATCATGGTCTTGATGAAGATGTCTGACCATCTTGTAGGTGGACAGCTAGGTGTTCTTTTGACATCCCATGGAATCCAATTGATAATGGCTCTAGTCCAGCGTTCATCTCCAAATTGCATTATGTGTCCATCCCATCTGATTTTTGATGCCTTGGCAAACAAGGCAGCAACCCTGATCGATGGAGGTTGGAACTCCAGATTCCTTCTCTCACTTGAGATATATATTTAATATATATAAATACATATTATATATAAATAAAATATGTAAATATATAAAGATATATGTTCAAAATATATTTAAATAATATATTTTATCACTTTGTATCACTTGTCATCCCATTGCTCATTGATTTGCTCGAGCAGGTGTCAGTAACATCTCTATTCGTCCCTGTTGTGTGCTAGTGTAGCCCAATGGTGTCTGCTTGCTCCAGACACACAAAGAGCCTCAAACTGTTTGTTCAGGGTCTTAATAAAGAAGCCTGACCATCTCATAGTTGGGCAGCCACAAGCTCTTTTGACATCCCATGGAATCCAGTCGGTAACAGCTCTAGTCCAGAGGTCGTTTCCAAATTGCATTACATGTCCAGCTCATCTGATTTTTGATGCCTTAGCAAACAAGACAGCATCCCTGATCCTTGATTGTTGATGGAGGTCAGAACTCCAGATTCCTTCTCTCACTTGAGTGAAATGTGATATTCAAGCATAGCTCTTTCGATTCTTCTTTGGAAAACCTGAATAGCGTTCTTATCATTTTCGTAGGGCCCAGGTCTCTGAGGTATGTGCTAGTGCAGGAAAAACAGTGGAGTCGAAGATATATGCCTGGAGCCAGATGTTCTTTGTCCTCTTAACAACTTCTTTGACACTCTTGAAGGTGTTCCACGCCGCTCCTTTCCTCCTGCGCAGCTCAGGTGCCAGGTCGTTCGTCATGTTGAGTTCTCAACCTAGGTACACATAACTGCTGCGTTCAGAGATGTCCATTCCATTGGGAGCAAATGGAAAGTCAGGAGCTAGTCCATTTCTCATAAACATTGTCTTCGTGAGATTCAGCTGCAGTCTGACCTTTCCACACTCACGGTCAAAGTCGGCCAGCATTCGTGCCATTTGGCTAATGTTTGGTGTTATTAGAATGATGTCATCAGTGAAGTGAAGGTGGTGTAGTTGCTGACTGTCTATTTTCACTCCCATTCCTTCCCATTCCAGTCATCGCATGGTGTTCTCGGGGATGGCACTGAAGAGTTTCGGTGAAACGGTATCGCCCTGCCGAACCCCTCTCTTTATGGCAATGATCAATTCCTTGTAGAATGGTGAAATCTTGGTGGTGAATCGGTAATACAGCTCTCGGAGGATCTTGATGTACTGAGTTTGAACACCCTGTTTGGCCAGGGCTTTGATGACCACTTCAGTCTCAAGAGAATCAAAGGCCTTCTTTAAATCAATGAATGTTAGACAGAGCAGCATCTTGAACTCTTGCGAAACCTCAGTGAGCTTGGTCTACATGTGGATATGGTCAATGGTGCTGAATCCTTTTTGGAACCTGGTTTGCTCGCATGGTTGTCCTTAGTCTAGTGTTCTGCCAATTCTATTCAGGATGACTTGAGTGAATAACTTGTAGACAACAGACAAGAGGCAGATCAGGCGATAGTTGCCGATGTCGTGGATGTCTCCCTTCTTGTGCAACAGAACAGTCCTGCTGGTTTTCTACTGGACGGAACCTTGCATTCAGACAGGTAACGTGTGAAAAGCTGGACCAGTGTATTGACGAGTACTGGTGGCAGATTCTTCAGGTGTTCGGGTCTGACCTTGTCTGGACCAGGTGTTGTGCGCTTGAAGGGAGAATGTTGGGAATGACATATCCATTCTGTGGAATTTGGTATGTGGGAAGTGGACCTGGCTATTGAAGAGATCTGAGTAGAAGTCATGGATAACTTTTTCCATTGCCCTTCTGGAAGATGTAATAGATCCATCAGCATGTCGGAGGGCAGTCAGTTTGGTCTTATAGTTGGTGAAGGACAGGCAGGTGTTGCAAATACTTTTCCCAGCTTCTGCCGCATCGGCCAATATTGCTGCTCTTCTCTCTTTGAGTTCTTCCTTTATTGCTTCTCTGCTTTGCAAGCTCAGATGTTAGCTTGTGATTGCCTGAGGCTCTCGCCAAAACACGTTTGGAATGAGCTCGAGAGTTTCTGAAGACAGGCGTCTTTTTGTGGCTTTCTCTCTCTCAGTGTTCCTCGCACAATCATGGAGATGCTAAACCAGTCTATTATATTCCTCGTAGATATTGTCAACAATGGCATCTTCCCATATGCCGCAATAGTGCCAAAGAGCTCCCATTTGGTGGTTGTTCTGGGAGATCTCTTCTTAAACTTTGAAGCCCTTTCTCCCTGCTCCATGAAATAAAATTCTGCATGAAGGAGTTGGTGGTCTGATCCCATTTGAAATTTTGGGACAACAGCGACATCGGTCAGGCAAGACTGTTGTTTGAATATGATGTGGTCAATTGTGTTGTGGAACTGTTAACAGTTTAACTGTTAAATTAAAATTTGAAATTGTTTTAATACTATTTTTATTGCAGTATGGGGACTTACAATACTGTTAATAATACTTCTCATGCATGCATCATTCCAGTACCACCTCCTTCACCAGAGAGACAGCTTCCCTCCACAGCTGGATAGTTTGTTTCACTATGACATGCACATGAAGCTGTCCTGCAATTGCTAATTTCTCTTTTCTCTCTTGCTGACCAAACTCAGAGTCTTCTACATGCAACATATGTGCTCTAGCACTGAGTTGCAATACTCAGCAATTCTTTGCCTGTACATGTTTTGTTTAACCATTTTTTGTCCCTAGATCAGAGGTCCCCAAATTTATTTCACCTACTTACCCTTTTCAGGAAATAAAAAATTAGCTCCACTCACCAGAAATCTACCTTAGGTGAAAACCAGAAAGTGCCTCCACAAGTGCACCCCAAGCTTTTACACATCCCTGCACTGTTTCAGCACCCTCAAAAGCTGTGATACTATCCACTTTAGAAAACACTGCTCTCGACCAACTAGAGGAAGGCTCAATTCCAAGGTATGATTACGTGATACTCAGGTGGTTGCTGAGCATCTTCCAGGACCACACCTGGCAATGCTAGGGTATCACTGTATCACTGTTTCACTGTCATTCTGTTACTCATTGATTTGCTTGAGCGGGGGCCAGTAACGTCTCCATTTGTTTCTATCGCATTCAGGGTCAGAGGAATGAGGCCCATTATTGTTACTATTTTTGGTATATTGAATACGCTACAGGTAGCTTACCAGGCTCTGCCATGCAAAATTCTGTATCTCGCTCTTCTGGGAGCTTTGTTTTATGGTCTCTGGATCTTGGCCATTGATAAGATTATATGGCATGGGGGGCAGTTTGTGGGTGTGACTGCCAAGCTACTGGAAAACTGGGAATCTGGGTGGAGGAGGCCCAGTCCTTATCCAGGCAGGCCTGGAGATCTCAACCACAGGTCTTGCACACCTGGGTTCCTCTGTCAGTTCCTTCATGTGTGAAGCTCGTCTGAGTGTGTGGAGAGTGACCTCGAGCATGGCTGTGCTGGTTCTGGAGGTTTTCAGCTGCTGGGGTTCTGCATGAGGCAGGGAAGGAAACTCAACCCACCCCCATCCGTGGGGGCCCTGGTGAAGACAGTCTGGTGCGGGGGCAAAAGAGTCTGCCAATGCTAGGGTAGATCATACAATATAGTTCTGATAATTTTCATTGCTCTGGTTCACTAGTGCTATAATCTGTCATGTCTGGGAGCAGCATCATAAACTTCCCCACTTCATTATATATTGTTTTCCTATTTCTTTGCATGTCTTTTATGTTTTTTAATTGGTTGTTGGACATTGTGATTTTGTTTTGTTATGTCCATACACATTCTTGAGTGTTTTCTTTTGCGCCACACCTGGCAGTGCTCAAGGCTTACGTCTGGTTTTGCATTCAGGAGTCACTCATGGTGGGATTCAGGGGACCATATGGAATGCTGGGGACCAGGCCCATGCACAAGGCAAGTGCTCTACCTTCTGTACTCTCTCAAACCCCTATACATTTTGTTATTATTATTATTATTATTATTATTTTTGCCACATCCTGGCTTGTGTAGGGCTTGCTCAGGGCTTACTCCTGGATCTGTGATCAGGAATTACCCCCAGTGGGGTTCAGAGTGCTGGCAATCAAACCTGGGTTAAAGCAAGTGCCCTATCCACTGTACTATCTCTGCATCCCCTACACATTTTGAAAGTTGTTTTAGATCGCAGCAAACCATTCTTTTTAGATATTACTCTTGAAATTTTGTGCAAGGTCCAGAGGAATGTTTACTGATTTGATTCTTCTGAGACTAACATCTCTGGGATTATTTTTGGTGTTTGTGATCTCTAAGCATAATACCTTACCATACTTTGAGTGTTTCTTTCCTTAGCCTTGGGTAGTTTCCAACTTTCTGAACAGTGATCATTAATCAGCTATGGGCCTAAAAAGGGTACTCTAATATTTATGGAGTGCTCTTTGGACTGTTCTTTTATCTCTTCTGCAATATTATTTCTTCTGAACTGTAGCTTCCTTGTGGCCTTCCTGAACATCTCCTAAACTGAAGAAAGGCTCTTGTCTTACCCTGGCTGATTTCCAGCCTTTCCAGGAGTGATTCTGGAAGGCAGAGCCAGAAGTAAGCCTCACACACAGCCAGTGAGGCAAAAAAAAAAAAATCAGGGGGAAAAGGATATCTCAGGGCTCACTTTATTTTCTGTTCTATTATCACTTGATGCCTGATGGCTAATGTCCTGAAATACACTTTTATATATTTTGTTTGAATTTTTTAGTTGTTCATTTTTTTGAATTTTTTAATAAATTCAAAATAGGAGAATAAGCCTAGTTAGCATTACTCCATCTGTACTGGAAGCACACAACTTTACATAATGCCTTGAAAAATTATATAAGTGATACATGTCTACGGTACCAACTCAAAAGATTTTATAGTAGTTAATATCTCCATGGTCAACTCAATTATTCTGGGCACTGACTCAAAATTTTTCCAGTTTGGATTAGCTGGGAGGCATGGATATAGTAAATCTCTATAATAATATCATTTGATTTGTTTTTATTCGTTGGATTTTTCTTTTCCCATTGAAATACATTAGCACTATTAAAAATCAATTGAATGTATGTGATTTGGTATGTTTCTACACTGTGTTCCTTTAATCTGCCTTCTATAAAACTATACTGCTTTGATGACTATAGTTTCATAATAACTTAAAAATATTTTTAAAAACCTGTGATATAGTTACAAAACTGTTCATGATTAACTTTCAGTCATACAGTGTTTCAACATCCATCCCTTTAATGATGCATTTCCAAGCCACCAATGTTCCGAGTTTTCCTCTTGTCTGGTCCCTGGCCCTGCCCCTGCAGCCTGCCTCTATGGCAGACACTTTTCTCCCCTCTCTCTTATTTTCCTTTTATGCAATGATCTGAAATACTGTTACTGAAAGGTTATCACACATATCACTTTACCTCCTTTCAGCACTCAGTTTGTGTCCAGAGTGATCATTTCCAACTATCATTGTCATAGTGGTCCCTTCTCTGTCATAACTGTACTCCCCATCTCCCTTGCTGGCATGATTCTACCATGGACCAGTCCTCTGGTCCTTGTTTCTACTGTCTTTGGGTATTCTTCATCATCATCATCATCATCATCATCATCATCATCATCATCATCATCATCATCATCATCCCGTTGATCATCGATTTTCTCGAGCGGTCTCATTAATGTCTCCATTCTTCCTAGCCCTGAGATTTTAGAAGGCTCTCTTTACTTGTCCTTCCCAACATTGTAGGCTCTTTCAGGGTCAGGGGAATGAAACCCATCATTGTTACTGGTTTTGGCATATGAATATGCCATGAGGAGTTTGCCAGGCTCTCCCATGCGGGCAAGAAACTCTCAGTAGCTTTGCCAGGTTCCCAGAGAGGGAGAACTAGGCTATAAACTCCTTCCAGGAGCTTGGTTTATAGTCTCTGGATGTTGGTCGTTGATGGGATTACACAGTGCCAGGGGCAGAGTCTCTTGCCCCCATTCCTGGCTGTCTTCACAGGGGCCCCTTCGAGGGGGTGAGTTGTTTCCCTCCCCGCTCCCAGCAGACCTCCGCAGCCAAAGACCTCCGGAGCCCAGCCACAGTCATGCTCAAGGCCCCTCTCCACATGTTCCGATGAGCCTCACGCATGAAGGAACCGCTAGAGGAAATCAGGTGTGCAGTGCCCGGGGTTGAGATTTACAAGCCTGCTCGGATCAGGACTGGGCCTCTTCCTCCCAGATCCCCCATTTTCCAGTAGCTAGGTGATCACACACAGCGATTCAATTAAAAGACAACAACCCAACAGTACTTCAAATCACTTCAACAGTACTTCAAATAAATTATTCATATACAATTTTTAAAAAATATCCCGCAAATGAGTATAATCATTTTGTTTGTCCCTCTCCCTATGACTTCATTCAGCATGAGACTCTCCATGTCCATCCATTTATAAGCAAATTTTTTAACTTCATTTTTCCTAGCAGATGCATAGTGTTCCATTGCTTAGATATACCATAGCTTCTTTATCCACTCATTTGGTCTCAGGCACTTGGGTTGTTTTCAGATTCTGGCTATTGTGAACTGACTGCAATGAACATAGGAATGCAGATGGCTTTTCTGCATTGTATTTTTGGGCCACTAGGGTATATTCCCAGGAGCAATATTTCTGGGTCCAATAGAAGCTCAATTTCTAATTTTGAGAGGAAGTTCATGTAGTTTTCCGGAAAGGCTGGACCAATTGGCATTCCAACCAGCAGTGAATGAGTCCCTTTCTCTCTGCATCCAGGCCAGCGCTAGTTCTTTTTGATGTGGGCCCATCTCTGTGGTGTGAGATTTATCTCATTGTTTTTTTGATTTGCATCTCTCTGATAACTAGAGGGAGAGGGCACTTTTTCCTTGTGCCTTTTGGCTATTTGTCTTTCTTCTTTGAGGAAGTTTCTGTTCATCTCTTTTCTCCATTTTTTGATGTGGTTGGATGTTTTTTTCTTGTAAAGTTCTACCAGTACCTTATATATCTTTGTATTAAACCCTTGTCAGATAAATGCTAAATAATTTTTTCCATCTTTGGGTGGTCTTTGTATTCTGCTCATTATTTCCTTTGAAGTGCAAAAGTTAACTTAGTTTAATGTAGCCCCACATATTTATCTTTGCTTCCATTTGCTTGGTCAGTACTATTTCATCCCTGAATTTGACTTTAGTTTCAATGTCACGGAGAGTTCTGCCTACATTTTCCTCTATGTAACTTATGAATTCAAGTCTGATATCAAGGACTTTAATCCATTTTGATTTGTTTTTTGTTTGAGGAGTTAGAAAGAGGTCTGAGTTTTATTTTTTAGCATGTAGCTGACGTGATTTCCGAGCACCACTTACTGAAGAAGCTTTCCTTACTCCATATTTTTTTTGCTCATTTAGTTCTAATAACTTTTTTAAAATGCTGTTAATTATGAAGGCCAATGGGTAGATTAATGCTGTATAGTTTGCTCCTGTATGCTAATTTAACAAGTCTGATCATTCAGATTTTACTAGCAGAAGCAGAAACTAGATTTAATCAGTTTCCAGGGGTGTCGAAAACTGTAGGAAACTAGGAATTCAAATCTAGAAAGTTTGAAGATGTGTTTAAAGTTAATATAACATGTTCTGATTTTTAGTTCTTCTTCCTATCCTTTTCTTTACATTGGTTATGTTAGTGTAACAAATAAATTTGATCACTAACTATAATTTTTCTTGTTATATACACTGAAACACAATATTAACTGTAAACCTCCATGATTTTTGAAACACATCCAGAAAGATGAAATAATACATTTCTGGTATGCTAGAAGGTTTCTTCACACCCCTTTTAGATTGCTCACTTCCAAACTGTAAGGATATCCCAGAGGCGCTCTGCATCAGCTTTCGAGAGCTAAAATCTCACGATTCTTGAAACAGAGCCATTATTAACAAATTACATCAAATTCATGCCTTTAAATACTAAAGCGATTTACTGTCACTGAAAAAATTTACTTGTGAGAGTGTTTTAAATATCCCCTCCCCACCCCCAAGCTAAAATGAAATCAAATGAGAGAAAACTCTACGTGGGAAAATGGCATCTGCTAGCATGAAACCTGATGCTGGGTGTGGCACAACTAATTTTAAAGTTCATTTAATTTTTGCTTGGGGGCTCAGAGGATCACGACGGAGCCGGGACGGAGTCTGGGGCTCACCCTCTGACCCATCTCCCGGCCTTTACTGTGCTCAGGGAACCAGCTGGGGACAGCCCGGGCAGGCTGTGTACTGGGCAAGCGGCTGCCCTGCTGGACTAGCCCTCGGTCCCGAGTCCATTTTCTTACTAATGCGAGGGGGTGGGGCACACCCGGCTCTGCTCAGGGCGTCCTCGGGGATCACTCCTGGCACGCTCAGGGGACCTTGTGGGGTGCAGGGGCTCGAATCCCGTGGGGGGGGGGGGGGGGCTCGTGCACGACAAGCGTCTTGCCCGCGGTCCCATCTCTTCAGCCCTCCAAGTTTACTTCAAAAACCCCAAAGTGGCTGCCAAGTCCGAGGGCGCTGAGGGGCTGACGGGAGACGCCACAACGCCCGGCGTTGGAAAGACGAACAGTCAGTCAGAAGAAGCCACGCTCCCAAAGGCCCGACCAGGCAAGGGTTTGATCTCTTCGGGTGGCGGGGGGTCGCCTGAGCGTCTCCGGGCGGCGGTCGGGAAGACACCGTGTGGCTCGGGCGCGGGCAGCCGCGGCCTCGGCCGCCGTCAGGGCGCTGACGCCACAGAGCCGGAAGCGCCTCAGCGGGCGCGGCGGCCCAGCGGCCCCCGCGCGCGCGCGTCGTGACGTAGCGGCGTCGCGGCTGACGTGGCGTCGGGGCGGCTGGCTGCGGGCCGACCGTTGGGGCCGTCGGGAGGTTGCCGCCCCTGGGCGCCGCCGACGCGCGTCGCCTTTGCCGTTCGGTTCGAGCGTCTGTGTGGAAACTCGCAAAGCTGGAGTCAGCGGGGCTTGCGGACTTCCGTGTGGCGGGGAGTCTGGGGGGCGCGGAACCCCCCGCTCTCGCGCCTTAGCGCGGCCCCCCGAAAAGCCTCCCCCCCAAGGTACCCCAAGTTGGGCGGCTGGAAAGGGAGGACCGAACGCCCAGCCGACTCTCCGGCGTTAGCCCGCCTGCGGACACGGTGCCTCCGCGGCAGTGTTTCTTTTTTGTTTGTTTTGGACCACACCTGGCAGTGCTCAGGGCTGGCATCTGGCTCTGTGCAGGGGCATCACTGCTGGCGAGGCCAAGGAAGCCTGCGGGATGCTGGGGATCGAACTCATGTTTGCCGCGTGCAAAGCCGTCGCGCAACCGCTCTGCCCCTATTATGGTGTTTTTTTTTTTTTTTTAAATACAGTAGCACGTATCTGGTGGAGCAATAGCACAGCGGGTAGGGCGTTTGCCTTGCACGTGGCTTACCCGGGTTCGATTCCTCCTTCCCTCTCGGAGAGCCCGGCAAGCTACCAAGAGTATCTCGCCTGCATGGCATAGCCTGGCAAGCTCCCTGTGGTGTATTTGATAAGCCAAACACAGTAACAAGTCTCACAATGGAGACGTTACTGGTGCCCAATCGAGCAAATCAATGAACAGGACGACAGTGTGACAGTGCAATAGCACATACCTCTGCCTTCCTGCCTGGTACCGTAGATGAACTTTCCTGGTGGTGCTTCTCCAGAGTGCCTTGGATGGGGCCAGAGTGGTAATACAGTGGGTCGGGCACTTGCCTTCATGCGGCTGACCCGGGTTCTAACTCTGGCACACATATGATCCCCTGAGCATCACCAGGACTATTGTACTAACCTTGAGTACAGAGCACAGGCAAGTTTGGCACCCCTGCCTCCCCGCCCACCCTCCAATGTCAGTGCCTTGGCCTCTTGGCATGTTGAGCCATTTCTTCTCTGCACGCAAGCATAACATCCGAGCAGTTTCTTTGTTTACCAGGCATACGTGTGGCTTGCTTCCTGTTGGATTTCCATCAGCATACATGTTGAGTCTAGGTCTGCTAACAAAGCCATACAGATGTGTTTTCTAAGAACAGTATTTCTTAATATGTCTAGAGGATAGTGATCTTGAGTTACTGCAAAAGTGGATTTCCCCCCACCTCCCAGCCTCGCCCAGCTCGTTTTTGTGTCCAAAATACCAGTTGATTCTGGAGTTGGTTTATTGTACTAAAGTTAGGGGTTTCTAGGTCCCCAATATCCAAGTCACTCTCTTTAACGGTGAACTATGTCGCTCACCTTGTCCCTCGTACCTGGTCCAGATGATGATGGCTGGTTTTGGACTGCATTTGTGGCAGCCTCCAGTGTGCCATGTCCTAGTCTGTGCCCCGTGGCACTGTAGGTGCAGCCTATGCGGTCCCCTAACAGGGCCTAGGTGCTCTGTAATCTGTCTCTGGCCTTTCTAGGCAGCGTCTCTGGCTTCGGTTAGTGTCTCCCGCAATGGCATCAGGTACATGGGTGACAGCCTCTTCTGTCTTGCTTGGCAGAGGGCAGAGAGATGCTGCCCTCCATCCATGGTGCGCTGGGGTCAAAGAGTTGCTTTGCTAGGGGCTTCCTTTTATGACTTATTTCCTACCCCCAGCCATGCCCTTACCTATTTTGACTGGATACTTTTCAGTGAGATTTAAATTAAATCTTATCAAAATTAAATATTAATTACCATTAGGTTACCTGGTATCCACCCCGGATTTTCCTCTTAGCAGTGTGGGATGGAAGTGTTGAAGGTGCTGATTGCTCCTCGTTGCTGGGAAGGGAACATCTTTCCTCCTTTAAGTTTTGTTTTTGACTTTAGGTGTTTGCTGGCAATTCTAGGTCTTCCATGGCTCAGAGACTGCCACTCCATTCTCTGCTTCTGTCTTCACATTGTGTTCTTACCTACATGTCTTGTGTCTTTCTAATTGCAGTAAGGACACCAGACATTGGATTTGGGCCTACCTAACCCCATTTGATCATCTTCACTTGATTACATCTACAGAGGTTTTTGTTTTAAAAAATCTTTCTTTCTTTCTTTCTTTCTTTCTTTCTTTCTTTCTTTCTTTCTTTCTTTCTTTCTTTCTTTCTTTCTTTCTTTCTTTCTTTCTTTCTCCTTCCTTCCTTCCTTCCTTCCTTCCTTCCTTCCTTCCTTCCTTCCTTCCTTCCTTCCTTCCTTCCTTCCTTCCTTCCTTCCTTCCTTCCTTCCTTCCTTCCTTCCTTCCTTCCTTCTTTGCTTGCTTCTTGGGTCACACCTGGCGATGTACAGGGGTTACTGTGCTCTGCACTCAGGAATTACCCCTGGCGATGTTCAGGGGACTGTATGGGATGCTGGGAATTGAACCTGGGTAGGTCTCATGCAAGGCAAATGCCCTACCCGCTGTGCTCTTGCTCCAGCCCCTACAAAGGTCTTATTTCCCAGTTTATGGGGCTTGAATATGGTGATTGGGAGGGGGCACAATCCAACATATACTTGCATTAACCCATGCTCTTTATCTCCATCAGAAAAAAAATTTCTTTTGACTAGATTACTTCCCTCTGGTTATATGCTAGCTTTTGGAGGATGCAGGCAGTCCTTAATTTTGGCTTCTGTCTGTATCACCCAGCCTTTATTGCGTGGTCTTCCTATGTATCTGTGTTTTTATTTGGCTTTCTAAATAACAACACTGTCACTGGATACAAGATCCATCATAATACAGAATAATCTCATATTTAGTACACTTGTGAAGATGGTGTTTTCAAATGATGTCATATTTGTGGCATGTCATATCACATATTTATAACATGTCATGTCAATAGTATTTATCAGCAATACTATTACTGATTAAATCCCTGGAAGAACCTGGCAAGCTCCCCGTGGTGTATTCAATATGCCAAAAACAGTAATGTTAAGTCTCATTCCCCTAACCCTGGAAGAGCGTCCAATCGTTGGGAAAGACGAAAGTAAGGAGAGGCTCTAAAAATCTCAGGGCTGGGATGAATGGAGATGGTACTGGCACCTGCTCGAGCAAATCGATGAAAAATGGGATGACAGTGACAGTGACAGTGACTATTATTGATAAAGTATTAGGCATGTCACTTTATGTCCTTCTAGCACCTAGTCTTGGTGAACTTTCCATCTTTATGGAAAATGTTAATACTGCCGTGATTTAAATCTGAAATCTTCATGTTTTGTTCACAGGAAGGAATAAAGTTTTAATGAATAATTTGGAAGCTAAGTAAATACCAATATGAAGCCATCAAAACGTCAGTTGCCTTCTACCAATAAGTTTCAAAATGTACCACCATCACCATACAACAAAAAGCCCAACTTAGTGATATCATCTAAACCAAAGGAAAAGCCTTCTGCAAAAGCAGCACTTGAAAAACCTGAATCAATGGTCTTAAGATCTCCACCAACTGGGGAATCCATAGTGAGATATGCTCTGCCAATTCCATCAAGTAAGACAAAGGAGCTAATTGCTGAAGGTGAATCGATTAAGAGAATTACCCAACGTCTGCAGATGGTAAGGAAGGTGTTGGTCTCTGTGTGTGTGTTTGACAAAGAAAGGGGGGGGGGGAGAGAGAGAGAGAGAGAGAGAGAGAGAGAGAGAGAGAGAGAGAGAGAGAGAGAGAGAGAGAGAGAGAGAGGAGAGAGGAGAGAGAATATCTTGGGTTTAATGATTTTCCAGGAGTACTTACTGAACTCAACATGTGAAGATTATTACAGTGAAAGTATATAAAGCAAATTAAGCAAAAAGAAAAGGCATATGGGATGAAGTCTGCAAGATAGCAGGTCCAGGCTTTCCATATTATTCTCCTAGATTCACAAAGGACAAAGGACAAATTTAATTCTTCTAGTAACAAATTCATGTGAAATACCTGAACAGTTTATTAGAGACTCAGTGCCCTGTTTCCCTATTGTTGTTTTTCCCCCCTGGTGTGGTGGTGGTGGCAGGGAGTTAATTTCCTAGATACTTGGTCTAAAATGTTTAGGAATTCAGACTATCTGAAAGGTAACAGGTATTCAGTCAGAATCACGTTGTTCCATTTAGGGATAATGCACCCCTGTTAGTGGTGAATGATGGGAACCTTCCCAAAATCTTAAGTTCTGTGACAAACCAATTGTGAATGTAATCTTTTCTAAGGTTAGGTCTTTCTGTCTCATCTAAATTTGTCAGTGCATTTTAGAGACTTTTGCTTCGTATTGAGGGTGAGGAGTGGGGGCTGAAGCTTTCTTTACCTGTATTTGCATAGAGATCTCCAGTTCATTAGAAAATGTACACAATGCCAAATAAAAACAACCAGGGATAACAGAAATACACAAGGAATTACTTTGTTGGGGTTAGCTCAGTGGTATCTTTAAAACTGTTTTTTTAAGCCTCCATGTCTTTATATTATTTTTTCAAAGAACAAAGTTGAATCAAGGAATACTTGGGGGAAAGTAGAGTTGAAGCTTCAACTATTCATAGGCAGAAACTTGCTTTCAGTTCACTCACATCACAGATATGGTCAAGGACTATTGCCTATCACTTCTTTGTGATGGATGACATGAAAGGAGATAGGAGGTGGAAAGCTTAAGATTATTAAATAAGAATATTAGGAAGAAATAGTTTTTTTCTGATAAAAAGTTGATTATATATATTTTGCACTTAAGTTTAAATTATGAAAATAATTTTATTTTTTCATAGATTGTTTCTAGTTTAGAAGAAACTTATGGATCTGCCAGTAAAATGGATGGCAGACAAGTTTTAAAGCCTGGACAGGAAGAATTAAGTTTTTCTGTAAGTATAGATAGCCTTATTGTAGAGACTTTAAGACTATTAAGACTTATGATTTTATTTCTTTTGAAGTCTATATGTCCTCAGTTACCTGCCAAAGAAAATTATCTTTTTAGAAAACTTGACAGGAATGACTAATTTTTGCATCTTCTGCCTATAAATTTTAAGATATATTTATATCTTGACTCTACACATAATGCTATTGTCCCATCTAAAGCACGTGGTTGGTTCTTGGTTTGAGATGTATGTTATTTATTATGTTAAGGTAATTTCTCATAACTTATTTAATATTTTATGAATTTTAATGGACATTTGTTGTATATTGAAATAATATAATTATTAATGTGATTACACAATTTTATCCTTCAACATATATGCTGGAGTGATAGCACAGCGGTTGGGCGTTCGCCTTTCACGCGGCCAACCCTAGTTCGATTCCTCCTCCCCTCTCGGAGAGCCCGGCAAGCTGCTGAGAGTATGGAGCCCACACGGCAGAGCCTGGCAAGCTACCCGTGGCGTATTGGATATGCCAAAAACAGTAACAATAAGTCTCTCAATGAGAGACGTTACTGGTGCCCGCTCGAACAAATCGATGAGCAACAGGATGACAGTGACAGTGACCCAAAGCCCTGATCTATTTAATCTGACCACATTTCACCTCAGTACATTGATAATATTATTTTTCATATTTCTTAATATTCAGCTGTGCTTTATTTCTTTTGGGCGATGTGACTTGACCTGGCAGTATTCAGGGGCTACTCCCAGCTCTGTCCTCAGAAGTGCCCTACTAGCTGTGCTGGTATCAGAACCTAAGCCTTTCGTATACAATGCATGCACTCATCTTATTGAGTTCTCTCTGCAGCCCTATCCAGTAGACTTGATGCATTTTATTCATTATGTATTATTATTCTGTTTCATAAATAGTTTTTTTAATAGGGATTGAGTTTAGCTCCATGTAATAAAGCAATTCTTTTGGGTCTTTTAATCCATGAGCATGATATGTATCTCCATTTTATCTGATATTATTTAATTTTTTTATTAGCATTTAATAATTCATAGCATATGGCTCATGTACAGGTTGGTTATAATTCCACATCGATCTTTTTTCTTTTCTAAATACTTAAAAAAAATTGTGGGGGTCTATACCTGGCAGTGCTCAGGGCTTACTCTTGCTTGGCTCTGCACTCAGAAATCACTCCTGGCAGTGCTCAGGGAACCATATATGTGCCAGGGGTTGAACCTGGGTTAGCTGTGGGTAAGGCAAGCACCCTACTCACTGTACTCTCTCCAACCCCTGCACTTTTATGACGTGATGCTTTAAATTTCAGTTTTATGACATGATGTTTTTTTTTTTAACTTTTTATTAAATCACCATGTGGAAAG
Organism: Sorex araneus; assembly: GCF_027595985.1. Lineage (NCBI taxonomy): Eukaryota > Metazoa > Chordata > Mammalia > Eulipotyphla > Soricidae > Sorex > Sorex araneus. The sequence continues at coordinate 50,018,175 of NC_073310.1, read as the reverse complement.
TTACAAAGTTCGCAGGTTTATATGTCAGTTATACAATATTCAAACACCCATCCCTTCACCAGTGCCCATATTCCACCACCAGAAACCCCAGTATACCCCCCGCCCCCAACCCCTACCCCCTACTGTATAACTAATGAATTTCACTTCATTTTTTCTTTACCTTGATTACATTCCATAATTCAACACAAAACTCACTATAGTTGTTAGAGTTTCCAACCAAGAGAGACAGACCTACTACATTTAGATAATTAGTTTTTCATTGCTGGAAATGAAGAGATATGTAGCCCCACTGCTACAAGTACATAACTCTCTCTCTCTCTCTCTCTCTCTCTCTCTCTCTCTCTCTTTTTTTCCCTTTTTCCTTTTCCCTTTTTTTTTTTTCCTTTTTCCCCCTCATCCTCCTTCCAGCGCCTCATAGTATGGTGTACGCCATGCCGCGTCGGCCAGAATGGGGCTTTTGCTTAGTTCACAGTCCAGAGAGGTGGCTGCTACATTAAAAACCTTCAATATTTCAACAAAAACTTACTGTTATTATTTGGAGTTTCCTCCCCAAGTCAGACCTGTTCAAAAGGAACCGTTTCACATTGCTGACAATTATAAATGTTAAGTCTGGTTTTGGATTTCTGTATAAAGTCCAGGGAAAATTCTGCCAGATGCTGGAACCCCAATTCCTAAAGCTGTCTCTGGTTCCCGCTCGTTCCACATCCACCAGCTCTGCAGAGGCATGGGCACCCGGGCCGAAAACCCGGCCGGCCGGAGCGGAGCACCGGCCCCGGCGGGGGCTGGCCCTGTATCCCGCGGGTGTTTCAAGTTCAAAGCACACATTTTTTTTTTTTCTCGCGCCAAAAGTTCATACCTTCTCAACGGACCCACAAAATGTATGACATGATGTTTTAAATTTCAGTTTCCACCATGCTTGTTGTGGTTATCACTGTCACTGTCATCCCGTGATTGTTGATTTGCTCAAGCATGCCCAGTAATGTCTCCATTCATCCTAGCCCTGAGATTTTAGCACCCTCTCTTTACTTGTCCTTCCCAGTGGTGCCGCTTCAGAGACTCTTCAGGACAGGGGAATGGACCCATCATTGTTACTGTTTTTGGCATATGAATATGCCACGGGGAGCTTGCCAGGCTCTCCCATGCGGGCAGGAAACTCTTGGTAGCTTGCCAGGTTCTCCGAGAGGGAGAATTAGGCTATAAGATGTCACTGGGCCTCGAATCAGCCATGCGCTTCCGGGAGCTTGGTTTTATAGTCTGGATGTTGGCCATTGATGGGATTACATGACACCGGGGGAAGTTTCTGGGTGAAACTGCCTAGCTACTGGAAAATGGAGGATCTGGATGGAAGAGGCCTAGTCCTGTTCTGAGCAAGCTTGGAGATCTCAGCCCCAGGTCCTGCACACCTGGGTTCCTCAGCCGGTTCCTTCATGCATGAGGCTTGTCCAAGCTTGTGGAGAGTGGCTTTGAGCATGGCTGTGGCTGGGTTCTGGAGCTCTTTGGCTGCCAGGGCTCTGCTTGGGGCAGGGAGGGAAACAACCTGCCCCCTCCAAGGGGCCCCGGTGAAGACAGCAAGGTGTGGGGGCAAGAGACTCTGCCATTATGGTTATACAGAAGTATAATTGAGTTTTGTGTGTTGATCTTCCATCCATAAATATTAGGAATTTAAGGCTGGCTTGCTTGTTTTTCTACAATTGTGTAGAGAATTTGAGAAGAGAAATTGCTGGGTATATCACATTAGTATGTCACTCCCTAAAATGTACTTTCCAGTTTAATTTCTGGGAAAATTGAATAATATAGCATTTGGAACATAGTTTTTTTTAATATCATGTTTAAAGAGAAATTATACACATAATATTTTAAAAATAGTTAAATATACTAAAATATAGATGAACGTGCATCTATAGCTGAAGTAAAAGTAACTTTTTTTTTATTCTTTTTAAAAGGTTGGGAATGATCTGGCTTCATTCTTGCAGTGTTGTTCACAATTTTCAGTTCAGTTAGAAGAAGCAGTTAGAGAAGAACACGTTGTATGTATTATGTGCAAATTGTCAATTATAAAGCATTACTCTATAATTTAGTAATTAGTAATAATACTAGTAAATATCAGCTATGCAATTATTTATAAGTAATAAATGTTGATAATTAAAACTAGTTAGTAAGATATTTAGACGTAGTTGTTGTTTGAACCTGAATTATTCCTACCTAGTCAGCAATATTAATTTAAATTGACTTAATAGTGTATGTAGAGCATTAGAACACATTTTATGGTTTTCTTTGTTCTTTGTTTTTTGGGGGGCTCATACCAGCAGTGCTTGGGAGCTACGCCCAGTGAGGTGCTAGGGGAGGGCATTCCCAACTCCATACAGTACTGAGTATTGAGCCCAGGGTCCTGCATGGGTGTTAAGTACTTCTTCCCTTTGAGCCATCTCCCATTTCCTTTTTTTTTTTTTTTTTTTTCAGAATTCTTAATTGATGGGCATTTAAGACATACAATGTTTTGTATGTTTCAGACATACAATGTTTCAACACCAATCCACCACCTGTGCCAGCATCCCTCCACCAATATCCCCAGGTTTTCCCCCAGCCTACTGCCTTACCAGGTAGTTTTTGTTTTGTTCTTGGGCCACATGTAGCTGTGCTGGGGCCTTACTCCTGGCTCTGCACTCGGGGATCAATCCTGGCAGGATTCAGACCATACGTGGAGTCTTGGGACTGGACCCGGTTGGACATTTTGCCTGGCAAGTGCCCTGCCAGCTGTATTTTCTGTCTGGTTCCATTAGTAGTCATGCTTTTAAATTTGGTTATTGTAGTTTGGGTCTCATGCTTACCGTGTTGTCGACTTTGCTGTATTGATTTTCTAGGACTCTTTAGGGTCTTCTATGTATATTGTCACGTATATTATTATTTGCAAGTAGTTTATAACTAGTTTATAACTAGTTTATAAGTAGGGATAAATGGACATCTAATTTGAATCTCTTTAATATATTTTTGTTGCATGATTGATATTGCTATTGCTATGACTTCTAATATTATATTGAATACAAATAGAGACAGAGACAGCCTTGCTTTGTGTGCCTTACCTCAGAGGGAATTCTTTCAGTGTTTTTCAGTTTTTTTTCTCTGTTGTGGTGGTACTGGTTATGGATTTGCCATTGCTATCTTGAGCAAGTTTCCTTCCAGTTTTGTTTTCTTCTTTTCCTTTTTGTTTTGTTTCATTTTGAAGCAATGTAGTTTTTATTGAACAAAACTCGCCTAGATAGTTGTGAGAAGAGAGAGAGGACATATGTGTTCAAGGGAGAACAAGGGTTTCGTTAGAGTGGAAAGAGCAGAGACAGACAATCATGTGAGATGTGTGTTCAGTGGAGAATACAACTTGAAAAGCAAGCCCCAAACCTGTTTTGTTGAGGGTTTCTCTCTCTCTCTCTCTCTCTCTCTCTCTTTTAACATAAATTGATGATGGATCTTGTCAAAAGTTTTCTCTGCATCAATTGATATAATCATGATTTTTATCTTTTATTGATATATGGCATAATACGTTAATTGATTTGCATATGTCGAACCATCTTTGCATCCCTGGGCATATATTTTTTGATATGTTGCTGGATTCAGTTTACTAAGATTTTGTTGAGGATTTTGTGTCAGTTTTTGTCAGGGAAATTGGTGTGAGAATTTCCTTTCTAGAAGTATCTCTATCTGCTTTGGGTTGTAGTATAATATTGACTCTGTAGAAGCTGTTACGAAGGATTCCTGTTTCTTCTATTTGGAAGCGTTCAGGAGTAGAGGTACTAAGTCTCTTTGAATGTTTGATATAACTCACCGGTGACCCTCTCTGGAGCAGGGCTTTTGTCACTGGGGAGATTTTAAATTACTGTTTCGATTTTCTGGCTTGTTTTTGGCCAGTTAAGATTTTCTGTTTCCTCCTCATTCAGTTTTGGGAAGTTCCACGATTTTAAGACTCATTTCATTTCTTGCATTTCTCTGAGGTTCTTCAGCTTGACAGCATAAAATTGTTCATAGTAACCTCTCACAATATCTTGAGTTTATGAGGAAACTATTATAATTTATCCCCTTTTGTCATTGATTTTTTTGGGAATTTTCCTTTTTTAAAAAATTTAAATCTTATGAGTTTAATGAGTTTAGCCATGGGTTGTCTTGTTTATTCTTTTGAAGAACCAGTCCCTGGTTTCATCAATTTTTTTTTTTTTTGGGTCACACCCGATGATGCTCAGGGTTACTGCAGGCTCTGCACTCAGGAATTACTCCTGGCAGAACTGGGGAACTTATGGGATACCAGAGATCAGCCACGTGCAAGCACCCTACCACACACCCAACCAGAGGAGCTCTGGCTCCTCATTGTCTCTCTGTATCACTTTCCTGTTGTTTTTTTCCCACACCATTGATTTCTGATTTAGTTGTTTATTATTTCCTTCTTTCTACTAGTTTTGGGATTAATTTTTCTTTCTCCTGGTGATTCAGGTGTATGTTTAGCTTGCTGATGTAGACTTTTCCTTTTTCTGAATAGAGACATATACTGTAATGAATTTCCCTCTTATTACAGCTTATGTTGTGTCCCATAGATTCTACTAGTTTCGTCATTCTCATTAGTTTTAAGAAATCTTGTTATTCATTCCTTGACTTCCTCTTTGATCTTGTTGCTATTTAGCAGCATTTTATCCAGCTTCCAGGTGTTGGGGTTTCCCCCCATCTTCTCTTTATGGTTTATTTCTACCTCCATGCCACTGCAGTCTGAGAGTATGTTTGGTCTGATCTCTTATGTCTCATGCATACTGGGACTAGAATGTCTCTAGAATGTTCCATTCACATTCTAGAGAAGAATGTGTACTGGGTTGTTTGGGTGTCCTGCACTCTGTATATGCTCATTAATCCTAGTTCTTTTAACTTCTCACTGTAGGCGCTAATGTCTTTACTAATGTTCTAATGTTCTATTTGGTTGATCTGTCTGTTTTCAGAAGTCTCCCATTGAGGTCTCCCATTATTATTGTGCTTCTGGCAATGTGTTTCACTAGGTTTGTGAGCAGAAGCTTTATAACCTTTTCTGACCCTTCACTTTGTGCGCATGTGTTAATAAGGCTTAGTATTTCTTTCTAAAATTATTAAACATTTTTATTGTACAGATATTTACAGTTCTGTTAATTATACTTTTCATGCATAGATCTTTCCAACACCAAGAGTTAGTATTGTTCCTTTAACCAATAAGTAGTGTTCATCCCTATCTCTAATTACTTTATTTTTTTTATTTTTAAACTTTTTATTAAATCACCATGTGGAAAGTTACAAAGTTCTCAGGTTTATATGTCAGTTATACAATATTCAAACACCCATCCCTTCACCAGTGCCCATATTCCACCACCAGAAACCCCAGTATACCCCCCGCCCCCACCCCCTACCCCCTACTGTATAACTAATGAATTTCACTTCATTTTTTCTTTACCTTGATTACATTCCATAATTCAACACAAAACTCACTATAGTTGTTGGAAAACCAAGAGAGACAGACCTACTACATTTGATAATTAGTTTTTCATTGCTGGAAATGAAGAGATATGTAGCCCCACTGCTACAAGTACATAACTCTCTCTCTCTCTTTTTTTTTTTCCTTTTTCCTTTTCCCATTTTTTTTTCTTTTTCCCCCTCATCCCCCTTCCTGCGCCTCATAGTATGGTGTATGCCACGCCGCGTCGGCCAGCATGGGGCTTTTGCTTAGTTCACAGTCCAGAGGTGGCTGCTACATTAAAAACCTTCAATATTTCAACAAAAACTTACTGTTATTATTTGGAGTTTCCCCCCCAAGTCAGACCTGTTCAAATGGAACCGTTTCACATTGCTGACAATTATAAATGTTAAGTCCGCGCGGTTTTGGATTTCCGTATAAAGTCCAGGGAAAATTCTGCCAGAAATTACATAGCCCAGCTCACAGTCCCAGTGCATTGCTGTAAGAAGTCTCTGAATTCAAAGTCTTTAGGCGCAGAGGGTCCGATTCGCGCTCAGCGGCTCCGGATTTATCTGGGCCGAGGGCGTGCTGGTTACGCCCCCTTCCCATGAGTTCCTGGGAGCCCCAAAAGTAAAAACCGAATACCTGTGGGTTTGGAGTCACAGAAGATGGTGCCTGCCACGTGGGTGCCGGCAGCCCGCTGCTTTCCGTGCAGGAAGACAGGGTAGGGAGGAAAAAAATCCACCCCCGGCAGCACAGAGTTGTAGCCCAGTTCGGTGTCCCAGTGCATCGCTATCGGATGCTGCGCTGGATGCCCGAATGTGTTACATCTCTGGAATCAGAGTCTTTAGGCGCAGAGGGTCCCCCTATCTCTAATTACTTTAGCTTGATAGCTCTTTCTTTGGTCTAAGTATTGCTCTCCTGACTTTTAATTTTGTCTGCCATTGGTTTTTATGATTATAATTTTATCCTTTTACTTTGAATTTCTCAGAGACTGGCAAGCTACCCGTGGCGTATTTGATATGCCAAAAACATAACAACAAGTCTCACAATGGAGACGTTACTGGTGCCCCGCTTGAGCAAATCGTTGAACAACGGGACGACAGTGCTACTTTGAATCTCTATGCATTCTGTGAATTTAGTAGTGCTATCCATAAGCAGCAAATAGATTTTGTTTCCTGATTCATTCAGTCACTCTATACCTTTTTTTATGATAGTAGTCTATTGATGTTCATAAAAATTTCACTATAAAATAGTTTCTCATAATTTTTCTATGGCAATTTTGGTATTTCCCCCCTTGATGTATAGTTTTTTTGGGAAATATTTTAGTGTTCATTGCCAGTCTGGACCAGATATGGCAGATGTCCTCTTGCTTGTGTGAGGATGTTTGTATTCCTTATCAAATCTGAATAAAAGCCTTGCAGAAGACCCAAGGTTGAAGATTTTTATCCTGCAATATTTTGAATATATTATTCATTGTTTTCTTGCTTATATGGCTTTGTATGAGAGATCTCTTTTGAATTTGATGTTCTTTCCCTTTCTACCCCTCTGAGTGGAATTTATCCCAGAGATGTAAGGATGATATAACTATACAAATCAATTAATGTGATACAAAACATCAACAAAAGGAAAGGTGAAAGTTATAACAATAGATGCAGATAAAGCTGTGGTAATATTTAACACCCATTTATGATTAAAAAAATATCAACAAAATGGGGTTTAAGAAGGAACTTACCTTAAACATAGTAAAGGTAATATACAACAAATCCACAGTTAACATCATGTTCAATTATGTAATACTGAGAACTTTTCCTCTTAGTTCAAGCACAAAAAATGGATATCTACTTTTACCACCATTATTCAGTGCAGTATTGGATAAGTTTCAGATAAATTCTAGCTAGATGAACAAGGCAAGAAAATAAAAAGATTCAAACTGTAAAGGAAGTAAAACTATTAGTATTAACAGAATTCTAAAGACTCCATTAAATACAATTAAAATAAACGGTAGGGGAAACAGTGACCCCATAGAGAAAAGTGGCAGGTATATATAATAAACATAAAAACATGTTGCATTTGACTTGTATTTTCCTCTCAGCCTATGTAAATAATATGTTAGAAGTTTGTGTGTAAGTAATCTGTTAGAATCTAGTTTGTGGTTTTTTGTTCAGGCCCCTGTGGTTTCCCTGATTATGGGGTAGTGCTGGTGCTATTGTCAATCACGGTACTGGAGTGCCATCTAGTGTCCAATCTGGTATTGCAGACTGTAACGTTGGTTACAGACTGCACTTATCAGTACTTGGATAGAGATGAGAGAAACGTGTCCCTTGGGCAGTCCCCTACTAAATGTCAGATTGCCAGGTATGTGTTCTGCACCTTTACATCCCTGAGGGAAATGCGGTATGACCTTACCACAATAAAGCAAAATTGGGAGAAAACTGGCAAGTTAATGTGAAACTTTTATCAAAAATTTCCTGCTGGGCTTTGATGTGGCAGTCTTGGTCCATGTCAAGGGTTCAGGAATATTTGTTTAGGGTTTTGGGTTTCTCCTAGGTCTTTGGTTTGTTTGATTTTAAATTCTTCTCTTTGTGAAGCAAGAAGGCTTGCAGGCTTCCCATTTGCTGATAGAGCATTATTTTTGAGAAATTTTATTAGAGACAAAGGTCTGAGTTACTTGTACTCTTTGACTCTGGGATGTCTTTTGATTCTATGGCCTTCAAGCAGATAGGAAGTGGATGCGAGTTTTCACACATATACATTATGTGTACATATATGTTACACATAATAGTCATGATTACATATAAGTGCAAATGCATTGCACACATGATTGGACATACTCAGGTGATTGGAGTTCTCAGGTATGTCAATTCCAGCATCTCACCTCTTGGTTTATTTTGTTTAAATCAACTATACATATCTGTATGTCTTTCTTCATGTGAGAATCTTTGCAACATCAACACCTTTGCTTGATTCTACATTTCTGAGATTGCTTAGACAGGATTATTTTTTACCTGGATCACTTTTTTTTCCTACTAATTTTATCTGTTGCCTTTAAGTTTTGGTTACTTCCACTTCTTTTTTTTCCTGTCCTATTAAAATTTTATTAAGGAAAATTGAAGTATTATCTTTTTACTCTACTTTTCCTGTTCTCTTTTGTTTTGGGGCCACACCCAGCAGTGCTCAGGCTTCCTTTTAGTTCTGCACACAGGGACCAGTCCTGGTGGGATTTGGTGGACCATATGGGGAACTAAGCGTGGAGTCTGAGTTCAAGGCATTCTGAGCACTCACATGATGCTTCTGCTCACAATACAATACCAGACTAGTCCCTGTGGTGATTTTTGGCAGACGTGGATGCCTTGTGAGGATACTTTTAAATGCTTGCAGGCCCAATCTGGTACCTGTGGGCTCTGATTCATTTGTGCTTCCGTGACAGAATGGATCTACAGCTGCTAGAGCAGGACGGTCACAGTCACCAGTGTGAATGTGGCATCACAGTCCCATTGGCTTGGGCAGTGGCTGTGGACTGTGGTCATGTATACCCAGACCCTGCTGGCCAGCACGCTGATCTCCACCGATCTAGGATAGGGCTGTGTTTGCCAGTGCCAGCTTTGGAATGGCAGCTCCAGTCCATGGTCTGAGGGGCAGGGCTCACCCTAGGGCTCATACCCAGGGTTCGTAGCCTCCTGCTGCTTTCTTAGGAGTGGCTGCTCCCAGCTGTGGCCTGGGGACACCTCTATGCTGCCACTTCCCGGTCTCTGTGACATGATGTGTACATGCCTTTTGGTATCTAAACCGTTTGGGATCCTTTGGGTCAGGTATGTATATGTATTAAAAAAAATCGAATAATAGTGAATTACAAAGTTGCAAAGATATTTATGGCTGAGTTTCAGGTGTTTATTGTTTCGACACAGATCCCTGCACCAGTGCCCATTACCCTCCACCAATGTCCCCAGTTTCCCTCCTGTCCCCATAGCCGGCCTTTGTGTTAGGCACTTTTTCCCTCCCTGTTTTCCTAGTATTCCCTTCTCTAGCTCTACCCAGCCTCCTCACTCCTGCTCCAATGCCATGCTCCCTAGTGAAGACCAGTTCTCTTCATTTCTATTGCCTTTGGACATTTGATAATTTTCCTCTGAAATTTCTTTTTATCCCACATATGAGAGAGATCATTGAGAGTGCTCCTCTCCCTCTGACTGATTTCACTCAACATGATAGTCTCCAGTGCATCCATGTTGCAGCAAATTGCCTGGCTTTATCTTTTCTTGAGACTGTGTTGTATTCCATTGTGTACATATACCCTAGATTTTTTTATCCAGACATCTGTTTGTGGGCATTTGGATTGTTTCCGAATTTTGGCTTCTGTATACAGTGCTGCAGTGAACATAGGAGTGTAGATGTCTTTTCTGGTTTTGCACCAGCCATTTTCTGTCTGAGGCTGGAAATGAAGGCTGGTTATGCCAATTTGGGGGTGGAGGGGGCATGTTCTTTGGTTCTTTGCTGGGTGCTGCTGTAAGCCTGAGGGATAGTCTGACTGCTGGAACATGAAGGGTGGGGCCTGTTGGGGCAGAGATGGGGCCACGAACATGTCAGACTGAACCTCTAGAGGAAGGGCTGTGGCTAGGCCCCTGCCAGGTGGTGCTCCCCTCCAGGATGGCTCCTCCCAGCCTGGACCAGATATTGCCATACCACCCTCTGTGAGGCTTAAGATGCCCCCAGAAGATCCGAAACCAAAAATGAATTCTGTGAAGTCTAATTGCTCAGCAGGCATCTGTCTGGTAGGAGGTGGGTAGGGGCTGTGTCTGCTGAGGTGATGAGCCTATTGGAGCAGGGTTGAGGCTGTAACTCTGGGGCCAGGCTCCCCTCAGGAATGATGCCCTGCACGCAGCAGGCTTAGCAGCCCACAGTTTTGTGTGGCCAGGACCCAAGTCTGTGTTCAACTAAATTGGTACGTGCCTGTCTAAAGCAGATGTTCTGAAAGTCTCTTGTGCCAGTCCTTGCTGCCCAGGTTGGCGTTTTCTATCAGTCCCTTTTCTCTTTCATACCTTGTTTTCTAACTCCTGCCGTCAGAGGAAGTGCTCCTTAGCTGTGAATGTCCGTAGTTCTGACTTTAGCAGTTGAATCTTGCTTACGTGGTGGAGGTTTTCTCCAGTGAGATCCTGCACGACAGTCTCAGCTTTGTCCCTTTTTTAAAATATGTTCTTTGTGTTGGAGTGATAGCACAGCAGTAGGACATTCGCCTTTCATGCAGCCGACCAGTGTTCAATTCCTCTGCCCCTCTCAGAGAGCCCGGCAACTACTGAGAGTATCTCGAACCTGCACAGCAGAGCCTGGCAAGCTACTCATGGTGTATTTGATATGCAAAAAGCAGTAACAATAAGTCTCACAGTGAGAGACGTTACTGGTGCCCGCTCGAACAAATAGATGAGCAACGGGATGACAGTAACAGTGACAGTTCTTTGTGTTGAGGTCATGGGGATACTCATAAAACTGTTCCTTTTTTACCGTCCCTCTGGTAAAATAGGGGTGACTCCACCACCCTTCTATTTTTAATATTTTGAGAATTCTTCATACTGTTTCCTGTAAAGGCTGGACCAATTTACATTCCCATTAGCAGTATGTAAGAGTTGTTTTTTTCCTCATTATTGTCAGAAATTGCTTTTTTTAATCTTTTTTTTTCTTTTTACATGGGCCATTATCTCAGTGTAGGATGAGAGCTCGTTGGTGCTTTGATTCACATTTCTCTCACAAAAAGTAATAAAGAGAACATTTTCAGATGGTTGTTAGCCATCTGTATTTTTCTTCCTCTCCAGATTTTGGTGGTGTTATTTTCTTGTAGAGTTTTGTAAGTTCCTTATCTTTCCTGAATATTAGCCCTTAGTCAGAGATATGACTATTTTCTACCATTTAATAAGATGTCTTTTTATTTTAACGATAGTTTTGTTAGCTGTGCTGAAACTCTTAGATCTGATGAAAAGTTATTTTTTATTTACAAATAATTTTTATTTGAACCATTAAAAATATGGGAGATGGTATTTGCAATAATGAAAGAAATAAAGAATACAAGGAAATATAAGCATTTCCTGCAGGAAAGACAGCTACCCACAATATAAAAATGAGTAATTTGTAGATGACCCCCCCATCTAATAGGAGATGTTTTTTAGAAAAAGAAGACTCATAAAGACTCATAAAGAGTAAAAACAAGCACACCTGCTTCCTGGAACTTTTTCATCAAAGGGTCACTGGGTGAAGTTGTTTGTATTTGTATTTACCTATACTGTTACTGATGCTCAGAGCAACTGTGAAAATTGGGTATAGCATGTCACTTTGAATGTTAAAGAGGAAGAAGGGCAGCTTGGAGAGCTTGAGTGACTTCCCCAATGTGCAAGGCAGAGCCAAGGTTCACATCCAGGTCAGGGGGCTGTGAGTGGGCAGCGTGACCCTTTCTAGTATGTGCTGACTGTTCCCACATTCCAAGACCTTATCTTGACCAGGAGGGATTTGTTTAGTTTTTGTTTCCCTTGACTGGAGCCATAGCACAGCAGGTAGGGCGTTGGCCTTGCACACGTCTGACCCAGTTTCGATTCCTCATTCCCTCTCAGGGAGCCTGGCAAGCTACTGAGAGTATCCCACCCACACGTCAGAGCCTGGCAAGCGACCCGTGGCATATTTGATATGCCAAAAACAGTAACAAGTCTCACCATGGAGACGTTACTGGTGCCTGTCGAGCAAATCAATGAACAACTGGACGGCAGTGCTACAGTGCAACAGTGCTTTGTATCCCTTGAGGCAGTGTTTATTTCACTTTGAATTAACTTTTGTGTGTGGTATGAGATAGTGATTGCTGTTTGTGGAAAATTAGTTGTACATATATGTGAAGGTTTATGTTTAGACTCAGTAAAATACACATTTTGTTTGTGATTTTTTATTCTAATACCATACTGTTTTGATTAACACAGTTTTGTAATAGTTTGAAGTTGGGGAGCATAGCATTCTTCACAGGATTTGTTTTTGGGGTCTTTTGTGGTTTCATACAAATTTCAGTAACGTGTCCTGTTTTATTGAAGAATGCCCATTGGAGTTTTAGTAGAAAAATATGTGGAATCTATATAGTACTTTGGGTGGGTATGCTTTTAAGAACTTTTAATTCTTTGGTCCAGAAAGATCGAGTGTATTTCCATCTCCTTGTGTCTTCTGTTTATTTTTAAACTGTGACTTAAGAAAACTGCATGTTTTTGAACATTATAATTTAGAAATTATGGATTTATTCATCCACTTTTTCCATCCTTTCAGAATTCGTTGTTACTGCTTCCTTGAAGTACTACCTGCTTGTTAGTGGTTTTTTAAAGCTGCATATTCAACAGTCATTTTTGGTTTGTTTTTGAGTCATTAGCTGTGCTCAGGACTTACTTCTGCATTCAGGGTTCCTGGTGGGGATTTAGGACCATATGGGGTACCAGGGATTGAATATAGGTTGGTCACATCTATATAGGTCACAACACATATAGGTTGGATTATCTCTACTAGAGTGCCTATTATCTACTGGGAGATATGTTCATCGCCGTAATTACCCTCTGTCCCTCTCTTTATCCAAATGTTCACCACTCAAAACCGTGGCGATCACTTGTGTTTTGTCTTTCCAGTTTTCTTTTTCCATAATGTCATATGGTTGTAATCATAAAGTTTGTCGCTTTAAATTGGCTTCCATAACTTACTAATTTAAATTTAGGTTTCCTCATATATATAAATTTATATTTTTCATATATTTATATCTCATTTTAGCATATAGTAATTATATAGTTGTAGGTACCAGTAGCTGACTGTATTAGTATCCATAGTACTTGAGAAAGTTGTAGTTCCCCAGGCTTTTGTGGTTTGAAATATTGTAGAATATTGACTACATTGAGTGGATGAACTAATACATCACAGGGCTTTCTATCATCTTCCAAGAAGGGAAGATTTGGAGAACTTGCTATCTCTCATGATACTGGAAAGAATGACTTTATTTCAAGGTACTTCCTTTGGGGGTGGGGATGGGGAGTAGGGGCACACCTGGGAGGTGCGTAGGGCTTGCCTCTTTACTCAATGGTCACTCCTGGTTGTCCTTGGTGGGTCAAACCCAGATCAGCCACATTCAAGGCAAGCAGCCTGCACACTGTACTATCTCTCCAGCCCCTAAGCTACTGCTGCTTATTGCAGGATTTCTTAAGCCTTTTGAAAGTGGTAAATACTGATATTTTGTACTGTGTGGTTGATAGATTTTGTACCCTGTTTCTTTTGCAGCTTTCCAACTCACTTATTTCCATTTTGCATTAAAATATCAAATAATGGGCTCGAGAGAGAGTGCAGCAGGTAGCGTACTTGCCTTGCTTGTGGCAGACCCAGGTTTGACCTCTGACACCACGTACAGTCTCCTGAGTCCCACCAGGAGTGCTCCCTGAGTGCAGAGCCAGGAGTAGGCCCAGAGCAGGGCTGCTGTGGCCCCCTAACAAAAGCTATATATGTACATATATAGATGTGTATTTACATACACATGTATATTTTTCAGATAGCATTTGTATCCTGGCTTTTAGGCTTTGTAGCAGAGAAAAATTATATTGAAGAGGTAATGGTAAGATAATGTTTTCATTATTGTATGTTCTGTTATATGAAAATATAATGCTCTTCTAAGAGGAATTTAAGCTTTATTCCTCCCTTTACTAAGAAAATATATGAGATCATACCTGTGAATATTTGTGGGGGGGTTTTCCTAATATAGATCTGTAAGTATGGAAAATTTTTTTTTCTTAGAATTAAATTGTCTATGTAAGATGACTCTGCAGATATAAAAACATTGTGATTTTGTATTATAGACAGTTTATTTAATAGTATTACATTTTTGTTATGGAGAATTATGAGAAATAAATTAATTATTTTATTATATATAATGAAATTTTTCATTTTAAAATGTTTTAACTAAAATTTTATTTTTCAGATTTTGGAATCTCTGTTTAAGGTATGTTCAGTTTATTGTAGCTCAAGCCTACTAAAATATACTATAGAGATACATATAAATGAAGTAGAGTTTTCTAAATATTAAAGAAGTGAAAAGAATTCCCAGTATTGTTATTTGTATATATTACAAAGTTTTATGTTCCAATTTTATATTGCAACAGTATCATTCTGAACTCTAGATTAGAGAATATTTAGTTTAGAACTAATATTTATAAATGCAGAATGCATGTATTTATATCACCATAGTAACATTATTTTCTATTGTTTTTTTCAAAAAGTGGTTTCAGCAACAAGTCAATGAGATGGAAGAGGTAAGTACATTTTAAATCATTAGTTAATGTTTTGTTATTTGAAAACTAATTTTAAATACAAGAAAGTTTTGAATAATTTTTGGTGTAAAGTAATTTTGGTTTAGATAAAATAGATAAGTGGAGAGAATAAAATGTTTCTTTGTGTTTCATACATGATATTGCTGTATATATCTTGTAGCATCTGAGTCAGCCATATTCTTTCTATAATTGGATAATAAAAATGTAAAATTCCCCTAATTTACATAAAAGGCTTAAGGGGAAAGTTCTAACAAAATTTTATCTGTATATTAAAAATTATAAGTAATTTAAGCATATGACTGAATTTCAGTTGTCTTTAAATTTTACTTGTTTTAATGATCATTTTAAATTCTTTTAATCTTTATTGCCTGTTTGAGAACTACTGGTCTTTCTCCTTAGGGGATTTTTGTTTTGTTTCAGAAAAGACTATGCTGTTAACAAAGCAGAATGATTGACAGGATGATTCTGGGATGTAAAATTTATTTGGGATGTAAAATTAAAGAGTAAGGATAGAAATTTTAGCTGTCTCCTAGCTTCTTATTATTTAGCTTCTGTCCACAGAGCTTGGTTTGTACACTATTTCTTTCAGAGAGATAGGCAAATCTGGAAAGTGTGTCAGTTATTCTTTTTGGCATATTGGTCATTTTCTTTTTAGACCATAGGATTGAAATTTTCCACTATACCCCTGCTTTCGTATAAAATGTATGCTTTGCAATTTGGGCATTCCAGCTTATTTTACAGTTTGGGCAAGTCAGCTTCTTACTTTCCTCTACTGACCTCTTTTTATTTATTTTGTTCATAAATTTGTCATATTTTCTTCTGTTTTGGCTTCCTGCTATTAGTGAGTGAGGCTGGCACTCTCCCTGCCACTCAGTTCCTTGACCTACTAATTAGGTCAAAGTCTACTTTGCTTGTGTTCTCCGTCTACCTGCCACTCCCACTTCAAGTGACAGACTAGCTCTTGTCATTAATCAGATGTTTCATTTTAGCTTATTATTTTTTAAAACTTATTTTGGTTTCTGGGCCACACCGGTGGTGCGCAGGGCTTACTCCTGGCTGTGAACTCAGGATCATGTCTGGTGGGCTCAGGGGCCTTTGGGTTGCCGGAGATCGAGCCTGGGTTGGCTGCGTGCAAGGCAAATACCCTATCTACTATCACTCTGGCTCAGATGCTTTAGTTTAAAAGTCACTAACTGAGACTATTTATATGTTCTCTTTTCCTTGGTTTTTGAGGCAATATTGATTTTTAAGATTGTATATATTTTAGAGGTCTGGTTTAACAGTGCCTCAAACTGTCACTGTACTGTATCCAACCACTCAAGTAACAAGATCCTTTCATCACTGTCCATTGAAATCACCCTTTCAACTCTCAGTACTGAGAATTTCTGCTAAACACTGGTAACCTCAGAGCCTTGGTTGTACAAGAATCCCTTTTTGTTTGGCTTTGTTGGTTACCTTGCTTTGTTTCTTTATATTCCACACATGAGTGAGATCCTCCAACGCTTATCTTTTCTTCTTTTGGCTTATTTTATTAACATGACACCATCTGCTTCTATACATGTTATTTCAAAAGGCAAAATTTCATCCTTCTTCATTGGTAAGCAGCATTCTATTGTGTTTATACACCATCTGTTTATCTGATTATTTGATTTGGGCACTTGGCTTGTTTCTTGCCTATAGTAAATAGTGGTGTGATGAACATAGATATGCACAGATATTTTTAGTGTTTTTGTGTTCTTCATACCACCCACAAAGAGATAAAAGTTTCACTATTATAAGCAGGCCAATGAAGAGCGATTTATAAAAGTTCGTGTGTGGTGCCAGGGATTGAACCCATGGCCTCTTATATGCAAGGTCTATGCTCTACCACTGAGCCACATCCCTAACCCTGAAGAATAAATTTATATTTCTCTTTCTATGTTTTTCTTTTCTTTTTGGTTTTTTGGGCCACAATCAGTGATGCTCAGGGGTGATTCCCGGCTCTGCATTCAGGACTTAATCATGGTGGTGCTTGGGGGACCATATGGGTTGCTGGTGATTGAATTTAGGTTAACTGCATGCAAGGCAGATGCTCTACCCACTGTTCTATTGCTCCAGCCCCTGAAGAATGGATTTTTAAAAATAAAAGCACCACATTAATAACTGCTGCTAAATCTTACATAACTTTTTCAACTCTATGATTTGTGGTTGCTTCTTTGGCATCTTGACTTTGTCCATTCTTTCCTTTCACCCACCTGTTCTATACTCCCAGCCTGTATTTTCAACAGATATTTCCACAGAGATGTATTTGCTTCCTAATATAGCATCTTAATCTTCCAAGAAGCCATTAACAAAATACAGTCTCTTTTAAGTTTCCAATGCTAGAATCCTGCTTTGCTTGGTCTTAGACTATGTTGTGACGGCCTTTGTTCTCCAACTCTCTATCATAAGGATTGGAAGTGTTTGCATGGGTGGATGGATGTAGCTTGATTTTCAAGTTATTCTGCTTGTTTGCGTGCTTTTAAAAGTTTCTTTCCATATCAACTTTGAAGTATTCATTCTTGTTGAACTTTGAAAAAAACTGGACTTGTTCACTAAAATATAATTTATGGTCTGTCTTCTTATTCTTTGCACGGTTGCTCACTAATCTATAGATTGGTATATTTCTGAGGGCTTGAGATACCCAAACTCAGTCTTCCCTGTAAAACCAGATCCATAGACTTCTATTTATTACCTGTGGGAGTGAGTGGTAGAAAATACTGGCTTTTGAGAACAAGTTACTATCTTTCCATTATTTACCACAGAGTATTTTTATAAGTAATTTTTTGAGAAGTGATTACTTTGGAATTATCTTTTAACTATTTTGAATTACCCTCAACTGATCCTTCTACAACTTGATAAAAATTCTTGTATATTAAAATAAGAAACAGAAGATAGAATATGAGTTTTGATATGTAAAATTTATCCCTTAGCTAAGTTATGCTGCTAGAGAATTCTTACATATTTTTATAAGATATTAGTATTTAATTGTAGATACAGATAATACTGTTATGAAATTATTCTATTATGATGAATGACTCGATAATTTTTTTTGTGGGAGTAAAATGATTATTAGTAACTGGCCAATTTTTAAATTTTAGATAAGTAAAGATCACAGTATTTTGGAAACAGAGTTACCATCTATAAATACTAAGGATGTAACTTTAAGCCTTTCAAAAATAGTACAGCAAGTACAGAGACTTGAAGATCTGAAAAATCGCTTTAAAAAATGTTCTACAATCCCCATGAAAACCTTATTTTCTAAAACTAGGTAAGTTAAATAAGAGTAAACACAACTAGACAGTAATGGTGGGTATACAATTAGTAATTAATGTTAGATAATAGATCAGATATTACCACATAGAATTTTTCTTTTTTTGTGAAGCAAAATAGTTTTTATTGAAATGTATTTAGAAAGATTTGAGGGAAACATGTATGCTATGTGTTTAAGAGAGAACACAAGCTTTCTCCAGAGTGGAAATAATCAAGGAAAGAACATGTAAGCATGTTCAAAGGAGCACATAGTCATGAAGAGCAAGCCATACATAGAAATTTTAAATCAAGTTGGAAGGTTTAGCCACCTTGTTCGATTTTGAGCTGCTCTGTTGCTTTTTGGCCACACACTTTGTGGTGTTTGGGTTACTTGTAGCTCCGATCTCGGGATTGCTCCCAGCTTCCCTGTAGTGACCATGTGGTGCCAGGGATCTAGGCCTCTGCGTGCAAAGCATGTTCTTGGTGAACTGAATTCTCTCTGGTTTTAAAATGTCTGGCTAGTAAACTCTTTTCAGTTTGATTAAGTAGCTTCTACACAAAATAAGAAATAATTTAGCATACAATTAAATACAGGCACACCTCAGAAATTTAGATTCTGCTCCAGACCAATTCAATGAAGCAAATATAGCAATAAATGGGTTATTTTGTTACTCAGTGAATGTAAATTTTATATGAATAGTAGGACTGGAGATGGAGAGATAGTACAATGGGTAGGGTACTTGCCTTGCATGTGGCCGACCTAGGTTCTATCCCTAGCACCCCATATGGTCTCCTGAGCCCCACCAGAAGTGATCTCTGAGCACAGTGCCAGGAATAAGCCCTGAATAATGTTGGGTGTGGCCCCAAGCCAAAAAAAATACACATTTTAATTTAAAAATACTTAAAAAATATTGAACTTTAGTGAGTTGTAATCTTTTGCTGGTAGAGTATCTTGTCTTCTTCTTTTGTGTGTGTGTATGTGTGTGTGTGTAGGATTGGGGACCCAAGGACCACTCTTGGTAATACTTGGCCTGGGTTCTGTGATATGATCCTGCATAGAAGTGGTGGTCCTAGGGACCACCACGGTTACTTGGAGGGAGATGGAGACCACCAGGAGTTACATACTGTGGTGCTTAGAGATTATCAGGGCCACCTCCAGCAGTGCTAGGGGAGCCCCCAATGCTGGAGATGTAAGTCATGGACTCATATGTAGGTGGACATAGTAGATCCTCAGACAATGATTTAGAGTATCATTGTGAGATAGAACAATTACCACAAATTGACTACCATCCCCCTAATGTTTGATACTTCCATTTACGTTTGTGTTGTAACAAACAATATGAAGTAAATTTGTACCTGCAAGAGGGAAGGCTGGGGTGGGAAACTGGGGCCACTGGTGGTGGGATTGGTGTTGGAACATTTATGAACAACTTGGCAAATCACGGTGTTATAAAGAAAAATAAATTTTATTATTAATATTTTCCTACTGAAATACCTCCTGATATTTAAAAATAAGTCAGTCCCTGATCAGATATATAACTTGCAAAAACACTTTACCATTCTGTAGGATGCCCCTTCACTTTCACTCTACAGAAGCACTGTTGTTTATTGCAATCCCATTTATTTTTGCTTTTGGGGACTATTCTTTTAATGCAATATCCAAAATATCATTGCCAAATGCATTGCAAATCTTTTATTCCATGTTTTCTTCATCAACTTAATAATTTCAAATACTCATTTATGTCTGCAATCCATTTGAGTTCATTTTCATATATTTTATAAGATAATGCACATATAGTTATAACCTGTTACCTGCAGTTTGGTTTCTGTGGTTTCAGTGCCCTGTTCAGTACATGGAACTAGAGGTTAAGAGTTAACCTTAAAGAAAAGGTTAAAAAGCTAAAGTTACAAATTCTGCAGATAACAGGTATAACTATATGTCCATTGTCTTATAAAATATACGAAAATGAACTCAAATGGATTGAAGGCCTAAATGAATATTTGAAATTATTAACTTGATGAAGAAAACACGGAATAAAAGATTTGCAATGCATTTGGCAGTGATATTTTGAGTATTGCATTAAAATTAAACTTAAACTGTATTTAAGTTTAAGTTAAAACTTTTAACTCTTAAGAGTCAGTAAGAATCAGAGTGAGGAGAACAGTTGCCAAATGAGCCAATTCATTATGTAGCATGTAAAGAAACAAAGAAAAGGAATGGACAGTGTGCAGCAAAAACAAACCCTTGGACTCTGACTGTAGAATTGAGGTCACCAAGCAGGATTTAAAGGGGGTGGGGCATTCCCTGTGATGCTCGGCCTGGTGGTACTTGGGAGGCCAGCCAGGGCCCCGGCATGTCATAACTAGAAGTAACGTAAGGGCTGTGGGAGAGAGTTCTTGGCATATTGGTGTTCATTGTGGTGCAATAACTTTATACATCTAAAGCATAAATGTTAACACTATTATAATCCATATTACTGCTGTCATAATAAATAAAATTTTTAAAAAGTCATTTGTACTGGGGTTGGAGACATAGAACTGTCCATTAAGGTGCATGCCTTGCATGTGGCCAACCAGGTCCGATCCCGTCATCCCATGTGGTCTCCTGAGCCCAACCAGTAATGATCCCTGTGCATAGAGCCAGGGATAATCCCTGAAAACTGCTGGATGTTGCCAAAAAATCAATTAAAAAGTCACTGGTGCTGAGGCTGAGAAACCCTATCTTACATTGCTCTCTTCCTTTGTTATGTGCTTCTTATATGCCATTGTTTGACTACAAGTTGCCTAAAATTATTTATTTTAACTTAGTGATGCATCATATTACTTTTGGTGTTAAAATTATTACTAATTTACTAACTTAAGTGTCCATATGTAAGTCTTTGGTAAGACTATTCGTGATCAGGCTCACAATCTATTTTAAATACTGACAGTAAGTTTGTATAGTTTTTTTTTTTGCCTGAAATAATTTCTCATCCCTTTGTTCCCCTAATTTCCTTTATACCCATTATTATCAGGAGTAGCATATATTTGCTTGTTTGTTTTGGGGCTATACCCAGTGATGCTCAGGGCTTACTCCTGGCTCTGTGCTCAGGAATGCCTACTGCTGGGGCTCTGGGATAATATGGTTTGCTGGGAATTGAACCTGGGTTGGATGCACACAAAGCAAATGCTCTATCTGCTGTACTATTTCTCCAACTCTTACCTGATAGAGTAGTAACTTAGCTAATAAATATCATGTATAAGAAGCCATTTCTTTTATAAAAATTATACAAACATTAAAATTGAAAATGCACACGATTGATGGAGACCACTGTTTATTATTCAGTTTATTGATATTTCCATTTAACTAAACTTAAAGGAATGAAGGCAGTATTTGAGATGAGGATTTGATAGGGGTTACACAACTAGGTGCTTGGTTCAGAGGTTCAGATATATTCACTTGAGCTTTCTATGGTGGACATGAAATTAATTACAGACTGTATGTTTCAGACCATTAATACCTGAAATTTCAGTGTCTCATGTGCTAGGTATGTACATGGTAATTTTACTTGTATCTTTTTGATCCTTACAACTAATTTGTGGTATACTGTAATACTTCAGTTTTAAAACATAAAGGAAATAAAGCTTAGAGATATTATTAAATGTACCAAAAGTGAAGACACATAGTAATGTATAATTTATGTTCAAAACTAACAGAACCTGATCTACAGAACTGAGCTTACCATGGATAAGAGGCCAGTGGGGGGTGGGGTAGGAGCACCTGAGACAGTGGTGGAGGGGAGAAAACGATCTGGTTGAGAGTGTGGTCTTTAAATGTTTTTGTGCTTGTTAATATCATTAACAGTGTTGTAAATCTTGGTGCCTAAAATTCACTGTATCATTGTATCACTGTGTTCATCCCGTTGTTCATCAGTTTGCTCAAACGGGCACCAGTAATGTCTTCATTTATCATCATCATCATCATCATCATCATCATCCTGTTGATTGTCGAACCTCTCCATCCTATCCCTGAAATTTTATTTTATTTTTTATTTTTATTAAAAAATTTTTTTATTGAGTCACCATGTGGAAATTTACAAAGTTTTCAGGTTTAAGTCTCAGTTATACAATGCTCGAACACCCATCCCTTCACCAGTGCACATATTCCACCACCAAGAATCACAGTATAGCTCCACCCCGTCCCCTCACGCCCCCCACCCCCCTAGGCTCCCCTCCCCCCTTGCCTGTGTAACTGATAAATTTCACTTTACTTTCACTTTGATTGCATTCAATATTTCAACAAAACTCGCTATTATTGTATGGAGAGTCTCCCCCCAAAAGTCAGACCTGCTGATAAGGAAGCATTTGACAATTTGTTTTCCATCGCTGAGAATGAAGAGGTATGAGGTCCAGTGACCGCACCTAGTGGCCTCATGGTTTTGGGTTTCTGTATTTTAGTATTTTAGTAACTAAGTCCAGAGAAATATCTGCCAGAAATTGCATCACTGCAAACTTGCACTTCTCAATTATATTATATTCCACAGGTGAGTGCAATCTTTCTATGTCTGTCTCTTTCTTTCTGACTCATCTCACTCAACATGATACTTTCCATGTTGATCCATTTATATGCAAATTTCATGACTTCATGTTTTCTGACAGCTACATAGTATTCCATTGTGTAGATGTACCAGAGTTTCTTTAACCAATCATCTGTTTTGGGGCACTCTGTTTTTTTTCCAGATTCTGGCTATTGTAAACAGTGCTGCAATGAACATAGAAATGCAGATGCCATCTCTACTATACCTTTTTGCCTCTCCGGGATATATTCCCAAGAGTGGTATTGCTGGGTCAACATCCCGGGGATGCAAGGATGGTTTAACATTTGGAAATCAATCAACATAATCCATCATATCAACAAAACAAAAGATAAAAATCATATAATCATATCAATAGATGCAGAGAAAGCATTTGACAAGATCCAGCACCTGTTTATGATGAAAACTCTCGCCAAAATGGGTATGGAAGGGTCCTTTCTCAATATAGTCAAAGCCATCTAGCACAAGCCTACGGCAAGCATCATCCTCAATAGGGAAAAACTAAGACCCTTCCCACTGAGAACAGGGATAAGACAAGGATGCCCACTCTCTCCTCTTCTGTTCAATATAGTACTGAAAGTACTTGCAATAGCGATTAGGCAAGAAAAAGATATTAAGGGCATTCAGATAGGAAAGGAAGAAATCAAGCTCTCACTATTCACTGCTGATATGATATTGTACTTAGAAAACCCTAAAACCTCTACCAAGAAACTCCTAGAAACAATGGACTCATATAGTAAAGTTGCAGGCTATAAAATCAATACCCAAAAGTCCATGGCTTTCTAATATGCAAATAGTGAGAGAGAAGAAAGCAACATGATAAAAGCAATCCCATTCACAATTGTGCCTCAAAAAGTCAAATACCTCGGAATCACCTTAACTAAGGAGGTAAAGGACTTGTATAATGAAAACTACAAAACTCTACTTCAGGAAATAAAAGAAGACATGAGGAAATGGAAAAATATCCCTTGCTCATGGATTGGAAGAATTAATATTGTCAAAATGGCAATTCTCCCCAAAGCATTGTACAAATTCAATGCAATCCCTATAGGGATACCCTTGTCATTCTTCAAATAAATGGAGTAGGTGCTCCTGAAATTCATATGGAACAATAAGCCCCCACGAATAGCTAAAGCAATTCTTGGGAAAAAGAAAATGAGAGGAATCAACCTCCCCAACTTCCAACTCTACTACAAAGCGGTAGTCATTAAAACAGCTTGGTACTGGAACAAGGGCAGAGTGGCAGACCAATGGAACAGGGTTGAATACTCTGACACATCCCCCAAAATATATGACCATCTAATCTTTGATAAGGGAGCAAGAAATGTAGAGCAAGGAAAGCATGTTTAACAAATTGTGCTGGCGAAACTGGACAGCTACATGCAAAAAAAATGGGCTTAGACCTCCACCTATCACCCTGTACAAAAGTCAGATCAAAATGGATTAAAGACCTCAACATCAGACCAGAATCCCTAAGATACATTGAAGACAAGGTTGGCAAAACCCTCCACAACATTGAAGACACTGGTATCTTCAAAGCTGACACACCACTGGCCAAGCAGGTGAAAACAGAGATAAATAAATGGGACTATCTCAAACTAAGAAGCTTCTGCACCTCAAGAGAAACAGTGACCAAAGTACAAAGACAATCTACAGAATGGGAAAGGATATTTATGCAGTACCCATCTGATAAAGGGTTGATATCAAGGATATACAATGCACGGGTTGAACTCCACAAGAAGAAAACTGCCAATCCGATAAAAAAAATGGGGTGATGAACAGAAATTTTCCCAAAGAAGAAATCGGAATGGCTCAGAGGCACATGAGAAAATGCTCAACATCACTAATCATCAGGGAGATGCAGATCAAAACAACAATGAGATATCATCTCACACCACAGAGACTGGCCCACATCCCCAAAAACAAAAACAACCGGTGTTGGCGTGGATGTGGGGAGAAAGGGACTCTTCTTCACTGCTGGCGGGAATGCCGACTGGTTCAGCCCTTTTGGAAAACAATATGGACAATTCTCAAAAAACTAGAAATTGAACTTCCATTTGACCCAGCAATATCCCTGAGATTTTAGAAGCCTCTCTCTACTCAGCCTTCCCAATGATGCTGCATTGGAGGCTCTTTCAGGGTCAGGGGAATGAGACCCAACTTGTTACTGGCTTTGGCATATGAATACACCATGGGAAGCTTGCGAGGCTGTCCCATGTGGGCATGAAACTCTCAGTAGCTTGCTAGTTTTTCCCAGAGGGAGAAGTAGGTTATAAGATATAACGCAGCCGCTTGCAGCCTCAGGCTTCTGGGAGCTTGCTTTTAAGTCTCTGAATGTTGGCCGTTGATGGGATTACACACACCTGGGTTCCTCTGCCGGTACCTTCATGCGTGAGGCTTGTCCGAACGTGTGGAGAGGGGCCTTGAGCATGGCTGTGGCTAGGTTCTGGAGGTCTTCGACTGCCTGGAGCTCTGCTGGGGTGGGGAGGGAAGCTGGAGCCCATCCCCTCCGAGGGGCCCTGGGGAAGACAGCCAGGAGCGTGGGCAAGAGATCTGCATCGTTCTCTTCTGGGAGCTTGTTTTTAAGTGATCAAGTAATTGATCACTTCGTTTATAATGTTTTTTTTTTCTTTTTGGGTCACACCCGGTGTTGCTCAGGGGTTACTCCTGGCTCTGCACTTAGGAATTACTCCTGGTGGTGCTTGGGGGACTATATGGGATGCCAGGGATTGAACCTAGGTTGGCTGTGTGCCCTACCCGTTGTACTCTGGCCCCAAATTAATAAAAATTTACATGAGGATATATGTAGTAAGTGGATAAAATTGGTTTTGAGCTAAGCATTATCACTAGAAATTGTGCTATTAATGATTACACCATCAATAATAAATTGGTGAAAAGAAGTCTTAATTCTTCTGTCTAGTTTACTTTTGCTATTTTTGTTATTAATGATGTTGGTGATATCCTAAATTATATTGAGGGAATACACTGAATCATATAGTTTGACATCTTATATTTTTTCGCTTGCTACTATTAATTTGGTTTAGTGTGTGAGTAAAGATTAAAGATGTTAAAATTTAATTATGTAGATTATATATGTCTTGAGCACATATTCTGCTTTTTAAGTTATTAAAACTTTTTTTGATGATGTTTCATTAACATTTTAATAGGGAGAGTGGAAAATCAGTGGAAGAAAGACGGAGTTGTGAAGCTGTTCAGCAGAGAATGGAAGGTGATAGCATTTTACACATTCTTATCTTTAATAGGATTTCTTAAATAAAAATTTAGAACCATAAAGTTATTTAATAATATTTTTAAAAGTTAATAATGAATTTGATATTTTAAATGAGAAAGTTTTTTCTGTAATCCAGATTCTGGGAGGGTACAAAATAAATAAGCTTTGTTGTTACCCTTATAATTCTATAAGTTAGTAATGACACCAGCACATTTTATATCATTTTAATATAATGCAATATAGGATAAAGATATGAGCAATTTTTAGTGAGTCCACAGAAGCATTTTGTTTTTGTACTGAGGAAGTTAGGAAGAGTCTATGCAAGCTTAAAGGAGGAAAGGAGAATCTTGTATTTTAAGAAGAGGGTATAAACAAAGAGATGATTATGACCTCTGGAATGGTATTACAGTATAAAGCAAATCAGTAGAGATTAAGGAGGTCTAGTCAGAGAGATTGGATGCTGTCCTAGAAAACCTTCCTCTTCCCCATATAAAGAGAATATTTCAAGAGTTTTTGTAGTGAAGAGATATTATTTTAATTTTAGATAAGATTTTTACACAGTCCTATTAGGGCTTGGAAAGGGAAGTTAATTTTGTACCTTAGATGTGTGATAAATACCTATAGTGGAGCAAAAGTGAAAGAAATGTGTTATATTTGAGAAATATTTATTTGGTGATAGGAACAGAGTTTTCATGATGTAACATTAAGAAAATATAAGAGAAAAAAACTTTGTTGTGAAAATTATGAATTCACACCACTCAGTTATTACAATATTTGATTATACATTTATTATATACTAAGTGAATAAATACATTCATTTATATATTAGTGTTTGTTGCCTGATTGGGTCAACTGTATTATTTTTCTTAGCTTCTTTTAAATGTGTTATTAAAATAAAACATAGGGTTTACTTCCATACATATGATTAATATACTTGAAACTTCTTTCAAATTCACTATTCTAGATTTTATAAGGTCCCATGTGACTGAAGGAAGAGAAAAGCTACCTATTTCTGCAGTTGAGTCATGTAAGTTTTCATTCATTCAAACATGGTTGTGTCAGTAATCTCTGTTGATGGTATTAGCATTATACATTACCATAATTTAAAACATTATTATTATGGTAACAACAGAGGTTCCTTAGAATTTAGAGCCACACCATTATCTGGCTATCAAGCAAGTTTGGAAGTTCTTAGTTGAGGTTATATTTATTAGACCCAGTTTTGAAGAATGTTATTCTACCACTTGGAATGGAGAATGTTTAGCTCTGACTAAAATGTTACTTTGATGTAATTTTATTTTAAAATTTTAGACTCTATGACTTATAATACGATTAAAGTTAGGGTTTCATGCATAATAGAATCTACCATTCTCTCCTTCAGAGTTCCCATGCGCCTCCACCATTTTCCTAGTGTCAGCCCATCCTAACCCCCCTACCCGCCCCTTGCTATGGTAGGCTTCCTACTGAAGACCAATTCTCAATTTCTGTTGCTTTGGGGCATTTGTTTTTCCCCTTCCCTTTTTATTTATATCCCTTTTTCTTTATATCTTTATATGAGAGAGATCATTCTGTATGTACCCCTTTCCCTCGGACTCACCCAGCATGATACCTTCCAGATCTCTCTGCATAGCAACAAACAACATGGTTTCATCTTTTCTTTTAGTTGAGTAGTATTCCATTTTGTATACGTGCCATAGGCTTTTTATCCAGTAATTTATTCTTATACACTTAGATTATTTCCAGATTTTGGTAATTGTGAATTGTGCTACAATGAACATGGGAGTTCAAATGTCTTTTCTGAATCGATTATTTGGGGCCCTTTGGTAATATGACCAGGATTAAATTGTTGGGCCGTATGGAAGCTCAGTTTCTAGTTTTTTGAGGAATGTCTATATTATTTTCCACAAAGACTTGTAGGATAACATTGGGTTTGTCCTTTTAGCCTTGCCTCAGGGAACTTAGTTTACCTTAGAGCAGTGTTCTTTCTGTATGTACACAGGAAGACAGTTAATATTATGCTTTTGTAACTTGGGAGTTGATTGACTCCAATAATGTTTGCTCCTGGGCATCTGTTTTCTTGACTCAATTGCCTTTAGTTCCTAGCACTCCAAAAGCAGGGTCTCAACGAATAACTGAACAGACCCAGGGCAAGCTGTGAGCTACCCTGGCATCGAAATGGGCCAGGTCAAAGCTCTACAATACTCAACTATAAGTTGAGAGTATGGTCATGGACAAATACTGTCATAATCCAAAAGTAACGACAAGATTAGGACCCTGCTGGGTTTAGGAAGACTAACCTGGCCTGAGGACTATGGTCTGGAATATATAGAGAGATGTCCTCAGAAAGAACCAAACTTCAAGTCTGATATAGGGCTGGAGTGATAGCACAGCAGGTAGGGCGCTTGCCTTGCATGCGGCCTACCCGGGTTCGATTCCCAGCATCCCATATGGTCCTCTGAGCACCACCAGGGATAATTCCTGAGTGCAGAGCCAGGAGTGACCCCTGTGCATTGCCGGGTGTGACCCAAAAAAAGAAAAAAAAATCAAGTCTGATATATCTCTTACTGTGCTCATACAGAATGATATTGCTAGAAATATTAGAAGTAGATTTACTACAACTATTTAAGTGGATTATTAGCTGAGGAAAGAAGAAAGCAACACACCCCGAATGGGATTCCCGCCTTTAAACAGATCTCCTACTAATCTGGAGTAATCTCCTTAGATGAGAGTTAATCTCCTGGAGGAGTAGCCTAACCTGTTTTTGTTGATTTGTTAATGTTCAACTCCATTGTTGTATCACCACCCTACGTAATTGCTATAGAAACTAAGACTATAAGAGTGGAGGGGGTCAGAGTCAGAAGTAAGAGTCACAGTTAGGATCCAGGGAAGAAGAAGCAGAGGATGGGAAGAAGTCAGAGGCAGAAAGAGTCAGGGAGTCATCGGAGCAAAAAGCAATCAGAATCAGAATCTAGAAGTCACATTCAGAGTCAGGTGATCTGGGATCTAGGAATAAGGGGCTAGGAAGGAAGAGTGTGTGAGATGGGAGAGACAAGAGATTGAATAAACAACAACTAATCAGCAACCAGCTTGGTCCTCGTTCTTCCTTTGCCTGCCCATTGCCAACAGCCGTCCTGATCGAGTCTCAGTTTGAGAGCACCGAATGTGGGTGGCAAGAGAGAGCCGCCCGGAGAGCCCGAAAACAACACACATCAAATTATCATTCCTTCCTCTCGCGTTTTTATTTTTTACAAGGTTTATGTCATATATATATTTTTAGTTAACTTATTTAGATGATCCGTTTTCTCTATTCTTTTCAATGTACCAGTTTTTTTTAGTTTAATGATATTTTTAGTTTCATTGGTATCTGCCCAAATTTGCATCATTTATTTCCTTCTTTTTATCTCATATTTATTCTTTTTCTTGTTTTTCTTTCTTTCTTTTTTTTCCTCTTTGGTCACACCCGGTGATGCACAGGGGTCACTCCTGACTCTGCACTCAGGAATTACTCCTGGCGGTGCTCAGGGGACCATATGGGAAGCTGGGAATCGAACCCGGGTCAGTCATGTGCAAGGCAAATGCCCTACCCGCTGTGCTATCACTCCAGCCCCTTTTTCTTGTTTTTTCATGGTAGAAACTTAGATTATTAATTTTAAATTATTAATTATATATTTAGATTATTAATTCTATCTATTTATATAATTTATTTAGGGGTACAAATTCCCTCTAGTGTTGCTTTCACTGTATCCTACTACATTTTTGAGGTTCTAGTTTTATTTTTTAATTTAGTTTAAAATGTGTTTGCTTTTGGAGAATTTTAGCTTATGCACTGTGTGCTATTTCATTTATATTATGAAGGATTATGAATTTGTCAAATGTTTTTCTATATTGAGATAATTTTTATCTGTTAAAATGATGTTTTACCCTTAGTTCTATGTGATGTTTCACATTGATGTGCAGATGTTGAACAATCTGAATTCCCAGAATAAGCCCTACTTGATCATTGTATATGAGTCTTTTTTTAATGAATTGTTGAATTAAGTTTGCCAATATTTTATTGAGTATTTATTACTCAGTAAGGATTTTATTGTGTTATTTTCTTTTCTAGTTCTGGCATCTTTGTCCAGTTTTGGGATCAGGAAAATACTAGCTTTGTAAAACTAATTTTGTTATTAGCACCATAATCTAATCTAGGAAACTGTGTTAACTAGCCACTAGATGGAAAAATGATTTTGGAAGTGTTTTCTTCACCAGTTTAATGGAAGATTTTGAGCACTGTAAAATTTGGTAGAATGAAGCCATCTGCTTTGAACTTTTTTTAAATGTCATTGATTACTTTTTCTTAATTTTAGTAATCAGTGTATTTGGGATTTATATTACTTCATGACACAGAACTGGTAATTCTATAATTATATCCATTTTTTCTTAGTTGTAAAATTTGTTGGTGTATAAAATTATTAATATTTGTATTTTATGTCCATTTTATCTGGTGTGTCTGTTGCATTAATCCTAATCTCATTTATTTAATTTATGATTTCCTTGAGTCCTTCCTAGGTGAATCAGCCCATAGATTGGCAGTTGTATCTTTTCAAACAGCCAGTTCTTGGGCCAGGGAGATAGTTCAACAAATTGGAAGCACATACTTTGCATGCAGGAGCTCTGGGTTCCATTCCTGGCCCCTGAGCAACTCTGGAAGCAAGCTTGGAATACTGTGCAGTACCCCTGAGTAACATTTGGTGTGTCCTTCAAACAAACAAACAAACAAACAAACAAACACACACACACAAAACCCTCAACCAGCTCTTAATGTGATTTTAAAAAACTATTTAATTTTTTTTCTGTTTTTAAATTTCCACTCTGATTTTTATTTCCTTCCTTCTACTAAGTTGACTTACTGAGTTCAAAAGAGATTCAACAGAAACTATAATCCCTTTAATGTGTTCTGGGATTCTTCTAGAATAATATCCCAATCTTTACTTATTCCGTCCTTGGTATTCTTTCTTCATTTATGTACATCTGAGTTTCTGACCTGTGTCATTTTTCTTAGTGTCACTAATAAACTTCTTTTACAATGCAGTTTTGCTGGCAACAAATTCCCCCCATGTTTATTTTTCCTGAGAATGTCTATTTCTTTTTAACTTTTGAAGAACAATTTTACAGGGCATGGAATTTTCATTGAAATTTCCACCTAATGCTTTGTTTTCCTCTATAGCTTTCTTGTTTCTGTGGTTCCTGAGAAGTCAAATATAAGTATGCAGTATACTTTTTTCTTGACTATTTCCCCAAAGATTTTATGTATGATTTTATGCAATTTGAAAAAATGTTAGAGCTGTGTTACCCTTGTAGGAATCTTTTTCCTCTAGGTTTTCAGCTTGCATAAGAAATGGTTGGTTGTAAAAAACTAAAGCTCGCCGAGGGGCATATGTGCACTCGTGGGCTCTCCGGGGCGGCTCTGTCTCACCGCCCGCATTTGGTGCTCTGGAACCGCTGTGTGTGCTGTCGGTCAAGGGCAGGCGATGGAAGGAAGAAGGCCAAACTGGTTGCTTGATCAGTTTATTTCATTCTCTCTCTCTGCTTCTCTCCCGGCTCTCGGTCTCTCTCTGGATCTCTGGATCTGGCCCCCCAACCCACTCTTACAGCCTAGTTAAATCCCCCCAGCATGAGGGGGTTGGGATGTCCACATAGATGTGGTCACCATCAATAGGGTTGAGGTTCCTTTCCCTCTAGGGATGCTTCTCCTAGGACTTAATTCTCTTTCAGCAGGAGGATCCACCCAAGGGTGGAGTCCCATGAGTGTGTTTCTCCTCTCCTCAGCCAGCAAACATATAAGAATTCATAATATTAATCATTTTGCATGGACACAATAAGAAATGCATTAAAGCTTATAGAATTGCTCTCCAGGGGCCATCTCGATCTCAGACTACAGTGCTCAGGCCAGATCAGTCTTTCTTATCGCTAGCAGGGTCCTAGTCTCATCATTACTTTTGGATCATGACAGCATTTGTCTATGATCAAGCTCTTAACTTAGAGTTAAGAATTAGGCACTTTGGCCAGGCCCATCTCGATGCCAGGGTAGCACATAACTCACTGCTTGCCCGGGATTCGTCCTGTCCCTCATCGGGACCCTGCTTTTGGGGTGCTAGGAACTGAGGGCAATTGAGGCTTAAGTGGAGAAAGCAGATGCCCGGGAGGGAATAATATTCTAAGCCAATTAAGCCCCAAGTTACAAAAACATAATATTGTCTTCTTGTGTCTATACAAAGAAGACATTGCTTTAAAGTAAATTATTCAAAAGGCATGAAGAGGGAAGAAAGGCAATGTTATAATATTCAGTGTCCTAGGAAGGTCTGACCTTACAAATGAGCAGAGTCAGAATAAAGGAAAGACTCGGATTAACTATTTTGGGGAAGAGAGCATAGAGAAGTGATTATAGCTAAACAAAGGGATGGGAGAGATTTGGGAACACCTTGATGGGTGAGACTGAAGCAAGCCTGAACTCCGGGAAAAACCGGGACAAGCTACTCATGGCAAGAGGGGAGAGGACAAAGTAATGTCATCCTATAGTGGGTGAGACAAAAGCAAGTGAAAAACAAAGTGTTTATTGCAGAATGAAAATTATGCTCAAGGGATGAGCACTAGCTTTCTTAAAGGAGACCTGTATCCACAGGGCTATGGGTGAACCATTTTATGGGGTTTAATAAGGAAGAGTTGGGATATTAAGAGAGGTCTACGTTAGGAAAAGTTAGGCCTTCCTAAGAATTAGGGTGTCACCCATTTGCTTGCCTGGATTGGCAGTTTTGGAAGTGACATGGTGATTTGAGAAGTAAAACAGGACTTAATGAATGGAGAATGTTAAGCTATAAAAGATCTAGCAGTCACTGAAGTGAGCCAGTGCAATTTAAGGGAAAGTCCCTAATCTAAGATGAAGGGAAGTTGGGATTAACAATCTGCTTTTCTAGCTAATAAAGGTGCTAGAGTTGGCACCTGGGATTTATGTATACATGAATTTTAGTTATGTAATTTTTGTTCTTTGCAAGAATTAAGATGGTAGGAGGCTTTTTAAAAACCATCTTGTAGGTAGGTCTAACAGCAAATGAAAAAAGCACAATACGACTCAACACAGTAACTGCAGTGCAGTTGAATTTTTATCTTTGTGATGTCAAAAGGAAAATAGTGACCTTACCTATCTACCCTATCTAAAGTAGATATGGGTTTTTGAAATATTATCCGATTTGTCATTTTCTAAGTTTGCTGTATCTTTGGTTTAGAGGTATTTTGCAGGTGAAATTCACATTGTTTCAAGTATTTGTTTTCCTCTTTTTTTTTTTTTTTTTTTTTGTCTTCTGGGCTGGAGCGATAGCACAGCAGGTAGGGCATTTGCCTTGCATGCGGCCGACCCAGGTTCGATTCCTCTGTCCCTCTCGGAGAGCCCGGCAAGCTACCGAGAATATCTTGCCCACATGGCAGAGCTTGACAAGCTACCCTTGGTATATTTCATATGCCAAAAAACAGTAACAACAAGTCTCACAAAGGAGATGTTACTGGAGCCTGCTTGAGCAAATCGATGAGCAACGGGATGACAGTGACAGTGACAGTTTGGTCTTCTAGTATTCTCTGTTCTTCTATGTCACACTTGTATTTTGTCCTACAGTTTGATATGATCTTATTAAAATGTTTTTATTATTGCTTTTTTTAATTAAAAAATGAATTTGATTTTGAGCTCAGATTTAGTGCTCAGCTAAATCTATTCTGTAATCTGTTTAGAGAAGCATGGTGTTGTCCTATGATTAAGTCAGAATCTAATGAGACTCAACTTTTGGTGGTGGATCTTTGCCCTTGGATTGTGAACTTGATGAACAAGTAGAACTGGATGGCTAAAGCAGAGGTTTACAACCCTTATTTTACTGGTGGATCAGTAAAAAAAAAAATAGGAGAAATATTTTACATATCACAAAGGCAGAAATAAAACATTATTTATCATAGTATTTTGTGATAGGAATATAGCTATATATCATACAGTCCAGTGATGCCATTTGTTGGCATCTATTTCCCAGCACAAAGACATTAATTTGAAGGGATAGATCCAGGTTAACACAATAGCCAAGACAAGGAAACAACTCAGATGCCCAACTATTGGTGGATGGATCAAGAAGTTGTGGTATATATACACAATGGAATACTCTGCAGTTCTAAGAACAAAATCATGCAATTTGCAACAGCATGGATGGAGCTAGAGAATATCATGATGAGTGAAGTCAGAAAGAAAGGGATAGACATAGAATGAACTCTCTCATACGTGGGACTTAAAGATACACATCAAAGCAGTAACAAAGGGCCAAAAGCAACACACCAGAGAACTGATGCACACAATTGAGTTGGTGAGGGGAGGAGGTGGTTGAAAGGGAGGACATTTCAGACTATCATTCTGATCCCGAAAAGCAGTTTTAGAAAAGTGGAAGGAGAATCAGGGAGAGAGTAGCTGAGAATGCATGTATATTTTTTAAAATAGTATTTAATAAAATAGATATTATATTTAAGCATATGTATGTTAAACAGCAAAAGCTTTTTAAAATTGAGATTCTGTGATTTGCAGTTTTAGTGATGATGGTTTCTCATGCTCATAATTCCAACAGCATATGCATCACCAGTGTACCTGTTCCCTCCCCGAGGACCCTAAGACTACCCTTTCAGCCCTGCTTCCACCCCATCCCAATCCCCACTTAATTGTGTGCAGTTTTTTATTTCATGGATCTGTAGGAAATTCCCTAGGATTGGCACTTTTCCCTGTACTGGCAGTACTTGGCCAAAATGGGCTGGAGTTTAATATTTCCCTTCCTCCTGTGCTAACCCTTCCTCCTGGCTAGAGATAATTAGAATTGGCTCTTTTTCTCTCAAATTTGTTCCCCTTTTGATAAAACTCATCACAGACTTTTTCTTGGGGCAGAATTTTTAAAATAGAACAATGTTGTTATATTTAAAAATAGCTTCTTTCCCCTCTCTCCATGCTGGAAACTTAAAGAGATTTTTTCCCCCATCTGATGTTCAACATTGAAAACTTGGTTGAACTCCAGGAAGTAAAACTCAGAAAACTCAAAAAAATGGGCTCCTTTCCAAATGTTAGGTCCCCATGGAATTTTTCCCTTCACTTGTCATCACTGAGCTTGCAGCAACTTGTCAGTTAAAGCTTAGAGTTTTTAAATAAAGGTTCCCAGAGCATGGGGGCTGGAGCAATAGCACAGCGGGTAGGGCATTTACCTTGCACGCGGCTGACCCAGGTTCGATTCCCAGCATCACATATGGTCCCCTGAGCACTGCCAGGAGTAATTCCTGAGTGCAGAGCCAGGAGTAACCCTTGTGCATTGCCAGGTGTGACCCCAAAAGCAAAAAAAAAAAAAAAAAGAAAAAAGGTTCCCAGAGTAGTTTCAACTAACAGACTTCTATTCCTCTATTGTTTTATTCTTTGTGCTTGACTGTCAGTCTTTACAGTTTTGGGAACTGTGGTTTGCCTTGTGATAATCCCCCTTTCTCATGGATTTATGAACTATTGATTTTATAATTTCAGTTTTTTATGACTTCCAAACTTTTATAATGTCCAGCCGGTAACGGAAAGCCCATGTTTCCATAGTTTTGGGGGCCACAGAGATAGTTCAGCAGGTAGGGCACTTCCCTTGCTCTCTCGCTCGGTTCACTTTTGGTCTGCACCCATATGGTCTCCCAACCCTCTCTAGGAGTGATCCCTGAATACAAAGCCAGGAGTAAACCCTGAGCACAGTTGGATGTATCCCCCAAACAAAATTAAACAAATAAAATTTTATTTTTAAAACAACATTTTATATTATTTTTTATTTATAATATTTTAGTAGTGGTAATAGCAAACAATGCTGATTTTACCATATGCATTTTAAGTGTAGTTTAGTAATATGAATTATAATTATTGAACCATTATCTAGAATGTTTTCACCTTAAAACTATATACTCTTTGGAAATCTCATCATTTCTCCCTTCCCCCAGATGCCCTAGTAATTACTATTGTACTTTAATTACTATTGTACTTTTCCATTTCTATGAGTTGGATTCATTTTTATGCATTTTATGTGTGAAATAATACAATGGTTGTCTTTGTGACTGGCTAATCTAACATAGTATGTGCTGTAGGAGTATCCTTACTGTAACATGTAACAAGATTTCCTTTAGACAAAATAATATCCCAGTGTTCATATATGACTGATTTTCTTTATTCACCTGGGTTACTTTCACCTCTCCGATAGTGTTGCAATAAACCTGGGTTTGCAAGTATCCTTTCTAGATGCTTCTTTGAATACATATGCCTAGAAGCTGATTATTGAATAATATGTTAATTTTGTTTAAGGAACAGACATATATTTTCCTCACACTGTACATTCCTATGAACAGTACAGATCCAGTTTCTTCATATTATTTTCAAGTTGTTTTCTGTTGTTCTGAAGTATTTTATTTAAAATTTTTATTGTTGAGATAACATGGTTACAATAGTGTCAATGTTAATCTTTTGGTTTACAACTTTACTATACCTCAACCACCACTATAGTGCCAAGGACCCTCCATCACTTAGGCCACTTACAGTTCATTACTTTCTCCCTGTCCCAATGATGTTTTTATACTTTTGATTTATTTGGTTTTTTATTTAAAACTTTAAAAATTTATTTTAGTTACAATAGTGTTAGAATTTATACTATTACTATGTAAAATTGCTGTACCTCATCACCTCTACAGTGCCCACTGCTGTCCAGAACTATCACTATGTCTCTCCTAGTCTGGTCTTCTTACCCCCTCTCAAACCAGGTAAAAGAAAGACATGGATGGCCTACAAGCATATTAAAAAGTGTTCATCATTACTTATTATAAGGGAAATGCAATGAAAACCATAAGCTATCATCTTACACACCAGTGAGAATGGCATATTTCAAAAAGATGTTAGCAGTGATGTGGTGAAAAGGAACTTTAATTCACGGTTGGTGGGAAGTTTATCTGGTTTAGCCTCTATAGAAAGCCATACAGAGATTTCTGAAAAGAAAGTAAGAACAGAATTGCCATAGGTCTCAGTCCATCCACCAAACAAAGGTGAACTCAACAAGATATTTGAACAACTATATTAATTGTGGCACTTAGAATAATAGGTTATAGCAACAATTCATGGAATACTGAATCAAGAAGTTGATTGTATAGAGATGGATGGAACTGGACTGTAGTTAAAGTTAAATTTTATGTATGGGGGGAATGATGTTGCCAGCAGGTCAACCTGTACCTGTGGGGTGAGTGCATGAGCATCCTAATAGTGCCTTCAGACTTCCAGATACCCCAAAATTGATGCTATGCCTTTGGCCAGACCCCAACAACATGGGGCCAAGTTTACAAAGAAATTAAATGATCAAAAGTTAGGTATGTGGGGGCCAAACTCACAAACCACCTTCGACTCAGCTATATAAGCTCACTTACCGGCCTTACTGCAGAGACCCATGATCTGGAAAGATATCAAAAGATGCAGTTAGGGCCTGTAGAGTGGAGGTAGATGGGAACCCATGACCGAGATATCCAGGCTCACTTGGATTGGGACTGGGCCTCCTCACCCCAGGTCCCCAGTTTTCCAGAAGCTTGGCAGTCACACCCATGAACTGCCCCTGGCACCATGTAATCTCATCAACAACCAAAACTCAGTGACTATAAACTAAACCTCCCAGAAGAGAACGACACAGAACTTCCTGAACATTATATTCTGTCCATAACAAGCAATACCAAACAAGTCGTCTAGCATTGCCTTTTTGGCAGGTTTGAGTGGTGGTGAGACTGGTGTCAAAATATCGAATATAACCAAAGTAGAGAGTATAGGGGAAGCTGACCCCCACATAGGCAAAGGAAGGGTTGGAAAGGGGGTGGGGGTGGGGAAATACTGAGGATTTTAGTGTTTGAAAATGTGCACTTGTGAAGGGATGGGTGTATGATGATTGTATGACCGAAGCTCAAACATGAAAGCTTTGTAACTGTATCTCACGGTGAATCTAAAAAAGGGGGTGGGGAGAAATAATAAAATAATAAAAGAAAATTAACATTCTGAATAAAAAAAGAAAAAGTAATGTGGAGTTAATGCCCAATTCAATCAGCTTAATCAATGGCTGAATAAATAGCAGTACTCCTACACTTATAAAAAAAATTTTGTGTATGGTGTAAGAAGTCAAACTTTATATTAAATGTGAATATTAATTTTTTCTAAGGCCATTTGCCGAAGATTAATGTCTTCATTGGTTTTTCTGGATATTTTTGTCAAAAGATTTGATTATATAAAATTTATTTCTGGCCTTTTTGTTATGTTCCATTGACACAATTATATATCTTTGTGTTGGTAATGTTTTAGTTACTAGAAATTTACAATATGTTTTGAAATAAGGATGTGTAAGTCTCCTAACTTTGTTTTTGATTTTTAAAATTATTTTGGCAATATTAGGGTCTCTTGAAATGCCATACAGATTTTGATTTTTTTCCTGTTCCTGCAGAATATTTTGTTGGAATTTGGTTCCAATAAGAGATATTTGTTTAATAATATACATCACTATTATTTGTATAGGAATATTAAAAATTGATACTTCCAATCCATAAGCAAGGAGTGTTCCTTTTTTTGTGTGACTTTAACAGCTTTTGCAATGTTTTGTAGTTTTCAGTGTACATGTCTTGAGTCCTTGATAAATTCTTTTTAATTCTTTCTGATGCGGTCAAAAATGGGACAATTATTAAAAAGAACTTAAGATAGAATATTCTTTTACCAGTTTAAGTTAATCCTAGAGATTTTATTGTTGTTGGGCTGGAGTGATAGCACAGCTGGTAGGGCGTTTGCCTTGCATGTGGCTGACCCGGGTTTGATTCCTCTGTCCATCTTGGAGAGCCCAGCAAGCTACCAAGAATATCCTGCCTGCATGGCAGAGCCTGGCAAGCTACCCATGGCGTATTCAGTATGCCAAAAACAGTAACAACAAGTCTCACAATGGAGATGTTACTGGTGCCCGCTTGAGCAAATCAGTGAACAGCAGGACGACAATGCTACAGTGCTACATACTATTGCAAGTGAGATTGTTTTTTATAATTTCTTAATTTTTTTCTTTATATCTTTGTGGGGCTGGAGTGATATCACAGCAGGTAGGGCATTTGCTTTGCACATGGCTGACCTGGGTTTGATTTCTCCATCTGTCTCGGAGAGGCTGGCAAGCTACCAAGAGTATCCTGCTGGCACAACAGAGTCTGGAAAGCTCCCCGTGGCATATTCGATATGCCAAAAACAGTAACAAGTCTCACAATGGAGATGTTACTGGTGCCCGCTCGAGCAAATCGATGAACAGTGGGATGATAGTGCGACAGTGCTGTATTTTTATTGAAATAACACTTGTTGATATATATATATGTATGTGTATGCTTCAGATAATTTCTCTTTTATATCATTTGTTGTATAGAAGTGCACTGTTTATATGTTAATTCTTATCCTTTGACTTTAGTTAATTTTTTTTAATTGAAACAGATTTTCAGTGAACTCTTTAAGGTTTTCTACATATAATTATGTCATCTGCAATCAAAGAAAAATGGACTTACTCTTTTCTCACTTGGCTATAATTTTCTTAAATATTAATTTTTTGTTTTATTGAATCACCATGAGATAGAGCATTACAAAGTTGTTCATGATTGGGTTTAAGTCATACAATGTTCCAACACCCATCCCTCCCTCCACCAGTGTAATTTCCCAGCACCAATGTCCCCAGTATCCCTCACACCCCCCAAAATACCCCCTCTATGGCAGGCATCTTTCTCTCTTTCTCACTCTCTCTCTTTTTCTCTTTGGACAAGAACTTGAAAGTATTGGACAAGTATTGAAAGTAAGTAAAGGAATATACATGATAACCTTTCAGCATCTGTTTTTCTAATTATTTTTGTTTTCTTCCTAATTTTTCTGACTAGGACTAGTTGGATAGAAGTACTTAGTGTAGTCCTCCAGGACTACACCTGGCAGTGCTGAGGTGGGTCACATGGTGCCAGAGTTTGGACTATGCTCCAACACCTTTAGCTATCTCTGTAGCCCACTGTATCACTCTTCTTACATACTGTATCACTGTATCACTGTCCTCCCATTACTCATCGATTTGCTCGAACAGGCACCAGTAATGTCTCCATTCGTCCCTGTCGCACTCAGGGTCAGGGGAATGAGGCCCATTACTATTACTGTTTTTGGCATATTTAATATGACACAGGTACTTGCCA
The DNA here is from genome assembly GCF_027595985.1 of Sorex araneus. Lineage (NCBI taxonomy): Eukaryota > Metazoa > Chordata > Mammalia > Eulipotyphla > Soricidae > Sorex > Sorex araneus. Next base: position 49,978,062 of record NC_073310.1, on the reverse strand, counting down.
GGTTCTGCCATGCAAGATTCTGCATCGCTCTCTTCTGGGACCTTTGTTTTATGGTCTCTGGATCTTGGCCAGTGATGAGATTACATGGTGCCGGGGGCAGTTTGTGGGTGTGGCTGTCAAGCTACTGGAAAATGGGGGATCTGGGTGGAGGAGGCCCAGTCCCAATCCGAGCAGGCTTGGAGATCTCAGCCCCGGGTCCCATATACCTGGGTTCCTCTGTCATTCCCTCATGGATGAGGCTCATCAGAGCATGTGGAGTGTGGCCATGAGCATGACTGTGGCTGAGTTCTGGAGGTTTTCGGCTGCCAGGGCTCTGCTTGGGTTGGGAAGGGAAACTCAACCCGCCCCCCCCCCACCTCTGAGGGGGCCCTGGTGAAGACAGCCTGGCGTGGGGGCAGGAGGTTCTGCCATACCACAGAATACACAACAGAAAAAAGAACTACACACAACCACTGCAACTTGGGGCCACATCTGGAGATGGTGCTCAGGGCCTCATATATGGTGCTAGAGATTCAAATCAGGGTCAGCAGCGTGCAAGGAAAGCACCTTAACCTCTGTAACCACTGTACTATCACTCTGAAAGGGGTGGGAGTACATACTTTGCACACAGGAGGCTCAAGTTTCAACCCTAATACCACATGATTCCCCAAGTGTTGTAGGAAATGACCACCCCCCACTTCAGACTGCTAGACATACCCCTCCAAAAGAACATCACTGTCACTGTCATCCCGTTGCTCATCGATTTGCTTGAGTGGGCACCAGTAACATGTCCATTGTGAGACTTGTTACTGTTTCTGGCATATCAAATACGCCACAAGTAGCTTGCCAGGCTCTGCAGTGTGGGCAAGATACTCTCGGTAGCTTGCCAGGCTCTCCGAGAGGGATACAGGAATGGAGCCCAGGTCGGCTCCGTGCAAGCAAACGCCTTACCCGCTGTGCTATAGCTCCAGCCTCCAAAAGGACATCTATGAAGGAAATGAATGACTGATACAGTCACTAAGTTTTCCATCCCACTGCTAGGTGACAACACTTTCTTTGCAAAGGCAGAAAAAGTACACAAATTAAAAGAAGAAATAGGAAAACTTCTTGCTAAAACAGTAGCTGGGAGCTGAAGGAAAAGTGGATGAATCCCAGAAGATTCTTATGGAAGTAGAGAAAGTTTGTGCAAAGTAAAAAAGAAGCTTTATATATCACCAAAAACCATAAACCACAAGAAAAATGAGGAACCTCCCACCAAAAAACCCCAAAAACCATAAAACACTCCAGAACAATATTTACAGGATAGGGAAGGATAGCACGGTGTGGAGGTCGATGTGGAGGTCTAGTTCTGTTCAGCAGGGAGAACCCTTCATGGGGCTGAGAAGGAGACGCAGCCGAATGAACAGATGCAGGGCCCGGAGGAGGGAGAAAAGGCATTTATTCTATGGTAGTGACATTTTTTGAGGCCTCTCCAGTCTGGGCTGAGGTGCAAATAAACCCACTAAAGGTGTCGATAGTCACATGCACATATTTAAGCTGCCCGAAGGAAGGAATATGAGTGACATCCATTTGCCAGATGGCATTAGGGACTAGTCCTCGGGGATTGACCCCTAAGTGAGGCACGGGTAGAAGGGATATACAGGAAGGGCACTGGCACACAATCTGCCATGACTGCTCACGCGTGATTTTAAACATAAGGCGGAGAGTTTGAGCATTCAGATGGTAAAGGGCATGTGCAGTTGTGGCCTTCTGCAGCGGATCTGTTTGTAGAGTTAGCGCTGCGAAAGATCGGGTGGCCAAATCTGCCAAGTGATTACCTGTTGCCAGTGGCCCAGGTAAGGTTAGTGTGGGCATGAAGATGGCCTATGAAAAATGGAGCTTGCTGGGAGCGAATATACTGTTGGATTTGCAAAAACAATGACGTTGCGGGGGAGGAGGGTTTTATGTAACTAATGGTCTCCAGTAATGGTATGGAGAAGGCCACATAGGCACTATCCATATATAAATTTAAAGGAAGAAGGGAAAAATTTTAAAAAACCATTAGAACAGCTGTGAGTTCAACTAGCTGAGCAGAGGACTCCTTTGTGGAAAAAGAAACAGTCTCACCCTCACAGGCATAGGCAGCCTGGCCATTAGAGGACCCATCAGTGAAAATCACTTTAGCCCCAGAGATAGGGCTGGTCTTAGTGACAACGGGAAAAACCCATTGATGTAAAGCCATAAATTGTATCAACTTATTGGGAGGATAATGATTGTCTAAAATTCCTGAAAAGGAAGCTCAGGCAATGGACCAATCATCGGTATTTTGAAGAAGCCAATCTATCTGTTCCTTATTATAGGGTTGAATAACAGAAGCTGGCTCAAGACCAAAGTGTCTGCGAGAGAAACTCCTTCCTTCAATAATTAAGGATGCCACTAAGAGATAGTAGGGTGCAAGAACTTTCTTTGGTGTGGCAGGAAGGTGAATCCAAGAGACAGGGTTTTCCTGCCAAATTAAGTCCAGGGTTTTTCTGCCAAATTAAGTCCATGGGGAAATGAGTAGCTAAGATAAGGAGGTGAAAAGGGCGCTGATCATTTAGAGAGCAAATAAAGTGACCTTTAATCACCTTTTCTATGAGAACTAAGGATTCTTGGGCCGCTGGTGTCAGACTCCGAGGGGAAGAAGGGTCAGCATCACCGCGCGAAAGGTCATAAAGGGGCATAAGATCTCCTTTGGTAAGTTTCAGATAGGGACTGAGCCATATAATATGCCCAAGCAGTTGTTGAAAATCATGTAGTGTCTTTAGTGAAGTAAGCTTCAGCTGCGTTTTTTGAAAAGTACACTGGGACCCCTGAAGACGAAATCCAAGAAAGGTATAAGGGTCAGCGATCTGAATTTTTTCAGGGGCAATTTGAAAGCCAGACTGAGTAAATGCACGGATCACCTGACTGCAACAGAGCATAGTGGCCTGTGGGTCAGATCCAGCAAGCAGTAAATCATCCATATAATGGACCATATAGATGTTGGGCCATTGTGCCCTAATGGAAGCAAGAATTTGAGCCACAAATTTTTGACATGGTGTGGGGCTATTTGCCATTCCCTGGGGTAAAACCTTCCATTGAAAACGTTGCATGGGCTCTCTATAATTAATAGCTGGCAAACTAAAGGCAAAACGGGGGTGATCATCAGATGCAAAGGAATTGAGAAAAAGCAGTCTTTTAAGTCAAGTACTATCTTATACATTTCTGAAGGAATGGCTGCTGGGGACGGCAGTCCAGGTTGAAGCGCCTCGAAAATGACCATGGTTTTATTTACTGCTCGTAGATCCTGTAGCAGTCGCCAACTGCTGTTTTTCTTTTTTATAACAAAAATGGGTGTGTTGGGGGGGGGGGAGGTGGGTTCTATGTGTCCCGCCTTGAGTTGTTCCTGCACTAACAACTTGGCAGCTTGTAATTTTTCAGTGGGAGGCGGCCACCGGTCCATCCATACAGGCTCATTGGACTTCCATATGATCTTATCCGTATGGGGTGCAGGAGGAGCCGTGGCAGTTACTGAAAAAAAAAAAAAAACCTTAAGCCTGTGCGGTCATTTTTCACTGGGTCGAGGGCCAGTGGCGCAGGCATGCCTTGGAGGTTTCCTAGACCCTTTCCGGGAGAATAACCTGCTGCAAGGAGCATGTCTAGGCCCTTGGCATCAATTAGTAAAAGGTCCATTTGTGAGAGAATATCCCGGCCTCAGAGATTGAGTGGGAGCCTGGGCAGAACATAGGGGCATATCGTCCCGGATTTTCCCTCCTTGGTGCGCCAATCAAGCGGAAATGAACTTAACATAGGGTTTTGGGATTGACCCTGAAGGTGAGTCAGTGAGGGGGTGAGGGGCCACCCTTTTGGTCAGTCTTTTTCAGCAATGACCGTTACATCTGCGCTAGTGTCACTCAGACCTAAAAACTCCTTCCCGTTGATTTCTAAAATCATCAGGCCCTTGTGATCAAGAATGCGTTGGGCAAAAATTGAAAAAGTGTCTGACATGGGGGTGGTTTTTGTACTGTTGTTATAGGAATGAGTAATAGCTGTGCTAGCCGCGCGCCAGCGTCCAAGACTGAAAATGGGGAGAGTGATTCAACTACTACTCCAGTCTGCCCTTGAAAATCAGCATCTACAATCCCGGGGAGTACTTGCACGCCCTGAGCGAGCATGTTGCCTCGCCCAATAATTAGGCCAAAAGTTTCAGATGGCAAAGGGCCACAGGCGTTGGCATATACTATCTGGGGACCCTGTTCTTTAACTAATATTGTGCGGGAGGTGGCACAAAGATCCAATCCGGCTGGGTATGGGATGTCTCTGCAGAGGGATTGGGCGCCGATGGGTTGAACGGCCCATGATTTTGAGGTGTCCCAGTCATGGGAGAAGGAGCGAATTGAAGGCTGGACACCGATGGGTTGAGTGGCCCATGATTTTGAGGTGCCCTAGACACAGGAGAGGGAGCAGACTGGGCGCCCTGAGGCTGGCCCTGTATCCAGTTTCCTGGCCTGGCCTTCTGGTGGCAGTCTGATGCCCAGTGGAAACCCTGTTTGCACACAGGGCAAGGACTTTTAGGTTTGGACCGTGATTTTTCATTGGGACCGTTTCTTAAAAAATGTCCAGGCTGCCGACAGCCGAAGCACAGCTTGTTCTGGCTTCTCGATGGTTGAATAGTGAACTGTTTGAAGGCAGCCCCTATAGCATGCCCTATTTTTTGGGTGGTGGGATCGACATCGGAGCATAGCCGGATGTATTCTGAGAGGGTCTTCCCACGCTTATAGGGGCGGAGTGCGGCCTGGCAGATGGGATTAGCATTCTCATAGGCCAAGTGGCGGATCAGCTCATTATCCATCTCTTCATTTCCCATAAGTTTTTCAGCTGCCTCCGTGAGGCGCCCTATGAAATCACTATGGGGCTCATTAGCTCCCTGACGAACCTTGGCTAAGGATGTTACCACCGACCCTTTAGAGGGAAGTCCCCTCCAGGCCGGAGGGCAGCCATTTGTATTTGGGCAAGTAGCCCTGGGGGAAATTGAGCCTGCACCTCATTAGAATCGAAGGGTGCATGGCCCTGAAATTTAGCAAAGATCCAGGATGAGGAAGAGCCTCCTGCCGCGACGTTGCAGCGCGCCATTTCTTGGCATCGTTCTAAATAATCTGCTTTGCACAAGAGATAGTCTCCCCTACTCAGGACAGCCTTAGCGACTGAGAACCAGCCATCCCTCCGCGCGATGCATCGCGAGCCATCCCTCTCAAAATGAGTCCAGAAGGCCAAGCGTCAAAGGAGCAGTGGGGCCACAAGAAGAGACAGCGGCCTTTAAATCTTTCAGGTCTTCGAATTTCAATCTACGGTAGTTTTGGCGGGTTGGTGCCTGCGGAGCTACGTCCTGAGGGGAATTTTCGTCTTGGGAATGTGTCCCTTCCTCAGGCTGATCGGCCTCCTCAACTTCTCTGTCTGAGGGATCGTCATCAGGTGGAGCCGTGGCAGAGGTGGGGTAATTGGGGCCCGAGAATGGGACCTGGTAACTGGGAAGGCAGCCATGGGTTTTGAAGCTAGAGTGTGGCGGGGCGGAGGAGAGACCGAGTTTGCACTAGGCTCTTGGGAGAGGGGAGAAGGCTGCGGGGCACTCACTAGTTCCTGAACCAGCTGCCTTAAGGCGGCATTGTCCCGGGCAAGCTGGCGGACTGCCTCACTGATGTCTTATAGGGGATTAAAAAAGGCAGTGTCATGGGTCAGATAATGGGGTGGCGGAGGAGCTGAGGGCTGACACCTCGCCTCCTCATCTACCTGGGTAGCCCCGTGCTCTGGGGGCAAGGATTTAGGTTCTGGGGGAGAGGGATTGGGGATATCAGAAGTAGTAGAATTTGAGGAGTCAGTCACCTGCATGGGGGTTGCCTCATCCCCAAAGACGGAGGGAGCCTTGGAACTCTCATGCTTTTTTTGAATCTCTGGCTGGCTTTTTCGCGCCTTAAGAATCTCATTTAAGATCCAAATAGAAAAAGCAGAATTAGCAAGAAAAAGGATGCAAATAACGGGGAATTCCCAGGAGTAGGCAGAGATGAAGGAATCAGAGGGTAAGTGGGCCATTCCCGTACCAGGGTGTGTGCAAAGAGAAAGGCGACCTTCAGAAATACTCACTTTTCCCGTGAATTCGTTGGCCACGTTGGGCGCCAGGTGTGGAGGTTGACGTGGAGGTCTAGTTCTGTTCAGCAGGGAGAACCCTTCGTGGGGCTGAGAAGGGGACGCAGCTGAATGAACAGACGCAGAGCCCGGAGGAGGGAGAAAAGGCATTTATTCTATGGCAGTTACAGTATTTACACCTCCCTGCTGGGAGGAGGTGGTATAGTATGCATGCCAGGACCCCCAATAGAAATGCAGGGTGTGGCATGGGCGTTAGCTAGTGATAAACAAATGCTGATAGGATAAGATCAGTAAGATTAGGAGTGGCAACCTTTGCTAGGTGTGGCATGGGGTTAGCTAGTGATAATCAAATAGTGACAGGATAAGATCAGTAAGGTAAAATGGCTCCCTACAGCACGGCAGTACAGTATTTGCCTTACATACATGAGGTGGTCCTGGGTTAAATCCCAGTCACCATAAAATAAAAACCCAAACCAGTATTTATATAGTGATCCTTTTCCTTTTCTAAATGGCTTTCTTTTCTTTGTTGTTAATGTATTTTGGCCACATCCACCTGTGCTCAGGGCTTCCTCCTGACTCTGTGCTCAGGGAGTACTACTGGAGGGACTCGGGATCATATGGGTTGCATGGATCGAACCTGAGTCCTCTGCATTCAAGCTAGCACCCTGCCCACTGTATACCTAATCTCCAGCCCCTATATACCTAATACACTTGTAGGTGATGTATTACTCTCTTCTTTCTAAATTTTTATTTCCTAAAAATTACTAGATCTATGAAAAAGTCCTTTAATTTTTACCATTTGTTGTTTGTATAATTAAAAGCAAAACTAACATTTTTGGAATCAAATAATAATGACATTTAAAAATGATTTTAATAAAGTCACCCCAGTGGTTTTTGGGGGGGCCACCAGGGCTTATACATAACAGTGCAGCAGCAGGGATATAAGCAGCACCAAGCTTCAAAGTCAGGGCCTCATATATGCTAGGCATGTTCTGTACCACATATCCCCCTGGCCTAGGTCTTTATTTATTTTTGCATTTTGGGTCACACCTAGCAGTGCTTAGGATTTACCTTGGCTCTGCACTCAAGGATCACTTCTGAGGGGCTGGAGGGTTTTGCCAACCTTGTCTTCAATGTACCTGATGGAGTCTGGTCTGATGTTGAGGTCTTTAATCCATTTTGATCTGACTTTTGTGTGTTAGGTAGAGATCTGAATCCATTTTTTTGCAGGTAGCTGTCCAGTTTTGCCAGAACTATTTGTTAAAGAGGCTTTCCTTGCTTCACTTCACATTTCTTTCTCCTTTATCAAAGATTAGATGATTGTAGGATAACATAGCCACAGGGAGCTTAGGTTTATCCGGGTCACACCCATCAAGGTGCTCCTGAATCACTCCCATTCCTTTGTTTATCTGTAGCCAGTTCTTTATGCTTTCTTCCTTAACCAGTTAATCAGCTTTCCCCCCTAATCAGACTCTGTTAATTTGTAAGGTCAGATCTTTCTAGGACACTGAACTTATATTGTAATTTAATATTGCCTTTCTCCTCTCCTTATGTCTTTTGAATAGTTTACTTTAAAGGAATGTCCCTTTTGTATAGACACAAGAAGACAATATTATGCTTTTGTAACTTGGGATTTAATTGTCTTCGAATATTATTCATTCCTGGGCATCTGCTTTCTCGACTTAAGCCTCAGTTGCCCTTAGTTCCTAGCACCCCAAAAGCAGGGTCCCGACGAGGGACTGAAGGGACCCAGGGCAAGCTCTGAGCTACCCTGGCATCGATATGGGCCAGGCCATAGTGCCACGATTCTTAACTATAAGTTAAGCGCTGCTTGATCATGGACCAATACTGTCATGATCCAAAGTAACAACGAGACTAAGACCCTGCTAGGGATAGGAAAGACTAATCTGGCCTGAGCACTGTAGTCTGAGACTGAGATGGCCCCTGGAGAGCAATTCTATAGGCTAAATGCATCTCTTATTGTGTCCATACAAAATGATTAATATTATGAATGCTTATATGTTTGTTGGACAAGGAGAGGAGAAACACACCCATGGGATTCTGCCCTTGGGTGGGTCATCCTGCTGAAAGAGAATCTGTCTTAGAAGCAGCATCCCCTGAGGGAAAGAACTTTAACCCTATTGATTGTGACCACACCTCTGCGTAAGCCCCAACCCCCTCATGTTTGGGGGAATTTAACTAGGCTGTAAGAGTGGGTTGGCAGGGCAGATCAAGAGCCGGGAGAGAAGCAAAGAGACAGGAGTGAGTGAAATAAATGGCAATTGATCAATCAAACCATCTTGGCTTCTGTTTCCTCCTCCCTCTGCCCCATGGCCCCGGGCCATGAACACGGGCAAGGCTGACAGGCTCTCCCCTGGCCACCCCCTGGCAGATGTTTTTTACAGATGATCATATATTTGAGGGTGTGTGTCAGGACATTCAACCCTGTTCCATTGGTCTGCGGCTCTGCCTTTGTTCCAGTACCATGCTGTTTTAATTATTACCACTTTGTAGTAGAGATTGAGATTGGGGAGAGTGATTCCTCCCATCTTCTTTTTCCCAAGCATTGCTTTAGCTATTCGTGGGGGCTTATTGTTCCATATGAATTTCAGGAGTGTTTGATCCATTTCTTTGAAGAATGTCATGGGTATCCCTATAAGGGATCGCATTGTACAATGCATTGGGGAGTATTGCCAACTTTAGATAGCATTTTAGTTGTTAAGTTTGAAAACTTAACATTTGTTTGTTGTTACATTTCCCCCTAAGGTATTAATGGTTCAGCTGCAAGCAACAGGCAAAACTGTTTTCACTTTTTAAAAAATTTACATTATCACAAGGAGGTCACACACATCTGTACCTCAGTCCAGTTTTGTCATTGATTGGATACGCAGTTGTGATTAAGTTATTCAATACTCAGAGCCCTTGTTATTTATTTGAAAATAGTGACATTGTCTAGAGGGAGATTTTGAAGATGAAGAGATTATGAAATAGCATAGTGATTTGCACTTAAGTAAAACATTGACTAATCCTTCTTTATTGTTTTTGTTATTTAAAAAAATTTTTTAATGAATCACCATGGGGTACATTACAGACTTACAAACTTTTGTGCTTAAGTTTCAGTCATACAATGATCAAGTACCCATCCCTCCACCAGTGCCCATTCACCACCAATATTCCCAGTGTCTCTCTCCCCCTCTATACCACCCCCCAGCCCCCCGCCTTTATGGCAGGCGCATTCCTTTTACTCTCTCTCTCTCTCCTTTAGGGTGTTGTGGTTTGCAATGCAGGTATTAAGTGGCCATCATGTTCTGTCTATAGTCTACTTTCAGCATGCATCTCCCATCCTGAGCAGGCCCTCCAAGCACCCTTTACTTGGTGGTCCCTTCTCTATCTGAACTGCCTTTTCCCCCAGCATGTGAGGCCGGCTTCTAAGCCATGGAGCAATTCCCTGGTCTCTACTATTCTTGGACGTTAGTTTTCCATTCTGTAACTTTATATTCCACAAACGAGTGCAGTCTTTGTATGAACATCGACTAATTTATCATAAGTATTTATCCTGAGTACTTACATGATACTGTTGTCTTGTCTTCCCTTTTATTGAGGTAGCATTAACTCATACAGATTTATGAGTGTTGGTTCATATTTTTTCAAATGCATGATATAAACTATTCCCACCAGAAAATTCAAATATTTTTTACCAAAATCTATTAAATTCCCTATATCCTTTGCTGCCATAGGTATCTACTTTTCATCCAGTAACTTCTTGTCTGTTAGAATTGAAAGAGCTTTTTTGTTTTACTTTTTTGTTATTTTGCTTTATTCTCTATATTCCACATATGAGTGAAATCATCTGGTATTTGCTCTTATTTTTCCAATTTATTTCACTTAGTATAAATTCTTCAAGTTCTTTCATTATTTCATAATTGTACAATTTATCATGATTATGACACAGGAAATTAATGCTCATTGTCACTTCTTGTTAAGGAAATGCAATCAAAATAGCACATCACAGTTGTGAGATAGCTCTATGTAAAATGGGTTTTATATCCTGTTCTCAAAAAAAAAATGTTCTGCTTCATCTTAGAAATCTACCTTCTTAAGTGAACAAATAGAAATAAATGACTGCCGCTGTTCCCTTGGATCATTCTAGTACCCCAGGGATTGTCGTGCCCACTTTGGGAAACACTGACATAGAAGCATAATTTAATCTACTTATAATATCTATGAATTCTTTCCTTTTAAAAATATTTTTCAGTGGGAGCTGATTACTCAATGACTACTCAGTTTGATACTATGGTGAAGATCTTTGAAGATCAGTCAGTCATGCTGGAAAAGTAAGCTTTGGGAACAGTTTTTCCTAATAATAAAAGAGAACCTATAATTGTTTTAGAGACAGTAAAACATATGACCCCTTAATATGAGACTGACGACCTAAGGACAGTAGACATAAGGACCAGGAAGACTGCTCCACGGTTGGATGCTTGCCTCATGAGCTGGGGGAGAAGGCAGCTGGAATAGAGAAAGGATCACTAAGTCAATGATGGTTGGAGGTATTGCTCGGGATGGGAGATGTGTGCTGAAAGTTTATAAAGGACCAAATGTGATAGCCTCTCAGTATCTATATTGCAAACCATAATGCCCAAAAGTAGAGAGAGAGTATGGGGGAAATTATTTGCCATAAAGATAGGGCAAGGGTTGGGAAGGTGGTGGAGGAGAGGTGTGTGATACTGGGGACATTGGTGGTGGAAAATGTGCACTGGTGGAAGGATGGGTGTTCAGTCACTGTATGACCGAAACTCAAACATGAAAGCTTTGTAACTGTATCTCATGGTGATTCAATTAAAAAAACAAACCAACATATGACCCCTGTTTAGAAATTATTGTTCGTGAGCTTGAGTGATAGTACAGTGGGTAGTGCTCCTGCCTTGCACTCTCTCAGTTCAGGTTTGATCCCCTGTGTCACATATGCCAGGAGTGAGCCCTCTGCATCCAGGTGTGGCCCAAAATAAAACAAAAAGTTATTGTTCCTCAATAAATAAATGTACTATATATAATACATATAATTACTGCATGTTCTAGCAATTTGGGATACCGTCTAGTAAAATCAGAGTCTCAAAGAGATATTTGTACATCCATGAACACTGTAGATTATTTGCAATAGCCAAAATGTAGAATCAATTCCCAATTATAAATGAATGAATAAAAACATGCTACATGCCAAAATGGTTTACTCTTCAGTCTTAAAAGAAAGACAGTGCTGATGTATGCTACTATGTGAATAAGCTTTGGGAACATTATGCTAAAATAAGGAACTTGAAGTGTAATGAACCATCATAAAAAGACAGAATTGTGTAATTTCACTTATATGAGATGCCTAAAGTAATCAGACTCATAGAGATAAAATGCAGAATGGTGGTTACCAGGGGCTGAGGGAAAGGGGAGTTTTAATTAATATACAAATATAAAGATTGTTTTGCAAGATGAAGAGTTTTGGGGATTGGTTGTGGCAACAATGTCAATATACTTGATACTACTGAGCTGTACTCTAAATTGATTAATGTGGTAAATCTAATAAAAATTTTTTAAATGGGGTAATTCAGATTGTTATATATATATATATATTTCCACTTAGTTATACCTAGATTTTTACAAACACATAATTTTCTCTTAAACATTTTAAATTAAGGTAAACATTTAGAAAGGTTTTTCAATGTTTTCAAAGATTTTACTCAGTGAAAAAATTGGGAAAATTTATGCGACTAGTGCTTCCAAATTGTCAAGTTCAAATAAAGGTTGTTCTGGGCTAGAGAGCTAGCTCAAGTGGTGGATGCCATGCCTGGCATATGTAAGGGCCTGCATTCTGTCACTAGCATCACTTGCTCACTTGAGTACCACTGAGTGTTGCCCTGGAGGCCTCCAAACACTGCAGGGAGTGGCGCTGGTGACTCAGAGCATCACTAACCTTGAACGCTGACTCATCAGCCTGATCATTTGGAGTATTATTATTAATACATTATTAATATTATAGTTCTACCTAAACTATAATTAAAACCCCCCTCACACAATGGTCACGCTTCATTTTTCTCCAAAAATTTTTTTTGACATAAAATATGTTATGATTATGCAGTGAAATTTGGAAATTTGCTGAATCCTCTTATGATGTCAGAAATTTCCAAGAGTGAAAAGCACACACAAAGAGATGTGCACGTTTGCCATTATAGTGTTAAGTGAGACAAATTATGTGCTATAGATTCTGTTAAGCAAAAAATAATTTGAGAACAATGAATAATGATGTTACTTATATGAAAAAAGTGTCTAATATCTCTGGGAAGAGCTTTGGATTTTTGAAGAACTCAAAAAAGTTCAAATTAAAATTTTTACAAAGAAAATGTATGTGTTTCATAAACATATAAATGTAGAAAACAATACATTTCAGATATTTCTGTTTTTATTTCAGAGCTATTAAAGATCAAGATTTGCTAGAGGCTGTACGTATGCCACTCTCATTTTGAAGTTGCATTTTGATACTGATGTGATTCAATATTATAATTTTTTAATTAAGACACCTTTATTTAAAAAGTTATTCAACAGTTGAGTTTCAGGCATATAAAGTTTCAGCACCAATTTCACCATACTTGTCAACTTCCCTCTACCAGTGTCCCCAACTCCCTCCCAGCCTGCCTCCTTGACAGGTGCATTTAAAAAAAAAATTTGGTTGTTGTAGTTTGGATGTTGTGCTTTCAGTGTTGCTGGCTCTGTAACTTTAGATATAAAGATATACCACGTCTCTATTCCACCAATGTGCCCAAGGTCCCCGACTTCTGCATTTTTTTTTTGCTTTTTGAGTCACACCCAGCAATGCTCAGGGGTTACTCCTGGCTTTGCACTCAGGAACCACTCCAGGTGGTGCTTGGGGGACCATATGGGATGCCGGGATTGAACCCAGATCGGCTGCATACAAGGCAAACGCCCTACCCGCTGTGCTATCGCTCCAGCCCCTGCATTTATTTTTTATTCTAATAGACTTCAGTGTCACTCAGAAACCTTTGACATCAGGAATATTGAACTGAAATATCCCAGTCTTCTAAACTTCTCATTCACTATCACTTCAAGTTCCTTTGCTTCTTTCAGTGCCATCTGTATCCCTGCTATACAGACTAATACCAGTGATTAATATTTTATGAGGACTTTCTAGCTAAAATAACTAAGTATCCAAATAGTTTCTCTATGTTGAGGTGGTTTCTTTTTATTATTATAAAATTATAATATTTTTAAAAGAAATACAGGAAGATGGAAAATGATTTCAAAGCATTATCAGAAGAGAAGATCATGCTGGAATCTGAATTACACCATTTCCTAGAGGTTAGTTAATTTTAGAGCCTGAAAATATTACATCTGACCCTAAAAGATTTATTTTATGATTGGAAGCAATTTTGCACTGACTGGAAGCAACCCAGGAACATAAGTAGAGGGATTTGAGCACATGAGTGGTGCTAAGAGAGGTAATAGTATAGACTAAAATCATAGCTATGAGTCGGCTGAGAGGGAAGGAATGTTGGAGGGATAAATAGGGATGGGAGAGGGAGAATCATAGACAATTTAGTGGCGGTGCTATGCAGTGACTTTGGACATCAATACCATAAACTTGAAACTGTTGCATCCCTATTATTGAAACTATAATGTAGCACTGTAGCACTGTCCTTCCGTTGTTCATCGATATGCTCCAGCAGAGCACCATAACGTCTCCATTGTGAGACTTGTTATTACTGTTTTTGGCATATCGAATACGCTGGGTTCTGCAGACGGGATACTCTCGGTAGCTTGCTGGGCTCTCCGAGAGGGACGAAGGAATCGAACCCCGGGTTGGCCTCATGCAAGGCAAACACCCTACTTGCTGTGCTATCGCTCCTTAGAAATATACCTTTGAGGGGTCAGAGTGATAGTACTTTGGATTGGGTGCTGAATTTGCACATGACCAACCTATTTCAATCCCTGGAACCCCATATGGTGCCCTAAACACTGCCAGGAGTCATCCCTATCACAGGGACAAGAGTAAGCCCTGAGCACCACAGGCGTTGACCCCAAACAAACAAAATATGAATATATACATATGTATGTATCTTTGATTTCATTTAATGTACCATTGATTACAATTAATAACTGCAACTCTGGGTATTATTTTTTGGAGGGTATTATTTTTAACAAGAATATTTTTCTAGGGGAGATGTGCAAATGATAGAGCATATGTCTATGAATGCCTGGGACTCTTGAGTTCCGTTCATACATGCCTACTTTCCCCAAAGCATCTCTGAGGAAAGTCCTGGAGGTCCATGAGTACCACCAGCCTCACCAGCCCTGCAGTCAGTCCTAAGCACCAGACTGTCGAGTCCTAAGTGCTGTGCTGAGCCTCAGCTGGCATGCCCACGCCCACACCAGAGATCAACTCTTATTTATTAGAGAGTGAAATATTGCTAAGCTCTAAATTACCACATTAGTTATCAAAACCAAATCAGTGCTATGAAAAAAAATTCACAGCTTAAACACTCTTGAAAGACATTTCTCAGAAAATTATATAACTTTATGAAATGGTAAAAAATTAGTGTTTCTCATATATTTTAAGCATATTTTAATGTATTTTATGGTATTATTTTGACTTATGTAGCATGCATTCTGGTTCTTTAAACTACTAGAAGATGTATCAACTATTAAATTTATTTCCTTTTTCCTTTGCCATTTTTACATAGTTTATAAATTTCAAACTATAGACAACATTCGAGTGGATTAGTTACTCATGTTTATGAATCACAAAAACATGTGTTTTCAACATAAGGTCAACTTATAAGCTGAAAGAAAATACTCTTTTTTTTTGTCTTTTCCTAAAATTTTTAAAAATTAATTTATTTTTTAATTAATGAGTCACAGTGAGGGTACAGCTACAGATTCACACATTTTCGTGCTTGTTTTTCCCTCATGCAATGTTTTAAGAGCCCATCCCTCCACTAGTGTCCATTCTCCACCACCCATGAACCCAGTATCCCTCCAATGAAAGAAAATACTCTTAAGTCCATGAATGTTGGTACTTGGCATTTTTTCCTTTCCACTTGAGAAAGCTGTGGCACCAGGAGGTTTACTACTGAATCACTGATCGTACACAGGTGTCAAATATCTTTTAAAGCACCTGTTTCTGCATACTGTAATCTTTACCATATATTCCCTGTACATACTACATTTTTCAGTCAAGCTTTTTTTTTAAATTATTATTTTATTGAGTCACCGTGAAAAAAGTTACAAAGCTTTCAGATTTTAGTCTCAGTCATATAATAATCAAACCCCCGTCCCTTCACTAGTGCACATGTTCCACCACCAAGAACCCCAGTATACCCCACTCTTACACCTATCCTCCACCTGAGTGGCTAATGATCTTCACTTTACTCTCTATCTATACTTTGAATACATTCAATATTTCAACAGAGAACTCACTTATTATTTGGAATTTCCCCCCAACAATCAAACCTGCCAAAAAGGCATCATTTGATAATTTGTTTTCCATTGCTGAGAATGAAGAGCATATGAGCTCGAGAAGCGAAGCAGCGACAGCGGCCACACGGTTTTGGATCTCTGATACGTTAGCTCAGTCCACAGTCTAGAAGCCGCTGGGTGCCAAAATAATGGGTTAGTAGACCTTCCGGATCATAGTCTTTAAGGAGCAGAGGAGCCGTTTCGTGCGCGGCTGCTCCGGATCTCATCTAGGCCAAGCTTTTTTTTTTTTTTTTTTAAGTGAAGTGATTTTCCAAAAATTGTGTGGCAATTATAGCAGAACTGGCAGTACTTTGTGAAAACCTTGTCAAGAATTTAACTGTCTTGTTATGTATAAGTGTAAATATAGCTTATAATCAGTAAAACAAATATTATAATATCACTGATTTTTTCTTATTTATATTCAGATAATTTCCCTTGAAACTTAGTGATATCTAATATATGAATAATGTAACTCAGAAATATGTATTATAGTAATATTTTTGTAATGTATTTTACTAATAATGAAAACTCTTAATAATATATTTTTTTCCTTATTTTGTCTCCTTACCTATATATTTTTAAATTATCTATTTTTATAGAAATCAACACCTAAAGCAAAACCTGATTACACAAAGAAAGTTATGAAAGTGGATAAGAAAAAAGGAAAACCTGAGAAAGAAGAGTAAGATACAAATACTTAAGTGTTTTTCTTGTTAATTTATATTTTGATTTTATACAAACAATTTGAGTTCTTATAAAGTAACTTTAAATAGGTCTCTGAAAGTATAACATTTGCAAAGATATAGTTTTATAAGGTGACAAAGATATGATCATGGGATAAATCTGAGAAAGAAAGAACAAGTGGGATGAGGAGAATGAACCAAAGAATATTAAGGAATATTAGTAAACACTAATTAGTAAAAGATATTGTAAATACTTTAGGTAAAAAAGGATTTATGTGATTTCCCTTTATGGTTTGGTTAATGATTTGTAATATTGCTCTCATTTGAAATTTCTTTATTAATGTAGCAAATTGCTTGGTCAAACTCTCAATATAAACATATAGATAAAAATAAACTATGAATTCAGTCTTCATGACATATTAGAAATCCTGAAAAGAAATTTGTTATGGGAAGTGACCTTAGACCTCGAGTTGGACAAGAAAGAAGGAAAAGTAATCAATATACTTCAAATTTCTTGATCCATCTCATCTTTGCATTCAATATTTTATATTCAAATTAAGTTCCTTTTATTTTGTATTTTATTTTAATGTTCTGCAGCTTGGTGGGTGTGGTGTCCCCAGCAGCACTAAGCCTGGATTTGTGGATTAGACAGTGTTAGGACCCAGTGAGATGGAGCTGCTTAGGCCCAATGGTGCTTTGGGCTCACCAGGGTCTCTTTGATGGTGCTGAAGAATCGTGGTTATATCTCATGGTGCTTGGGGCAGGATGAGGTGCTCATTCAAGCTCAGGGTCTTCTGCCTACCATCCAAGGCATGTGTTACAATCCTTAGAGCTGGCACTGCTTCCTGCATCTTTTCATATTTTGACTGCGTCAGTGAAAACTTAGATTAAAAAATGTTATCATTTCACTGACATGACCTTTTTTTGAAAAATTTCATTTCTCTAGTTTATGTTCTTCTTAAGAAATCAAATAGAAAATTAAAGGTATATATTTAAAAGTATTTATTATTACAGGAAAACAGTTGCCGATAAAGACCCTACAACAGAAGAACTCTCTGTGTTGAAGGTAACATATACTCTGTATATGCATACCAATGGGCTGGAGTGATAGCCCAGCGGGTAGGGCGTTTACCTTGCACGAGGCCAACCCGGGTTTGATTCCTCCACCCCTCATTGGAGAGAGCCTGGCAAGCTACCAAGCTACCGAGAGTATTTCGCCTGCATGGCAGAGCCTGGCAAGCTACCTCGCAAGCAGTAACAAGTCTCACAATGGAGATATTACTGGTTCCCACTCAAGCAAATCCATGAGCAATGGGATGACAGTGGTGCAGTGATACAGTGATGCATACCAATTAGATTAGTAAATACTCTTTTGAGGACTCTCCAGTCAGTGACCCATAGAGGTTGAAACAGGTGATATTCCACTGACAGTGAATGAAGGTTCTTTTTGCATAGCACCTTCTCCAACACTGATTATTTTGTCTTTTTGATATATGCCTTTCTCTCTTGTGTGCAGTGATATCTCATTGTTTTTGATTTTCATATCTCTGATAATAAGTGACTACAAACACATTGTCTCATATTGCATGGCCCTCTTCGTGGAAATGTCTGTCCTTCTCCTCTTCCCATTTTTTGTTAGGTTGTTTTATATTTGTTCTGCTTTATGAGTGCTTTATTTATTTTGGAGATTAGGCTTTATCTGATGTATTATGTCTGAATATTTTCTCCTGTTTAGTTGGGTGTCTTAATTTCAGCCTCAGTTTTCAATTTTAATTTTTAATTTTATGTAGTCCCACATGCTTATTTCTGTTTTTGCTGTTTTTGCCAGTGGAACCAAATAATTGAAAACACCTCTAGTATCTATATGCAGGAGATTTCTACTAACATTTTCCTCAATGCATTTATGGAATTATGGTCTAATCTCAAGGTATTTTTTCCATTTTGAATTAATTTTGTGTATATTATGAGATATGGGTTTAATTTTTTTACACTTATCTATCCCAATACCGTTTGTTGCTCTACTTCATGCCCAACTCTTTCTCATATACTCTCCATAGATCTGAGAGTTTATCTGTGGGCTTTCAAATTCTATTCCACTGGTCTGAGAGTCTTATTTTTTAATACAGTTTTTGATTACTTCAGTTTTGTACTTTAAAGTCAGGAAGTTCAGTCCCTCCCACTATATTTTTCTCAAAATAGCTGTGACCATTTTGGGAATTTTATCATTTCATATAAATCTTAGTAGATTTTGTTCTAAGTCTTTAAGGAATGTCACCAGAACTTTTATGGAAATTGCATTAAATTTGCACAATTCTTTAGGTTGTGTGGCCATTTTGACAATATTTATTTTTCCAATCATGAGCATGGGATATATATATTTTTAATTTCCTGGTGTTCTTTTCTGTTTTTTTTTTTTTCCAAACTGAGAGCCAATGGAGACTTCTGATATCAAGGTCTCTTATGTTAAGTTTTTTTTTTTCTTATGTTAAGTTTATTTCTAGATGTCTGATGTTTTGTGGCACTTATATTTATTTATTTTAAGCATGATTTTCAATACTGTGACTAGTAGGTTTCATGGGTATAATGATACAGCACCTTAGGCTCCACCAGAATGACCAATTCCCTCCAAAACAATGTGTCTGCATATATACACTGTTTAGGAAAGTCACTGCACTTCTATGTTCATTGCAGCCTTGCTCTGAACAAGAACTGAGTGCTGAAAGGAGGTAGAGAAAGTATCATGGAGGCAGGCTGAGGTTGGGAGGTGGGAGGGAAACTGAGACACTGGTGGCATGAAAGGTACACTGGTGAAGGGATGGGTGTTGGATCACTGTTGAAGCCCAATCATGAACAACTTTGTAACTGTGTATCTCATGTTTTAATAAAAAAGTAAAATTAAAATAAAAAGATGAAATGCTGAAGTTTGTTGCAACTGGCTGGCACTAGAGGAATGTAAATTTAAAACATTGAGAAGGAGAAAAAATAGCAGACAGTTTCACTCATCTGTAGCATTTAGAGAAATAAAACAAGGAAGTAGACATCCAATGAGGACAAACTCTTGGTCTTTGCAGAACTGAAGATTGTTAAGCAGTGGGAGGGTCAGGGGTGAGAAAGGTCAAGGAAGAGGGAATAGAAATACTGCAAGGATGGGAGTGGCAGGTTCTGGAAAAACTTTGGTTATGAAGGAGCAGTAACTATCAAAATCATAAAAGTGAGCACTGTAACCATGTTACAGAAACTACAGTAACTATAAAAATAAAATTATCTTAGCTGTTTGCTAATTTAGGAAGGTGATAATTTTCAGAATAAAAAAATAGTAAGATTGTTATTTTCTGTTAAATCTTAGAAAATTATAACCACTCTAGAAATTGAGAACAAAGTCCTTCAGGAACAACTGAAAACAGCTTTACAGGTAAAGGGTATCATGTTCCTTTAAAATTGTAAATGAAGTTAATACCTAAAGGGAACTCTTTTTTTTTTTTTAGTTTATTTTTAATTAGAGAGTCATCGTGAGGGTACAGTTACAGATCCATACATCTTTGTGCTCATGTTTCCCCCATACAAAGTTCGATAACCCATCCCTTCACCAGTGCCCATTCTCCACCACCAGTAAACCCAACATCCCTCCCCCCCTCCCCAGTCCCGTCTCCCCCCACCCCACCCTGCCACTATGGCAGGGAATTCCCTTTTGTTCTCTCTTTCTGATTAGGTGTTGTGGTTTGCAATAAAGGTGTTGAGTGGCCATTGTGTTCAGTCTTTAGTCTGTATTCGGCCCGCATCACCCTTCCCCCACATGACCTCCAACCACATTTTACTTGGTGGTCCCTTCCCTGAGTTACCCAGAATGAGACACCAGCCTCCAAGCCATGGAGACAATCTCCTGGTACTTATTTCTACTATTCTTGGACGTTATTCTTATAGTCTATTATTCTATATTCCACAGATGAGTGCAATCTTTCTATGTCTGTCTCTCTCTTTCTGACTCATTTCACTTAGCATGATACTTTCCATGTTGATCCACTTATATGCAAACTTCATGACCTCATTTTTTCTAACAGCTGCATAGTATTCCATTGTATAGATGTACCAGAATTTCTTCAACCAGTCATCTGTTCTAGGGCACTCGGGTTTTTTCCAGATTCTGGCTATTGTAAACAGTGCTGTGGTGAACATATAAGTGCATATGTCACTTTGGCTTGACCTATACAGTAAAGTCAGGCTATAAAATCAATACCCAAAAATCCATGGCCTTCCTATATGCAAACAACCAGACAGAGGAAAGGGACATGAATAAAGCAATCCCATTCACAATTGTGGCCCAGAAAATCAAATATCTTGGAATCAGCTTAACTAAAGAAGTAAAGGACCTCTACAAAGAAAACTATAAAACTCTACTCCATGAAATAAAAGAGGACATGAGGAAATGGAAACATATCCCCTGCTCATGGATAGGGAGAATAAACATTGTCAAAATGGCAATACTCCCAAAAGCATTATACAGATTTAACGCGATCCCTATAGGGATACCCATGGCATTCTTCAAAGAAGCGGAGCAAGCAATCCTGAAATTTATATGGAACAATAAACGCCCACGGATAGCTAAAACAATTCTTGGGAAAAAGATGATGGGAGGCATCACCCTCCCCAACCTTAAACTCTACTACAAAGCGGTAACAATTAAAACAGCATGGTACTGGAACAAAGGCAGAGCTGCAGACCAATGGAACAGGGTGGAATATCCCCACACACAACCTCAAATGTATGATCATCTAATCTTTGATAAAGGAGCAAGAGATGTGAAGTGGAGCAAGGAAAGTCTCTTTAACAAATGGTGCTGGCACAACTGGACAACCACATGCAAAAAAATGGGCTTAGAACTCGACCTGACACCATGCACAAAAGTCAGATCAAAATGGATTAAAGACCTCAACGTCAGACCACAAACCATAAGGTACATTGAAGACAAGGTAGGCAAAACCCTCCAGGATATTGAACACAAAGGTATTTTCAAAGATGACACGGAACTAAGCAATCTAGTAAAAACAGAGATCAACAAATGGGACTACATTAAACTAAAAAGCTTCTGCACCGCAAAAGATACAGCGACCAGAATACAAAGACTATCTACAGAATGGGAAAGGATATTTACACAATACCCATCAGATAAGGGGTTGATATCAATGGTATATAAAGCACTGGTTGAACTCTACAAGAAGAAAACATCCAACCCCATCAAAAAATGGGCCGAAGAAATGAACAGAAACTTTACCAAGGAAGAGATACGAATGGCCAAAAGGCACATGAAAAAGTGCTCTACATCACTAATCGTCAGAGAGATGCAGATCAAAACAACCATGAGATACCACCTCACACCACAGAGACTAGCACACATCCAAAAGAACAAAAGCAACCGCTGTTGGAGAGGATGTGGGGAGAAAGGGACCCTTCTACACTGCTGGTGGGAATGCCGGCTAGTTCAGCCCTTTTGGAAAACAGTATGGATGATTCTCAAAAAACTAGAGGTTGAGCTCCCATTTGACCCAGCAATACCACTGCTGGGAATATATCCCAGAAAAGCCAAAAAGTATAGCCGAAGTGACTAAAGGGAACTCTTTATATGATCTCATGTGTAAATGAATAGGTATATAAAATTTACTACTTTTTTTGATTTACAAAGTATATTTTATATAATAGCAATATATTAATAAAAGGAAATAATTTATAAGCAAAAACAGTAAGCTATAATGACAAACTTGCTTAATCCAAAATGAGAAGAAATTCATTCATGCCCAAATCAGTATAAAATGTACAATATCTAAAGAGATATAGTTCTGGTTTTGTCTAATGAATGGTTCTAATGAATTCGTATTTCATAGTTCTCGATATAAAACATTTTGTGAAAGAATAAAATATTCACAAAGAGTAAATGTACAGGCCGGAGAGATAGTACAGCAGGTAAGACACTTACCTTGCACGCAGTTGATCCAGGTTTCATCCCCAGTGTGACATGTTGTCCCCAGAGACCTGCCAGCAGTGACCCTTAAGCACAGAGCCAGGAGTAATCCCTGAGCACAGCCAGGTGTTGCTCAAACCCCTACCTCTAGAAGGAAATAATAATACCTTTTAATTTTTGTTTGTTGTCTGTCCATGCTTACCTCTGCACTCAGGGATCACCCCTGGAGATGCTCAAGGGACCATATTGGGTGCCAAGATCCACCGAGATCAACAGTGTGCAAAGCTAGTGCCTTACCTGCTCTACTATCTCTCCAGGCTCCAATCACATCTTTAGGTCTCTATGTTATGTATTTTCCCCAAATAAAAGTTACAGGTTGATTTAGGACCATAAAATATGCTTTAATTGATTTTTGATTATAAAGTAAATAAATGTACTATGAAGATTTTAGATGAAACATTTTCTAACATTTACACATCTTGGCAATAACAATGCTTTCTTTTTTTTTTCCTTTTTGGGTCACACCCAGCACAGGGGTTACTCCTGGTTCATGCACTCAGTAATTAATTCTGGCGGTGCTCAGGGGACCATATAGAATGCTGGGAATTGAACCCGGGTCGGCCGCGTGCAAGGCAAATGCCCTACCTGCTGTGCTATTGCTCCAGCCCCAACAATGCTTTCTAAGCCTGATTCTACTGTAGAACTGTCATCTGGTGTTCATCAACTTTGCTAGAGTGGGCACCAGTAACGGCTCTATTGTGAGACTTATTATTGTTTTTGGCATATCGAGTACGCCATGGGTAGCTTCCGAGGCTCTGTTGTGCGGACGGGATACTCTCGGAAGCTTGCTGGGCTCTCCAAGAGCAATGGAGGAATCAAACCCAGGTCAGCTGCGTGCAACGCAAAGGCCTTATCCGCTGTGTTATCGCTCCAGTCCTACTAGAGAATTTTTTTATTTGCTTGTTTTTATGATAATTTTCTAAGTCTATTTTCTTACCAATAGCATCTTTGAGGGAAGAAATCTCTAAATTACATGCAAATACACTGAGGTCTTCATGTTGGATCATCAAGAAACAGAACTAAACTATTAAACATTTGTTCATCAAGTTCATTTCCAATTTTCTGCTCCATTTGTTTTTGGCGATTTAGGATAGAAGAAAGGGCATCAAGGCCTGCATCCTGTTCTTGAATAATTTTATGCTGCTGTTGCCAAATTTCATCAAAACTCAAGCCTCTGGTCTCCTCTGGCTCCCCGAATAGCCAAGGGTTAGGTAATTCTTGTTTGACCCCTCTCATCATCAGGCTGGGCCTTGGCTAGTTTCACCACTCCTTTTATACCATGTTGTTGCTGAATAGTCTTAGCAATCTCTTGTGCAATTTGGCAATCAGAATCATACACTGAAAACCAGGGGTTGGGGGCCATCCTGCACTTCTCTAGCTCCTTCTCTTCTAGAGAATTTTTTTTTTTTACTGGAGAAGAATAATGATTTGATTTTATATTCATTTGAAAGTTTTAGAGGTGAAAATCATGTGATATACAGCAAAATAAAAGGTATCAAAATGTGAAGAAATTTTACAAATCCTCAATGGATCTCTTTCTTTCAAATAGATAAGGGACACAGACAAAGCAGGTATAAATCAAAGACACACATAAAAAAGAGTACATACAAATGCATTCATTCTTACTAGACAGCAAATAAATGTAACTTAAATAAGTGGAATAGAGTTTTTTAACTTATCATTTTGACTATCAATCAATCAATCAAGGTCAGACCCGAACACCAGTACTCATCAATATACTGGCCCGACTCTTCACACGCTACCTGTCTGAATGCAAGGTTCCGGAAAACCAGTAAGACCATTCTGTTGTACAAGAAGGGAGACATCCACGACATTAGCAACTATCGCCCAATCTGCTTGTCTGTCGTCTACAAGTTGTTCACTCATGTCATCCTGAATAGAATAGGCAGAACACTAGACGAAGGACAACCATGTGAGCAAGCCGGGTTCCGAAGAGGATTCAGCACGATAGACCATATCCACACAGTGACCAAACTCATTGAAGTTTTGAGAGAGTTCAAGATGCCGCTCTGTCTAACATTCATTGACTTAAAAAAGGCCTTCGATTCTGTTGAGACTGAGACAGTCATCGAAGCCCTGGCCAAACAGGGCATTCAAACTCAGTCTATCAAAATCCTCCGCGAGCTGTATTGTGGATTCACCAGCAGGATCTCACCATTCTACAAGGAAGTGATCATTGATGTAAAGAGAGGGATACGGCAAGGTGATACCATTTCACCGAAACTCTTCAGTGCCGCCCTTGAGAACATCAAGTGACAGCTGGAATGGGAAGGAATGGGAGTGAAGATAGACGGTCGGCAATTACACCACCTCCACTTTGCTGATGACATCATTCTCATAACGCCAAATATCCGCTGTGTATCCAAGCGGCACAAATGCTGGCCAACTTCGACCACAAGTGTGGAAAGGTCGGATTGCAGCTGAATCTCAACAAGACGATGTTCATGAAAAATGAACTGGTCTCTGAAGCTCCATTTGCTCTCAATGGAACGAACATCTTCGAATGCAGCAGCTCTGTGTACCTGGGTCGAGAAATCAACATGAGGAATGACTTGGTGCCAGAACTGAGCAGGAAGAAGAGAGCAGCGTGGAATGCATTCAAGAGCGTCGAAGAGGTGGTTAAGAGAACGAAGAACCTCCGACTCCAGGCACATCTTTTCGATTCCACCATTCTTCCTGCACTAACATATGCCTCAGAGACCTGGGCCCTATGTAAGCAGGATGAGAATGCTATCCCAAAGAGGAATCGAAAGCTATGCTGGGAATATCATGTCTCACTCAAGTGAGAGAAGGAATCAGGAGTTCTGACCTCCGTCGATGGTCAAAAATCAGGGATGCTGTCCCGTTTGCCAAGGCATCAAAAATCAGATGGGCCGGTCATATAATGCGATTCAGAGATGACCGTTGGACTAGAGCTGTTACAGACTGGATTCCACGGCACGTCAGAAGACCTCGTGGCCGCCCTTCAACTAGATGGTCAGATTTCTTCGTCAAATCTTTGAATGAACGATTTGAGACTCTTTCTGTTCCAGGAGCGAGCAGGTATCATTGGGCTACACTAGCTCGTGACAGGGACAAATGGAAATGTTACTGGCGCCCACTTGAGCAAATCGAAAATCAACGGGACTACAAGTGATACAAGTGATAGACAATAGTTATTCTGGTTATACTCTTCTTGTCACTTTTAATTATATGCATAGTTTTTAGAAACTTTTGGTACCTATATTCTATCACCTTAGAAATTATGAGGAGTGAATATTTTGTTTAAAAATAGACCTTGGCCCTTTGGACCCTGCTGCAGAGCGAGCATGATGGAAGAGCCCAAGGAAGCGCCCTTGGACTCCAAGCAGCCCACTGAACTAATTCCGGCATGGGATCGGAGAACCCACGGCGGGCTGAAACAGTGGAAACCGGGCATCCCCCAATTCTTTTAACCTCTCTCTCTCAACCCCTTCCTCCCGAGCACAGCGCAGGGTCCGCGGCTTTCTGAGCGCAAAATGGAGACGCCGAGCCTCTCTCTAGGTTTCTCCATCTTAAGAGCACCATAAAAGGGTAAAAGTTTGTAGTGATGTTATTTCTGGTTGTACTTTCCCTGGACTTTATACAGAAACCCAAAACCATGCGGCCGCTGCCGCGCGACCTAATGTCATCTTAGCATCAGCAATATGTAATGGTTCCTTCTTAATGGGTCGGGCTTTTGTGGGAGATCCTAACAAGAATAGTAAGTCTGTTGCTGAAATATTGAAGGCAATCAAAGTGGTAGCCATCTCTCTAGACTGAACTAAGCTATATCTCCACGCCGGCTGAGAAGAAATTTTCTTCTTTCTCGGGAAGAAACGCAGCGTGGCGTCAACCATAGTGTGATGTCCATTAAGCAAACAGACCTGGTGGCGTGGGAATGGGATATAAGGGGAAAAATTATGTACATGGAACAGTGGGACGCTGGTGGAATCTCGAGCCGGAGCCGATACCAGCGCAAGACCTTCGGTTCCAGAAACTGCTTGCAGACACTCTACTAGACTATCAACTAAGCCAGAGCCCCACGTCTGCTGATGACGGGAAATAACCATCCTTTTCGGTTTTTTTTCCCTTTGTCAGGCAGCGTGGCGATTACGAAACAGGCGTGAACTCGGTGGCGCGGGGCAAGGGGGAAAAAGAAAAGTTATGTAACAAACAGCAGGACTTAATATCTCTATATTCTTGCAATGGAGAACTATCAAATGCCTCCTTGGCAATAGGACTGTCTTTTTCTTTTTTGGGGGAAACCCCAACAACGGTAGTGAGTTGTGTGTTGAAACATGGAATGTAATCGAGATAAAGCATAAACGAAGTGAAACTTATCACTTACAAGGGTGGGGACTGGGGAGGTGGGAGGGGGCGGCAGGTATACTGGGGGGGTTGGTGATGGAAGATGGGCACTGGTGAAGGGAAGGGTGTTTGAGAATTGTATAACCGACATAATTCTGAGAACTATGTAACCCTCCACATGGTGATTCAATAAAATTAAAAAAAAATAAAAATAGACCTTGGAGTAAAAGGTTATATTTCATTGTTTTACATTTTAACTTGAATTTGTTAAACTATGGACTATAACCAGTGTTAAAATTCTGTTTTCTTGAACCCAGTTTAAAAAATATCGAGATGTAATGTAGGTATGACTGTATGAAGAGTCGTGAAAGCTGTAATGTGTTACATAACTAATGCCTGATAAATGATTACATTTTTAAAAACAGCAAGCTGAACGTGCAAAGAATCAACTTGACTATTTCCTAACTGAAGGAAAGGAGTTACTTGAGGTGAAGAACAAGGCAGCAAACAGAATGATTACTGATGAAACAAAAACTGAATTTGGAGACCCAAAAAATGTAGACCTAAAAGAAAGAAGAAAAACTGTAGCTACAGGTGGTTTCCAAACAAATACAGAGGTAAGGAAATAACATAAGTAGAGATATTAATAAATTTGGAAGTTTAATATTATTACTAATTTGTGCTGGAGCGATAGCACAGCGGGTAGGGTGTTTGCCTTGCATGCGGCCAACCTGGGTTCGATTTCTCTGCCTCTCTCCGAGAGCCCGGCAAGCTACCGAGAGTATCCTGCCCGCACAGCATAGCCTGTCAAGCTACCCATGGCATATTTGATATGCCAAAAACAGTAACAAGTCTCACAATGGAGATGTTACTGGTGCCTGCTCAAGCAAATCGATGAACAACGGGACGACAGTGCTACATGCTACTAATTTGTATATTTTATTTTAAAAGCCTGTATGCTTTTTTTTCAGCTTGTACTTTTGTCCTTTTTCTTCTGAGTATATCAGTCATAAATAGCTTTAAAGACAGATTTATGAATGTAATGATTTTGAATGATTGTTTAGCATCTCAAATTTGAAAGACAGAAAAAAAGTTGTAATATATTTTGCATTAAGTTAATAAAATTAAATAAAAATACAAATTCTTGAAAAGATTTTTTTCTATTGTACAGTGGATTGAGAAACTCGAGTTTTTTTTAGATTTTTTTTTACACTGTTAATGAAAAGCAGCCTACTGGCACCTGTTTTTCTGTATCAATTTTGCAAGTATATGTACATACCAATCATTTACTGAGTACTGTATTGATGAGTGAGAAGTAAACCAGTTATTAACAATACAAATGTACTTATCCTTGTTCCAGTAATATATACAGCTGGAGTTAGGTCTGTTTTTTTGGGATAGAATTTCATCATCTTCAGTATAATTTCTTCTTGTTTTTAGACCAAGAGAATTTATATATTAGAACTGGAGGGCAAAACTAGCACTGGGAAAAGTAGGCTAAAATTTAAGTAATGGCCCAATATTCATCATTTTTTAAGAATATGAGACTATAACATAGTACTCCTTTTCCTTTTTCTATATCAGATGCTTTATTGCAATAAGGAAAAGAGAGACTTTATTAAATATTTTGCTCTGATTGGAATAAGCAAATATTTCCAGTAATTCAGATTTTTTTCTGTGAGTGTGTTTAAGACAAAGTTAATGATAAAAGGCGGGGTATACCAGGGATATTGGTGGTGGGAATGGGTGTTTGATCATTGTGTGATTGTAACCCAAACATGGAAGCTTGTAACTATCTCATGGTGATTCAATAAAATTTAAAAAAAAAGGTAAGCTGTAAAGTTTAAAGTGTTCTAGTTATTTTCTATCTGCACTTACATTTTATGTCTGTCTCTCAATAGAGAAGTTACTAGTGCCCACTTGAGAAAATTGATGAACAATGGAGTGACAGTGCTACAGTGCTATATTTGCTAATAATTTTGATAATACTATTAGCACCACAATTTGAAGATGAAATGAAAGTATAGAAATAAAATAAGAAAGATCACAGTCATGTTAAATTAAACTTCAAGTATAGGTCTTTCTTCTTTGCTTGTCATTTTTACTTGTCTGGAAGGTTGTGTTTGAACCTTCACTTTATTAATAACTCTTTATTCTTATTCCAGTACATTTTGATTAAAATCTAAAGTAAGGGCAAGCATAGATGACAAATTCAGTAACGAAAACATTAGAAGCACTAGTAAGTTAGTTTTAACTTTTTAAAAATCTTTATTTTTTAACTTATTTATATTTTTGCTTAATTGCTCTGGTCAGAAATTCCATTTCAGATGACATGACATGTAGAAAACCTTTAAAGACTCAACTGAAAAATAACTAAAAATGTATTTAATAGAGTGGCAGTATATGAAATTAGTGTACATAAATTCCAGCATTTTAATCCACAATGAGAAGAAAAGAAAATCAACTCACGAACACTGTATGAGGGAAACACAAGCACGAAAATGTGTAAATCTGTAACTGTACCCTCACGGTGACTCACTAGTTAAAAAATAAAAATTAAAAAAAAAGAAAATCAAGAAAGTAATTTCATTTAAAATATCATTAGTAAAAGATAAAATACTTGATGGTAAACTTAACAAAGGAAGCTAACAACCTATACACTGAAGACTATAATGTTACTGAAAGAAAAAGAATAGGAGCTTGATAGAGAGTACAGTGGCTAGAGTGCTGTTTACATGTGGCTGACCTGCATTTGCTTCTCGGCACCCCTTATGGTCCCCTGAGCCCTGCCAGGTGGGTGTGTTTCTTGAGCACAGAGCCAGGAGTAAGACTTAGCACTGCTGGATGTGGCCCCTCACCAAAAATAAAATTAAAAAGATAATAAAGAAAGAAGACACAGAGAAATGGAAAAATGTCCTATGATCATGGATTGATGGAATAAACTTTATTTGAATGCTCAACCAAACCTTAAAAGATATTAAAATTCAGGGTGATAACTCAAGTGGTATAGCACATAAGTAGTTTGTGGGAGACTCTGAATTCCATCCCTGCTGAGCACCACTGATTGTGAGACTGGGGGTCCCCAAGCACCACTGGGCCTTAGTACTAAATCACTTATTGTGAGCTGCCATTCCCAGCACCACTGAGAGTGGCCCTTGGGTTCTGTTAGTCCCATTAAAGGGACATCTATAAAATTTAAAGAAAAAAGAAAGCCAGTGGTTGAGCATATGCCTTGCATTTATTAGGGCCCAGCTTCAATCTGTGGATGTCATAAAAATAAAAAAAATAAATGAAAATGATAAAGGACATAGGTGAAAACCCAGGTGATACATTTCTGTACTTCAACATCAGGAATGTATTAGGAGACACAATTCCAAAGGTAAGGGAAATTAAAAATAAAAATAATATAGCAATTTGGGAGAATAAATTTGTACATATGAAAGGGGTTGATACTTAGAATGTATAAAGAATTCACACAACAGAATTCTAGCACTTCGATAAAAAATGAGTGAAGACTTATATAGACATTCTTCAAAAGAGGACATATAGATGGTAGAGTTACATGGGAAAAAAAAAGATACACAAAACCAAAACCACAGCGAATATCATGTCGGTCCCATGAGAATGACCTGCATAAAATATATTTTAAACCTTGAATATTGAGAATATGGAGTAAAAAATACAACCTTGTGAAATGAATGTAATTTGGTTCAGCCTCTAAGGAAAATAGTGTAGTTCATAAAATATAAAATATGGAAATACTATATAATTCACCAATGCTGCTTCTAGACTTTTATCTGAAGTATACAAAAATACTGCTTTGAAAGGATAGGTGAATTACTAGGCCAGTAGCATTATTTTTACCATAGCCAAAATATGAACTCAACCCAAATATCTGTTAACAAATATCTTGATAAGGTATTTGTGGTATTATAACCAATGGAATACTACTATTCTGTTAAAAAAAAAGAAATTTAAAAAGATGAAATTGTGCCTTACTGAAAAAATGACTGGATATGAAGATGATTATGTCAGGTGAAGAAACAGAAAGATGATTATTGGGTAGTTTTATGCATATAATAAATAAAAATAAAGGGTCTGGAAAGATAGTACAGTGAGTAGGGTCCTTGCGTTGCATGCAGCCAATCTGGGTTCAATCTTCGGCATCCCATATGATTCTCTGAGCACTGCCATTGTAATTCCTGGTGCATAATCAGCAGTAACCCCGGAAGTAGTCCTCCAATAAACCTCAATATAAACATTCTCCAAGATAGACCAGATTCTGGGCCACAAAATATACTTCCATAAAATTAAGAGGATAGAAATTGTATCAATGATCTTTTCAGACCAAACATGATGCACTGAAAATAGAAGTGAATCACACACAAAAACAAATTTAAATCAAATACCTGAGCATTCCCCTCTTGGAGAGCCCGGCACGCTACTGAGAGTATCCCGCCCGCACGGCAGAGCCTGGCAAGCTAACCGTGGCGTATCTGATATGCCAAAAATAGTAACAACAGGTCTCACAATGGAGACGTTACTGGTGTCCGCTTGAGCAAATCAATGAGCAACGGGATGACAATGATACAATGACATTGAGCATTAAATAACTCATTACTGAAAAACCAGTGACTTAGAGAGGAATTCAAAAAGGAAATAAAAAAGATTCCTGGAAACAAACAGGAATGAAGACAGGGGTTACCAGAACTTATGGGACATGGCAAAAGCAGTGTTAAGAGGAAAGTTTTATTCCTCAGGAAAGAAGAGCGAGCCCACATAAGTAACTTACCTTCACAGTTTAAGATCTTGGAAAATGACCAACAGAAGGAACCCAAACCAGGCAGGAAGAAGGAAATAATAAAACTTAGAGCAGAAATTAACAAGTTGGAAAACCAAAAAACAATCTGAAAGGGCAATGAAACCAAAAGCTGATTTTTTGAGAAATAAACAAGATCAATAAACCACTAGGAAGATTCACAAAGAAAAAGAGAGGAGACTCCTAACAAACAATATTATAAATGAAAAGGGGGACATCACAATGGAAACCAAGAAATTCAAAAGATAATCAGATTACTTTGGGAATCTTTTTTTATAAAAATTGTTTTATTGAATCACTGTGAGATACAGTTACAAAGTTTTCATGTTTGAGTTTCAGTCATACAATGATCAAACACCTATCCCTCCACCAGTGCACATTTTCCACCACCAATGTCCCCAGTGTCTCCCCAACCCCCCATATCCCACCCCTTCCCCTGCCTTTATGGCAGACAATTTATCTCTTACTATCTCTCTCTCTCTCTCTCTGTCCTACTTTTGGGCATTATGGTTTGCAATACAGATATTGAGAGGCTATCACATTTGGTCCTTAATCTACTTTCAGCACACATCTCCTATCTGGAACTATCCCTTCAACTATCATTGACTTAGTGATCCCCTTCTCTATTCCAGCTGCATTCTCCTCCAGCTCATGAGGTAGGCTGCCAACCATGGAGAAATATTCCTGGCCCTGTCTCTACTGTCCTTGGGTGTCAGTTTCATATTAAGTTATTTTATATTACTTTGAGAATCCTTATGCCACAAAACAAGAGAACATTGAAGAAATGGATCAATTCCTGGACTCCTATAATTTCCCAAAGCTGACCCAAAGAAATTTGGAATACCTGAACAGACCTATCACTATCAAGGAAATTGAAATAGTAATCAAAAGTCTCCCCCCACCAAAAAATGACCAGGATGTATTCACCAGTAAATTCTTCCAGATCTTCAAAGACAACCTATTCCCAATCCTGTTTAGACTTTTCCAGGAAATTGAAGAAACAGAAACACTTCCAAAAAGTTTCTGTGGGGCAAATATCATCCTAATACCAAAAGCAGACAGAGATACCACCAAAAAAAAAAAAAAGAATTACAGGCGATATCCCTATGAACACAGATGCAAAGACACAAAAAACTAGTAAATAGAATTAAATGACTCATCAAAAAGATCATGCACCACGACCAAGTAGGATTCATCCCACAAGTCAATCAACAAGTACACCATATCAATAAAAGGAAAGATAAAAGTCATATGATAATACCAATAGATACCAAGAAGGCATTCGACAAGACCCAACATCCATTTATGATAAAAACTCTCAACAAAATGGGAGTCAAAGGAATTTCCTCAGTATATTCAAAGCCATCTACAATAAGCCCACAGCAAACATTATTTCAATGATGAAAAACTAAAAGCCCACCCTCTAAGATAGGAAACAAGACAAAACTGTCCACTCTCACCACTTCTACTCAATATAGTACTGGAAGTATTTGCCATAGCAGTTAGGCAAGAAAAAGATAGCAAGGGCACCCAGACAGGAAAGGAAGAAGTCAAGCTATCACTTTTTGCACACAACATGATACTATACTTAGAAAATCCTACAGACTTTACAAAAACCTCCTAGAAACAATAGGTTTGTATAGTAAAGTGTCAGGTTACAAAATCAATACCAAAAAGTTCATGGCTTTCCTATATACAGATGATGAAAGAGAAGAAAAAGATATTAAAAAATAATCGCGTTCACAATAGTGCCTTAGAAAATAAAGTACCTTGGAATCAGCTTAACTAAGAGGTGAAGAACCTATACAAAGAAAACTACAAAATACTGCATCAAGAAATAAAAGAGGACTCTAGGAAATGGAGACACATTCCCTGCTCATGGATCAGGAGAATTAGCATTGTCAAATGTCATTATTCCCCAAAGCATTGTACAGATTCAATGTGGTCCCTATAAGGAGATCCATGATATTTTTTCAGAGAAATAGACAAAACACTCCTAAAACTAATATGAAACAATAACCCCTGACAAATAGCTAGAGCAATCCTTGGGAAAAAGATGGGTGACATCACCTTCCCTAACTTCAGTCTGTACTACAAAACATGGTATTGGAATAGAAACAGACCTGCAGACCAATGGAACAGAGTTGAATGTCATGACAAAGAACCTCAAATATATGATCATTTTATCTTTTATAAAGAAGCCAGTGATATGAAGTGGAGCAAGAAAATCCTCTTCAACAAGTAGTGCTGGAAAAACTGGACAGCTACGTGCACAAAATGAACTCAGCTCTCTGTCTAGTGCCAAGCACAAAAGTCAGGCCAAAATGAATTAAAGACCTCAATATCAGACATGAATCCATAAGGCACATGAAGGAAAATGTAGGTAGAACTCTCCATAATATTGAAGCTAAAGGTATCTTCAAGGATGAAACACCATGGACCAAGGAAGTGGAAACAAAGATAAACAAATGGGACTACAATAAACTAAGAAATTGCTGCACCTCAAAAAAAAAAACCCAAAAAAACCAGTGACAAAAATACAGAGAGAGCCCATGGAATGAGAAAAATTATTTACCTAATACCCATCAGATAAGGGGTTAATATTCAGGATATATAAAATGGGTAGAACTTTACAAGAAAAAATTCTCCAATCCCATCAAAAAATGGGGAGAAGAAATGAACAGAAACTCATCAAAAAAAGAAATACAAATGGCCAAAAGGCACATGAAAGCATGCTCTACATCGCTAATCATTGGATGGATGCAAATCAAAACAAGAATGAGATCATCTTACACCAGAGATACTGGCACGCATCATAAAGAAGAACAACTAGTGCTGGCACGATGCGAGAGAAAGGGACTCATTCATTGTTGGTGGGAATGCTGACTGGTTCAGCCTTTTTTGGAAAACAATATAGACATATCCTCAACAAATTATAAATTGAGCTTCCAGATGACCCAGCAATCCCACTTCTTGGAATATATCTCAGGGGTGCAAAAAAGCACAATAGAAATGACACCTGCACTTGTTAGATTTTCTGAATATGTAACATGCATAACTGGAATTCAATAGAGGAAGATAAAACAGCAATAGAGTAATTTCCCAGATATAAAATGTAATCGAATAACTTCATAAAGTGGAGGAAAGCAAATACAATCAATAGTAAATGTGAAAGAAACAACTTTATTTGTGCTGGAGAGGTAGCATAGAAGGCAAAGCCCTCTTTATTTGCATGCTGCTTGCCCTGCTTTGAATCCCTGGAACTGCATATGCTTCCCTGAGCACACAGCCAGAGTCACTTCTAAGCACAGAGCCAAGAATAGCTCCAGCTCCTGAGCACTACCATGTGTGGCCCAGCTTCCACCAATTCCAACTAATTCCACTAATTTCAAATCCTACAATTCCAACTCCCCCCTCTGAGATGTAGGAGACAGGGCTGTAGCTTAGTGGGGCACTGCTCACAGACGTGACATGTCCTGAATTTTGTCCCTGGAACCACAAGACAAAAATAAAAAACCAAAAGCTTCTTTCCATTCATTACTTTCAGTGTGATTTTTAAATTTTTAGCGATATTATATATCAGTACATCCAGGTCTTAAGCATTTATTTTAGTACATATTTATTCAATATATAATGTATATACTAGGTTATTTACATGCACTGTTTTGCATGACTAGAATCACCTGCTCTAATAATAATAAAACAAGTGGAATCATTACTAGAGGTTTTGATGGATGGAACTTGTTTGTATTCACTATCTCAATTTTTTTACAGTCATATTTCAGTTAAATGCTACCTTCCTTCCTTCCCATCCACGGTATTAGAACTATTTCTGCAAAGCTTAGAATGTTTTATGCTCTTCTGATTGTGCTTGATAGTTTTATCTTGGGATGGAGCGATAGCACAGTGGGTAGGGCATTTGCCTTGCATGTGGTCGACCCGGGTTGGATTCTTTCGTCCCTTTGGGAGAGCCTGACAAGATACTGAGAGTATCCCACCCTCATGGCAGAGCCTGGCAAACTACCATGGCATGTTCGATATGCTAGAAACAGTAACAAGTCTCACAATGGTGCTTGCCAGAGCAAATCAATGAACAACAGGACGACATTGCTACAGTGCTACAGTGTCATCTTACTTATACTCCTAGGAGAATTTGATCATTTATGACCATTTCATTGTTTGTTTTGAAAGTTAAGTTGTTTTATTATTTTATTTTATTTTATTTTTATTTATTTAAAATTTTTTTTTATTGAGTCACCATGTGGAAAGTTACAAAGTTTTCAGGTTTAAGTCTCAGTTATACAATGCTCGAATACCCATCCCTTCACCAGTGCACATATTCCACCACCAAGAATCACAGTATAGCTCCACCCCGCCCCCCCACACCCCTAGCCCCCCACACCCCTAGCCTCCCCACCCCCACCTGTGTAACTGATAAATTTCACTTTACTTTCACTTTGATTACATTCAATATTTCAACAAAATTCACTATTATTGTTTGGAGTTTCTCCCCCCTAAAGTCGGACCTGATGAAAAGGAAGCATTTGATAATTTGTTTTCCATTGCTGAGAATGAAGAGATATGAGGTCAAGTGACCACACTAGCGGCCTTATGGTTTTGCATTTCTGTATTTTAGTATTTTAGTAAATAAGTCCAGAGAAATATCTGCCAGAAATTGCATCACTGCCAACTTGTACTTCTCAATTATATGATATTCCACATGTGAGTGCAATCTTTCTATGTCTGTCTCTTTCTTTCTGACTCATTTCACTCAACATAATACTTTCCATGTTGATCCATTTATATGCAAATTTCATGACTTCATGTTTTCTGACAGCTACATAATATTCCATTGTGTATATGTACCAGAGTTTCTTTAACTAGTCATCTGTTTGGGGGCACTCTGGGTTTTTCCAGATGCTGGCTATTGTAAACAGTGCTGCAATGAACATAGAAATGCAAATGCCATTTCTACTATATCTTTTTGCCTCTCCGGGATATATTCCCAGGAGTGGTATTGCTGGGTCAAATGGAAGCTCAATTTCTAATTTTTTGAGAATCGTCCATATTGTTTTCCAAAAGGGCTGAACCAGTCGGCATTCCCACCAGCAGTGAAGAAGAGTCCCTTTCTCCCCACATCCATGCCAACACCGGTTGTTTTTGTGTTTTGGGATGTGGGCCAGTCTCTGTGGTGTGTGGTGATATGTCATTGTTGTTTTGATCTGCATCTACCTGATGATTAGTGATGTGGAACATTTTCTCATGTGCCTCTCAGCCATTCCGATTTCTTCTTTGGGAAAATTTCTGTTCATTTCATCGCTCCATTTTTTGATCGGATTGGCAGTTTTCTTCTTGTGGAGTTCAACCCGTGCATTGTATAGCCTTGATATCAACCCTTTATCGGATGGGTACTGCATAAATATCCTTTCCCATTCTGTAGATTGTCTTTGTACTTTGGTCACTGTTTCTCTTGAGGTGCAGAAGCTTCTTAGTTTGAGATAGTCCCATTT
Organism: Sorex araneus; assembly: GCF_027595985.1. NCBI lineage: Eukaryota > Metazoa > Chordata > Mammalia > Eulipotyphla > Soricidae > Sorex > Sorex araneus. Next base: position 49,941,069 of record NC_073310.1, on the reverse strand, counting down.
ATTTATCTCTGTTTTCACTTGCTTGGCCAGTGGCGTGTCAGCTTTGAAGATGCCAGTGTCTTCAATGTCATGGAGGGTTTTGCCGACCTTGTCTTCAATGTACCTTAGGGATTGGTTTACATCATTGTGCATATTTTAAGAGGGCTTTTGAAAACTTCTTAAAAGTTGTCACACCATGAGCTCTGCCATAGTTCCAATATCTCTTCATTCACTGTCTTTTGAACTCCCTTATCACACTTTGTGCACCCTATGGCCATTCCTTTCTGGCAAACTCGTTTCTGGGGTCAGATTCGAAGGGTTAGCTTTCGACTGTTTTGTCTGTTCCCTGGTATTGTTTATTCATGTCTTAAGTATAAGTGGCATCACCTGTCACTTGTGTTTCTATTTTTCTGACATTCATATATCATTTTGCTTATCAACTCCATCTATATTTATCACAACTGGACATATTTCATCATTTCTATATTATATCATTGTGTATTGAATGATAATCCATTGTGTAAGAATACCATCTATTCATTTGGCTGGGAAAGGAGTTGGACCATAACCACCAGTGCTTGGAATCTATTCCTGATTCTCTTCTCAGTAGCAAGTCCTGGCAGTGACCATATGTGATTTCAGGGATTGAACTGGCCACATACTAGGCAAGCAAGCACCTTACTTCCTGTACTATCTCACTAACTTAATATATTTTATTAAATCATTTACTGATAAGCATTTAAGTTGTTTCCACATCTTAAAAATTCTAAATAATACTCTAATGAACATAGGAATGTATATATATATTTAAAGTTAGTGTTTTTTTTTATATTATTTGGATAAACACCTAGGAGTGAAATGGCTGGACCATCTTGTAAGCCTATGTTCAGCATATTGAGAAACCTTAATACTGATTCCAAAGAAACTGGACCATTTTACATTCTCACCAACAATATACAAAACCCTTGTCAACATGTCCTCACTAGCACTTGATCTGTGATATAGACCATTCTCACAATTATGAGGAATAATATCTCATCATTTTTATATGAATTTACTTGATAATAATTATCATGGTAATTTGTCTATTTCTGGATGACAGTATGTCCAGCTCTTCCTATTTTTGATGGGCTTATTGAGTTTTTATGTATCTTGGGTTTTTTCAAAAATAGCTTCTTGTCAGATGTGTAAGGGGCAAATACTTTCTTCTGTTCAATAGGATATCCTTTCATTTTGCTAATCATTTCTCAACTGTACAGATGCTTTTTAGCATTTGCTTCTTTCTTTCTTCCTTTCTTTCTTTCTTTCTTTCTTTCTTTCTTTCTTTCTTTCTTTCTTTCTTTCTTTCTTTCTTTCTTTCTTTCTTTCTCTCTCTCTCTCTCTTTTTCTTTCTTTCTTTCTTTCTTTCTTTCTTTCTTTCTTTCTTTCTTTCTTTCTTTCTTTCTTTCTTTCTTTCTTTCTTTCTTTCTTTCTTTCTTTCTTTCTTTCTTTCTTTCTTTCTTCCTTCCTTCCTTCCTTCTTCTTTTCTTTCTTTCTTTCCTTCCTTCCTTCCTTCCTTCCTTCCTTCCTTCCTTCCTTTCTTCCTTTCTTCCTTTCTTTCTTTCTTTCTTTCTTTCTTTCTTTCTTTCTTTCTTTCTTTCTTTCTTTCTTTCTTTCTTTCTTTCTTTCTTTCTTTCTTTCTTTCTTTCTTTCTTTCTTTCTTTCTCTTCCTTCCTTCCTTCCTTCCTTCCTTCCTTCCTTCCTTCCTTCCTTCCTTCCTTCCTTCCTTCCTTCCTTCCTTCCTTCCTTCCTTCCTTCCTCCCTTCCTTCCTTTCTTCCTTCCCTCCTTCCGTCCTCCCTCCCTCCCTCCCTCCCTCCCTCCCTCCCTTCCTTCCTTCCTTCCTTCCTTCCTTCCTTCCTCCCTCCCTCCCTTCCTTCCTTCCTTCCTTCCTTCCTTCCTTCCTTCCTTTCCTTCTTCCTTTTTTTGCCACTTCTGATTGTGCTCAGGGATCAAGTGTCACAGGCTCTGCACTCAGGTGTCATTCCAGTTGCCTACAAAGGTCTTATAAAAATTTTAGTGATGTATTGGTTAATTATTGGGCCATATAAACCTTAAATATATAATTTTTCAACTGTAGTATATGTTTGTTTAAGTATGTAAATAATCACCAGAAATTCGAGGTTGGTGTTTATTAATGTATCCTAGACTACCTCTATATAGGCTCTCTCATCTCACACTTGACCTATTTAAGTAAGGAAGGAATTAAACATATTAGTAATTAAGATGAGTTTAGTGAACATTTGCAATGTTTGAATAGGTGTGTTCTATTTACCCAGAGAAGGGTAAAGCCATTTAACCTCTATATAAAAGAATTTGAGTTAGGTAAAATTCAGGATTAGTATAAAATCTAGAAATAACCTTCAGGCTATATATTACCAAGAGTTAAGTTTTTTCATTAAAAAATACTTTTGAGATTAATTATTTCCTAGTTTTTTTAATAACATACCTCAGTTACCATAGCTCATTGGGGAATGTTAGTTTTGGTACATACTAAAATGATAGTACTTTTTAAAATTTGCAAATTTTTAAAAGCATATAGAGAATGTATGCTCAAAATATACTTACCTGTCTCAGCTGCAAGCTAGGCAAGTGTCCTGCCCATGTACTGTCACTGCAGGCCCTCATCCAGGGCACTTTGTAAAATCCTTTTTTTTTTTCTAAGTATGTTCTTTTCTGGGCAGAGCCTGGCAAGCTACCCATGGCATATTCGATATGTCAAAAACAGTAATGATAGGTCTCATTCCCCTGACCCTGAAAGAGACTCCAATTGTTGGGAAAGACCAGTAAGGAGAAGCTGCTAAAATCTCAGGGCTGGGAGGGATAGAGACGTTACTGGTGCCCTCGAGTAAATTAATGAACAACGGGATGACAGTTATGCAGTGATAAGTGATACTAAAACTGACATATTAGTATACCATTAGCAGGTATTTGAAGTACAAATGGTTCAAAGTGAATCTTAAAAGATTAAATATTTGTTATAAACTTAAAAATAACTTTTTCATTTTAAGGTAAAACGAAACCTTTTCTCCTTAAAAATATAATTTTGAAGTAGTTTCACTCCTACAGTGCCAAAATGATTTCGCAAAAATTTTGATACTTATTAAGTCTTAAAAATAGTCATAAAAACTGTTTTGGGTGGCCTTTTTAAAATAAGGTAATATAAATTTTACTTGCTTATTTTGTATATTTAAATTTAATATTATCTCTATCACAGGTGCCAGTTGGTGAACGCAGAATGACAACTGATATCAGGTAAAATATTAAAATTTTGTTATTCTTTCACAAATTTAATTTCCATTGTAAATTCAGTGTCACAGACCCTTTGATATATATTTTTAAGGTATTTCACTTACCTTCAAAATTCATTTTAAATATAAATGTTTGAAGCTTTGGATGATGTTGACAGTTTGGATGTCAAACATTGACAGTATTTGTGTACTGCCAAATAGTTAAGTTAAAAATTTTAGTTTAGAATCAGATCTAGTGAATAAATCCTATTACACCTCACATTAACAATTAAATTTCCCCATAGTGAAGATCTGAGCCATGTTTTGAAGCTAGTTATTGTCATTCAGAGGTGTGATCTTCTTTTAACAAATCACTTCTGTATTTTGCTTCTGACTCTTTGCTCAATCCGTTATATAAACATATGCAGCAGAAAATTTGTTAATCCAATAAAGCTTCCGGCTTTAACCTAGTGAGTCTGGTTAATATATTATGATTGATTCATAAGTCAGCTAAGAAACAGAGAGCTTGGGTCAAGTATATTGGCAAGGTAACAAAATTTTGTCAGTAAGAGGTTGCTGTTAAAAGAGAATAAACTGTGACAATATTCACTCTGTGTCTTGAATTACTGAGAATTCAAATTCAGTTTACATGTTACTCATTAATTTTTTTTTAAATTTTTTTGCTTTTTGGGTCACACCGAGCAATGCTCAGGGGTTACTCCTGGCTTTGCACTCAGGAATTACTCCTGGCGGTGCTTGGGGGACCATATGGGATGCCGAGGATCGAACCCGGGTCGGCCGCGTGCAAGGCAAACGCCCTACCCGCTGTGCTATCGCTCCGGCCCCGTTACTCATTAATTATTACATCTCAATACCAAAAACTTGGGTCTGATTGCCAGACAGAAAAATTACTTATGCATTTTTCTTATTTACCATTTTAAATAATTCTGCATTACAGATCCAGATGAATTAACAAAATTAGGAAATATGATTAGTGGTCAAAAGTTTCAATAACACTTATTTATAAAGTCTATAGTAGTGATTTTATTTTTGAAGTACATGATTTATTATCTGAAAATAAAATTGATTTATTATTTTGTAAATTTGTTTTGAGTAGATTCCTTGTCAACTATTCTTTTACATTATAAATATGTATGGTCAACCAAATAAAGATTTAAGAGGGCATAAGATAATGTGGAGTAATTATCTTCAACTCAAATGGAATTTAACCAGGTTATGAAGTGTTATAAAGATAGAAAAAAATTAAGCATGGTACTCATATTTACATTAATATTATATAAAACATAGATTACTATTATAGTTTTCTATATAAACATGCAAAATCATAGGTTTTGAAAATGCTGGATAATTTTTGCCCTAAAAACATGAAATGATAACCTTTCACATAAATTATTTTAATATTGAATTTATTATTTGTTGATAAATTTGATAAATTATTTTTACATTTGGTGAATCTTAGAAAGTAGAACAAATGTCTTAAGCAGAAGTACTTTAAAAATTGATAGTTTCTGCTCTCTGCAAAAACATAGTAAGGTAATCTCAGTGACTTTCTATGAATTTGGAAAAACGTGAGAGAGTTTATGGTAGTATTGCTAAGAGTATTTCCCCTGTAAGTCACTTTCTCTTGAGTAATAACTCACAAGTAAAAATAGAATTAAAAAGCTGGAGGGATACTGCAAAGGGTAGGGTATTTGCCTTTCACTTGGCTTGGGTTTGCTCCTTGGCACCCCACATGGTACCCCAAGTACTATCAGGAGTAATTCCTGAGTGCAGAGCCAGGAGTAGCCCCTGAACATCACCTGGTGTGACCCAAAAAGCAAAAAAAAAGTGAGAATAAAAAGAGGAAGAATAGATGTTGATGGATAGAAAATATTTAGAATGATAGAGTAGAGTATCAAGTGCAGAAAAATACTGTGGAATGAATGTAAGATAATTCTTCCTACGTGGCCATTTCCTGCCTGGAAATATCGATTGATATAATGTTAGTTCTATTTCAGTTTATTTCAGAATAATTTAGTGTAAAAGGTAAACATGGGCTATATAAATATTGTAGGGTGTATAAAAAGACATGTACAGGGATCTTGCCCTCAATTAACAGTATCTAGTAAGACATATGTAAAAAACAAATAGTTATGATAGAGAATGCATTCTATTTACAAAGTTAGCAAGAAACTGTATCAAAAAGAGGAAAAACTACTTTTTGCTAGATTGAGAGAAAGGCAGTATTTAATTTAAGGTTGTATTTTAACTGGGGAATAGGAGGAAAAGATGTTCTTCGTGGACTGAATAGTTGAAAGGAGACACAATGGTATTTAGAAGCTACACATTGTGCAAGAGAAACAATAGTAACTTATTCTCATTTTTCTTTGAGCCTAAACTAAGGAGAACAATGGGGTATGTGACATAAAGTAGGTTGTTTCAACTTGATAGTTTATGAAATCAGCCTTAATAGGTCTTGACTGAATATTACTGCATGTAATAAGAATTCAAACTGTTAAGCTATTGGCACAGTATTATTCATCAAACTTCATTTTGGGTTACATCTTAGATCCTAATAGAATTTCTGAAATACTTTGGAAAAGTCTGCCAAACCTTCAGAGCGTGGATGGTAGCGAAGGAAGGAGATCCCCCGAGAAGCTTATATTTTTATGTGTGCTTACACTTCGAAACATTTAGCAATTTATTAAATATCAATTATAATTTAGTATTTCACAACAGATATATTGTTAGCTATTCTAAATGTTTTAGCCTTGAATTCATATCACTTAGAAATAAAAATGCAAACTATTTCTTGGTGTATTATTTCTAAGAGTTAAATACATGACCTACTTATTTATTTAGTTTTGGGGTCATATCTGGCAGTGCTCAAGACTTATTACTGGCTTTGTACTCATGGATCACTCTTGGTGGGCTTGGCATACCATACAGGGGTCAGGGTCCGACCCTGGGTCCTTGTGCAAGGCAAGAGCCTTACCCACTGTGCAATCTCTCTGGTCCCAATGATCTACTTATTTTTCAGATTTTTTTTTAAAAAGAATTGCTTTTCTACAGTGAAAAGATAACTACAAAAAAGAAGTGTATTATGTGTTCATTTCATTCATAGATTATGTGATAATTGATTAAAATTTACTGTTTTTCACTAAATTAATTCAAATATTTTTGTCACCTTTGTATACCAACTGTTTTATCTGAGCATTGAGTTTTACTGATAAGTAATACAAGTAAGATCTTTTATGGTGTTTACAGTCGGAAACAAAGGTTTAAAATAAATGAAAATAAATGAAAAAGGTAATGTTAGAAAACAATAAATGAAAATAAAACTGTTTTTCTTATAGGAAGTCACAGTGAAGGATAATTTAGATTGGGTGGTCAAGGAAGCTATGACCTATCAAGAAAAGGGATTATCTAATTGTGAATAAAAAAAATCTTAAAAAAAATTTTGTCTCTTTCCATTTTTTTACCCAAAGAAACTTCTACAAGTGAAATTTTACTGTATCATTAAACCCTTGAGAGATTTAATAATTTACTCAGTTAACTCTTTTGCAGGGAACATATTAGTGACTCTAATTATAGGTATAAAGCACTAACATTTAAGGTTAAACATATTAAATCCAAAGGGTTCTGTCAATGATATAACAATGAAAATTCCTGAGTGAGGCATTAAATTTTTTTTAGAATAAGGGAATATCTGGATTAGTAGGGCCTTTGCATATAAAGATAGCTGCTTTTCTTTTGAGCAGCTTTAGTGAGCCAAGTCTGCCAAATCATCAAAGGGGGAAAGCTACCAGGACCATCCAAAAATAGAAATTTGTATCTGTCCACATTTTGGTCTTGGAACTTCATCAATTAAATGTACTCATTAGGTCTGGCTGACACATAGTACTCATCATAGCAATTTTTGTAGTATTTCCTGGGTGTTTCCATCTGGGGTAAGAGAGGGTACAGAACCAGCATCATAATGAATTAACATTACCAAATATACTTACAAAGAAGACTCATTGGGATTATCTTTTTAATATTTACAATGTGAAAATTATTCATTATATTTCTTGACATGTCCTCTGCAACATTTCCAGACATGCTCACACTGACAAATTGAAGTCAATCTGTTATTCCTCCATAGAAGTGAGCCACATTGTAGTTGTCCTGGAGTAATACGGTTGCTAAAACTTTCAAAATGCTTTTGTATGCTATCTTCAGGGTCTGGATAGGATATTTTCAGAATCATCTAATGCCAACAATGTCTTTTAAATGAGCTCACATGTTGAATCCATCTATGTACTGAAAGCAAAGAAGGGGTTGAGAACAAAAATTCAAGCCAATATTTTTTTCTCTTGAAGTATTCTTTCTCCACTCCCTAATTATAAGGCAATCCATCTGGAAGTCAAGCAATGCAAGAAGACCTTTGTAGAGTATGGTAGTCTGTAAGCTGCAAACAACAGAGAAAGCTGGAGCAACAAGCCCTCTGGAGATTGGTTGTAAGGATGCTCTCATATCAAGTAGAATAGGCTTGATGGGCATCAGTGGCTTCTGTGTCTTTTTAAAATTTATTTTTACTTTTTTTTATTGAATCACTGTGAGAACAGTTACAAAGCTTTCCAGTTTAAGTCTCAGTCATACAATGATTAAACACCCATCCCTTCACCAGTGCACATGTTCCACCACCAAGAACCCCGGTATACCTCCTATCCCATCTCTCCTCCTGCCTATGTGGCAGATGACTTCCACTTTACTCTCTCTCCATTTTGATCATATTCAATATTTTGACAAAAGACCCACCATTATTATTTGGAATTTTCCCCAACAATCAGACCTGCCGTAAAGGCACCATTAGATAATTTGTTTTCTATTGCTGATTCTGAAGACTGTATGATGATTTTGGATTTCTGATATTTTAGTAATAAGTCTGGGGGGATTTATCAAAGCCACTGGGTTCCGAGATTGGTTTGTGTGCCTCTGGGATCATGACCATTCAGGAGCCAGGAGCCGTTCGTGGGTGGCATCTTGGGGCCTCATCGGGGCGGGGAGAGGGACTGGTTCCACCCCCCATTCTGTGAGGCCCTGCGTGTCACCACTCTCTCTCTAGTTTTGGGCAGGGGCAGATGCTAGATCATTTATTTTCCATTGTTCACCTTGGAATGGGTGAAATGAGCAGCCACGCTCTTCAAAGGAAGAGCCACATACTGGAGCCATGCTTGTAGAAGCTCATGGTCACCGGGATTCCATCTGGAGAAGGAGGGGAGACTGCATCTGCTACATCTGGGGTGTCCTGGAGATATTGGCTCAGTATGGGGTCTGGAGAATTCTCCAGTGTTGTGGTGCCCCCCAGGTTTCTTCACTGCTGAGTGTGGCAAGATCGGCTTCTGTGTCTTTGAAGTTCCTTATTAGTCATTCTATCTTTTTGGTGAGTTTTCAGCAGAGACCTAAGACTGAAGTTGAGTTGATGGTCAGATATTACAGATTGATTTTTTTTATTTTCTCAATTTTATTTTACGATACTTTATTACATTCAATACTCCAACACCAATCCTTCCACCATTACACCTTCTTACCACCATTATTTCAAATTTTCCCACCACTACATATGCCTGTCCTCAAAGCAAGTCCTAAATAATTTATTTTGTATTTCTTGTTATGAATAATTCACTAAAAATTATCCAAAAAAGTCTGCTTTAGAGGAAAGTGTGTGAAGATTGTTGTATCTCACCCTGTAGTCATTAAGCCCCTGTAAAAGAGATTACTAACATATTGTTATAGGTTGAAACTGTTATTTTTTTCAATCAAGAGCAGTTGCCTTCTAGTTTACATCCTATCAAATTGGTGTGCTACTCTTGGTATATCAGTGAAATAGAATACGAGCTGTCACTCTAGGTATTCTAAAACTTAAATAGGGTGATAGCACTGGAGGTGACTTTGGGGTCCTGAGGCATCTCTGCTGCTTGCAGCTCTCTCCCAAGATTTATTTGTGAGTCTCTGGATCATGGCTGTTAATGAGCTTGATGTCAGAGGCAGTTCGTGGGCATGACTGCCAGGCTCCCCCAAGTAAAGGGATATGGGAGAGGTTGCCTATTCCCAACTCCATGAGAACCTGGAGATTTCAGTCACAAAAGCCGCAAACCTGAGTTTTTCAGCAGATTCATTCTCATGGATGAGGCTTGTCCTGAGTCTGTGGAGATTGGCCGTGAACACGGCAGGTATTATTGGGTTCTGGAGGCTGCTGGGGCTCTGTAGTGGCATGGGGGAGGACTCACCCACCCCACTCCAGGTTGCCCTGGGTGAAACTCAACCTGGCGAAGTGTCTGGAGGAATCTCTGCAGCTTGTGACTCTCTTCTGAGAGACTTATTTGTGAGTCTGATTGTTTTTTTTTTTCATGTGAAACATTTGCTTTAGATTAGTTCCTTTTAGTAGAAATATACACATGAAAGTTGGGAGTTTTTTTTCTGAAAAAGTACAAACCTTCCTGGAACATTTGGGGTGGGGGTGGGGGGAAAGAACTCATTGTCCCCCAGCCACAATGCCCAACACCCCCCCAGGTTCTAGGTTCTATTTATTTTACGCCAGGTGTTGCAAAAATTAACTTTCCAATCAAGTGAACTTTTTTTCAAGTTATTTTCTATTTTTCCCAGATCATTTTACTCAATCATATATGAAAAGGATAAAAACATTTTTTTAGAAAAATAATGTTCTCACCACTTAGGTAGAAAGATTCAGGAATTAATAATTACAGGTTATAAACTTTTGAAGATTACATAATGGATATCACCTTATATCACTCCCCCCTTTTTCATTCTTATCACTTACTCTGCAAGGAGTTTGAGGGAACCATCAATATCTCTGAATATAGTCTTATTTTATCATCAAATTGCCTTATTGAGGTAGGTCCTTGAGAAAGGTGAGGTAATAGAGGCATGTTATCAGTTAATGGTTAAGAATTTCAGTTAATTTAGAAAGTCAAACAAAATAACATCAATGAAACTCAGAGTTGACAATCTGGCATTTTAATAGAATGAAACCTTACCCTATTTTAATTCTTAAATAATATATCTGTATCACTGTCATCCCATTGCTAATCGATTTGCTCGAGTGGGCACCAGTAATGTCTCCACTGTGAGACTTGTTACTGTTTTTGGCACATCAAATATGCCACGGGTAGCTTGCCAGGCTCTGCCATGTGGGTGGGATACTCTCGGTAGCTTGCCAGGCTCTCAGACAGGGGTGGAGGAACCAAACCCAGGTTGGCCAAGTGCAAGGCAAATGCCCTACGGCTGTATAATTTATAAAGCTTTCAGAAAATTTTAAAATTTTAACTAGTTCATTTTTGTATCTGTTGAAAAATTTTTTTTGATATATAAAAAGTTTTGTTTTCTTTCATAGAGAACTAAACCTCACTTACTGTTATTACACAAAAGAAAGTCAAAGTTATTCTCTTTTATATTCCTAAAATAATTGAAATTTCAGGGTTAGAGAGAGAATTCAAAGGTTACGGTGCTTGCCATACATCTTGTGATGACTCTAGTTCAATCCTGGGCACAATATGTTGTCCTCCAAGTACCACCAGGAGTGATCCCTGAGCATTTCTGGGTGTGGTCCAAGAGTTTTTCAAGAGTTTTATTTTTGTCCTGAAGGCAGAAGAATTGGTTGGGATTTTTAAAACATGCATTTATAAAATGGAGCTAATTTAAAGAAATCCTAAAAAAAAGATCATTTATAAAATGTATTTAATAAAAAAAAGTTCTGTAAAAATGAAGTCCTTGGAATTGGGTTAGGGTTGGGGAGGACTTGCTGAGCAGTAATCCTATGACAACCTGGGTGACATAGCATATTAAGAGAGATTATGAGAGGTCTACCATGTTATGTATAATGCAGTGTCCTTAAACATGTATTTCCTCGGAAAGAAAAGGAGGTGAAGCTCAGATTTGCAGAATTAGAAAATGCTTTTGTAAGCAGGATGAGATTTGTTCTCTATGCCTCTTCAGTTGAAGACTGTGCTTGAAAATTCCTTTCAACGTATCAAAGCTATTAAAATGCCTTCTCATAAATAATACAGTATTGTGTAATATTTTCGCATGGAGTGATGACTGGGAAGACTAAATGGACAGTTACTGATACAAACTTAGAATAAGTTTAGGTTGTTTTTGGTAATTAAAAGAATGATGACATGCTTTATTATTGCTTTGTGTGACCCTTAAATGCTTTCCATAGACTTCTTTTGCTCTTTCCCTTCATTCTATTCCCTTTTCTTCTTTCTTCTTTTACTCAAATAGCAGGACTTTGAAACATGCCTTGAGGAATACTGTTTAACTTATTTGAATTAAAATACAGTATTGTTTATATATTTTTCAAGTTCTTTTAATTCTTAAAAAATGTTTTAAGATACCTCTTACAGCAGAAGTACCATGGTTGCTGAAGACATTTGAAGTGAGGAATTCCTGAATATGAAAGCATGGTTAAGAGAACTTATTGCCAGTTTATATGGCTTCAGTTTTGAAATTGCCACAGCTTTCCTCTATTAGTATAAGATGATCATTTATTTGTGTAGAGTCAAATGATTAATTATAATACCCTAATGAACTCTTGATATATTTTTAAATGTTTTGCTTTCTACACATAGCTATGTAGTGTAATTAGTGGTAGAAGTGGTGGTGTGTATATTGTTGTAGGTTTGTTTGTAAAAAATTAATCAAGTTTTATTATGTACTTGAAATATTTTTTTGTTTAAATTGCCTAATGACAACTCTCTCTGATAGATCTTTGATAAAATAATATTAGACTATTTCATAGCCAGTTATCTTATGTTAATAAAATAACTATTAAAATTATTAAATCATATTTGAAGGTAGACCATTCTTCACTTTTCTGATGCCATAATAAAGTATTTACCAGTATGTATTTTTAACCAACAACCATCTTACATTATATGCGTATATATTCTTTTATATGTGTGTATATATGTATCTTCAGTTATATATATGTAATATATGTAAAATATTGGATATATTTCCATATATATGTAGTACATATGCGTGTATATATATATAATATATGTATACGTACCGGCAGAGTCTTGCAAGCTACCCATGGCATATTCGATATGCCAAAAACAATAACAAGTCTCACAATGGAGACATTACTGGTGCCCGCTAAAGCAAATTGATGAACAATGTGATGACAGTGCTACAGTGCTATAGTACACATACATACTCTGTCCCACTCTGTCCCTTTTTTCTATAACCCAAACTCTGCTTGGAATTCATCTTAAAGTAATGCAGAAAGGTGGCAGTAGTTATATTTTAACATTTTACTTTTACTAGATTAAAATTCAAATTATTTTAGGTACTGGAGAGATAGTACAGTGGGTGATTCTTTCCTGTGGCTGATCTGTGTTTGATTTTTACACCCCTTATGTCCCCAAAGCCCCATCAGAAGTGATCTCTGAGCACAGAGCCAGGAGTTATCCCTGAACACTACTGGGTGTGCCCCCTAAGCAAAAATTCTAATTATTTTAGACATTTTGAAATAAGTCTTTTGTAATTTTTGCCTCAGGCAGATTATTTTAGAGACTTTACAATATACCTTAAGCAAAAATATTAACTGGAGTAATAGTTGTTTGAAAATAGCGGAGTCAAACTCTGTTGTCTTTTATAGATCTAGCAAAGCTTAATTTTACTTCCATATTTTGGTGCCACGGATCCACCCACGGTCTCACACATGCAAGGCAAATGATTTACCATGGAGCTAAATGCCTGACTCAAAGTTCAACATTCTATTGTTTGTTTTTGAAGTTCTGGGGCTCAAACCCCACACATGCAGGGCATGTGCTTTATCTCTTGAGTCATTTATATGGTCCAAGCATTGATAAATTCTATAGACCATATAGGTAGTTTGACCATTAAATAGTCACATAAATTGAAATAATGGTCAACGGACAAGTAGCATACACAGGACACACAAGAAAACTAGAACATGCAGTCACTGAATTGTAGAACCTTAAAAACTGATCCTTGTGCCAACTGGTGGAGAAGAATACCTCATAAAGAAAACTTGGGGATTGACTCTCATGGATCAATGATTAATGTTAAAATTGCTGTAGACTTTTTATCTCATTTTGGAAAAATGACTGAAATAATTGTGATTGTAATGCTCTACTTCTGCTAACAATCTTTCTTGATCTATGATCTATTATGGCCTTAGGTATAAAGTTGAATATTTAAAATGTTTCTTAATTCCATATTTTTTTAATCTCAGGAGAGCGACTATAACTAGCACCAATTGTATTTTTATGTCATCATTAATGAATAATTGTAGCTTATTAATGTTCTTATATGTCTTGAAAATGATTCTTCACTTACAACTCAAAAACTTAGTCTTCACACAATCTAATGCCAGATGTTTTATGATTCTAAAGTTCAGAGAAGAAAGGAGCTTCCACTACTAGTTCAGATATTTCACAGTTCCTCAAGTTTCAAGATGAAATACATATTTTAAACAGACCAACAGATCGTTCAAAAGATGAAGATATAGTCCTCATATCTTCATCAGAACCCAGGAGCAAATCACTTAGGTTCTCAAGTATAGACAGTACAGATTCCTCATCTAAGAAACCATTGCTTATAGAGAGCAAAGACGTGGCACCAATCCTTCCATCACCTTTTAGTGACACGAAGGTAAGAAAAAGTATAATAAGTTTATGGGGTCGGGGAGATAACACAGCAGGCAGTGCACTTGCTTTGCATATGACCTACCCAGGTTCAAGTGCTGGCACTCCATGTGATACCCAAGCCCTATCAGAAATTATATCTTAGTACAGATCTTGTAATAAGCCCTGAGCATTACTGGGTGGCTTCAAACCAAAAACAAGCAGAAGAGTAAAGTAACTTCACAACAATTCATTTGTGACTAATTTGCTAGACTATGTAAAAGTTTGCCTTTTATTATTAAACATTTTTAAATTAAAATATTCATACTGGTTGAGATAAGTGATTTGTAATACTGTAAATGATGGTTTTTGTGTATGTAATTCCAACACCACACCCAAAACCAGTGACCCATCTCCCTTCCTCAAGGTACCCAGTGCCCTTCCCTCTCAAACCTTCTCCACAAATTCAATTTTGTGGCTCACTTCTGTTGTGTTGCCTTTGGCCTTTGTTGCTACTGTATTATGTCCCACATATGATAGATCATTCTGTATCTATCACAATCCTTCTGACTGACTTCACTCAGAATGAGATACTCTAGTTCCATCCATATTGTGGCAAATTGTACAGTTTTGTTCTTTCTTAGAGCTACATAGCATGCCATGGTTTGTACATACCACAACTTTTTGATCTGGAGCGTGGCATTTTGGTGTTTCCACATCTTGGCTATTGTACTTAGTTTTGTAATGGACATTGATGTGCATTTATCCTTTCACATTAATGGTATTGTATTTTGGTGAATAGGTGCCAAGAGTGGTATTGCTGGGTCATATAAGAGTTCTATTCCTGTTTTTGTTTATTTGTTTTTTATAAATCCCCATATTGCTTTACATAGACACTGAATCATACAACACTCCCACCAGCAATGGATGAGGGATCCTTTCTAACCACAAACACTGGCTGTTTCCAGACTTTTTTTTATCTGTGCCATTCTCAGTGGCATGAGAGTATATCTCAGTATTGTTTTGACACACACTTCCATAATCATGATGATGAGCAATTTTTCATATGCTTTTTGGCCATCCATATGTTGTCTTTGGGAGAGTGTCGTTTATCTCTTTTCCCATTTTTGGATGGGGTTGTTGGATTTGATTTATTGTTGAGTTTTGTGAGTGCTTTATGGCTATTAGCCCTTGATTTTATTTATGCAAATATTTTCTCTCAGTAGGGTGTCTTTTTATTTTAGCTTGAGTTTCTTTTGCTCTGTAGAAGCTTTTTAATTTGATTTAGTCTAACTTCTTTCTTTTTTTTGTCTTTACCTCTTGTTGAAGACTCCTCTGCCTTCAATTTCCTGGACAGTTCTGCTGATTTTTTCCTCCCAATATATATTTTTTCTTTTTGGATCACACCCGGTGATGCACAGGGGTTACTCCTTGCTTGTGCACTCAGGAGTTTCTCCTGGCGGTGCTCAGGGGACCATATGGAATGCTGGGAATTGAATCCAGGTCAACTGCATGCAAGGCAAACGCCCTACCTGCTGTGCTATCGCTCCAGCCCCTCCCCCCAAATATTATGTATTTTGGTCTAACTTTCATGTCCTTAATTCACTTTCAGTTTACTTTTGTTTATGATGAGGTATGATTCTAATTTATTTTTTTAATGAGGCTGTCCAATTTTTTGAAAAGATTTTCTTTGTTCCACTTCATATACTTAGCTCTCTTATTATTGATTAGCTGATCATAAATCTGAGGGTTTAATTTAGGACTCTGAAATTTTTTGTTTGTTTGTTTTGGGGCCACATTTGGTGGTGCTTGGGACTTACTACTGGCTCTGTTGTCAGCGGTCACTCTTATTGGGCTCAGGGGATCATAATTGGTTCCAGAGATGAAACTTAGGTTGGCTGCAGGAGAGGCAAGTACCCTCCCTCTGTACTACCACTACAGCTACATGACTCTGAATTCTGTTCCATTGGTCTGCAGGTCTATCTTTGTTCCAGTACTGTACAGTTTTGATTATTATACTTTGCAGTTTAGTTTAAAGTTGGGACAGTCAATTTTTCCCTTCTTTTTTTGTTTTCTTTGGATTGCTTTAGCGATTCAGGGAGTTTTTCTTTTTAAATTTGAATTACCATGAGATATACAGTAACAAAGTTGCTCATGATCAAGTCTCAGTCATATAGTTTTCCAACACCTATCCCTTCACCAGTGCACATTTCTCTCCACTGATATACCCAGTTTCCCTCCTGCCAACCTCCCTCCACCCCGCCCTACTTCCACAGCCTGTCTCTTTTCTTCTCTCTGTCTCTGTCTCTGTCTCTGTCTCTCTCTCTCATTTTCCTTTTAGGCACCATGGTTTCAGGAAGTTTTATCATTTTATAAAAATTTTAGTAGTGTTTGTTTCATGTCTTTGAAAAATGTCATTTGAATTGTAATGGATGTTGCATTGAATCTATATATCACTTTGGCTAGGATGGTCATTTTGACAATGTTGATTGCTTCCATCCATGGACGTGGAATGCCTTTTTATTTTCTGATGTCCTCGTCTATTTCTCATCATCACGCTGAGTCCTTGTCTAAGAATTTACTAAGCCATTTGTTGCTAGTTGAGTCTTCTGTGTTGTTGTTTTTGTTTGTTGAGTTTAGTTGTTATGCTACTTTCCCATCAAAATTGGTTTGCTACTACTGGAATTTCAGTATTGAGGAATTAGGTGGTGTTATGCAGCCCAGAGACTTCAGGATCTATGATCTGGGCCAATGAATTGACATAGCATTCAAACTAAGGAAAATAATAAAAGACAAAGAAGAAAGAACATTAAAATTGGGCAAGGGATTAAGAGGTCATCTACCTATAGAAGTCAGGGAGATCGTACAGTGAATAAGGTGTTGCCTTGCATGTGGCTGAATTGGGTTCAATCCCTAGCACCCTGCATAGTTCCCTGAGCCTTGCCAGAAGTGATCCTTGAGCAGAGAGCCATGTGTAAGCCCTGAGCACTGTCAAGTGTGGCCCCAAACCCAAAATAACAAAAAAAACTTTAATTTTTGCTCAAATACAAAATTATTTTATACAATAAAATGATTGTGTAAATGCTCATTTTGAATTATGTGCTCACTTTGGCAGCACATATACTAAAATTGAATTAATTTTATTTACTTTAAGAAACACAGAGAATTCTCAGAATTTATTTTTTCATTTTTTATTTTAAAGAACTATCATTTACAAAGTTATTGATAGTTGAGTCTTAAGAATATATTTATAAAATATTAGAATTTAATTTCTTTAGAATGTAATTTGAAAATTCTTTAAACAAGTATTCTGGGAAAAGATAAATTATATATTGATATATATTTAATATATTTACAATCTGTCTTAGTAATTAGTGATCTTAATTAACAAAAGAAATTTCATGAAATAATTCAGTTTTCTGAAGATTAAATAATACTAAGCTGTAAATACAAACTAGAATCATAATAAATAATTTTTATTTGGATTTATTTATGACAATGTTATTTGTACTTCTTCAACATCACTGGGTTCCCATATGTCTCTTAGAGTCACTATTTTATTTTTTGGATAAGTTCTGGAAATAGTAAAAATTAAAATTTTTATACAGTTAAATTTTCTATTCATATAGATATGAATAAAACCAGTTTCTAAAATTTCTAGGATAATTTATGATTATTGAAAATTTTATTATTAATGCCTGTGCTCACTTTTTGTTTTTTTAAAGGATTATCCATTACAAAGTGAGATTGACAAATTTCAAGGTAAAAAAACTTCTATTTTTCAGCTTAATGACCTCAGACAGTGACTTTAATGACCCCACCGTAAGATATAATAGTTGTCACAAATTTTCTTCTACAGATGTATTTTTCTATGCTTCCAATAGCTATTTTGTTGTAACTAGCAATATAAAATTATTTTATGCCGGGACTGGAGCGATAGCACAGCGGGTAGGGCATTTGCCTTGCACTCGGCCGACCCAGGTTCAAATCCCAGCATCCCATATGGTCCCCTGAGCACGGCCAGGGGTAATTCCTGAGTGCAGAACCAGGAGTAACCCCTGTGCATTGCCAGGTGTGGACTCAAAAAGCAAGCAAGCAAACAAACAAACAAACAAACAAACAAAAAAACCTTTATGCCTGCTAAAGGGGCAGACTTGGAGATGGGTGAGAAACTGGGGACAATGGTGGAGGTAAGGTCCAATTGGTGGTGGGATTGGTGTTGGAAAATTTAATGTCTGAAACAATGTATTAGGAAACTTTTTGTAAACCACGTTTAAATAAAGTAAAAATTCTGTTTTTAGAATAAAATGAATATGTTCCTATCACATAGTTTAATTATAAATGAAAGAACATAATAGAAATAATGTTTCTATTGGTGGATAGTTAATTTTGCCTATTGTGAGTACTTCTATGATGCATATAGTGCATAGTATCTTTAAAATAATTACCAGTTTTAATTGTCCGGACTATATATTTTGGAATATAATTGCAGCTGAATCATAATTCTCAGTTTCATTTGCAGAATTTACCAACCAGTTTTTATAGTGACTTTGACTTTCTACTATAATATATATACATGGGTACTCTTGCTTTTCTTTTTAAGTAAGTTGTAGTTCTTCTAGCAGGTATAAGTTTATCTCATACTGTTGTTTCATATTTTATTAATTTTATTAAAAATGTTAAGCACAGTCTGTATGGTTACTCATCACTTTTATATGTTCTTTGGAAAAGTATGACTCAAACCATTTTTATGCATTTAAAATTTTTATTAACTTGTGATTTGTTTATGGAAGCATCTGTTTTAGAGATGTGGTTTCACACTGCTCCACCATCAAAGTTCCAGTGTTTTCCAGCGACCAAAAGGGATTCCCTTGCTTGTTGGTTCCTTCCCTTTTTAATATGACAGCCATCATAGTTTCCACCAGGCTAGTAGTGTTAGTTCTTGATAGTATGCTTTAGCAATTAAATTCCACATATGGGCAAAACCATCCGAAAAATTCTTTAAATTCCTTATTTCATATAGCATAGTCATCTCAAGATCCATCCATTTTGCTACAGAGTGCCTTTATATTTTCAGTTTCATATATTTAAATGGCAGTTAGTATTTCATTGAGGGTTCTATACCACTGAGGATTGTATTTCACAGTTTATTCTGTTATTTGTTGATGAACATCTCGATTATTTGCATGCTTTGAATATGCAACTAATGCTGCTATGAATATAGGAGTGCAAATATCCATCCAAATTAGTGTTTATTTCTTTTGGATAAATGCCTAGGAGTGGGACTGCTGAGTCATATGCATTTTCCATCTTTTAAGAAAGACTATCCATACCATTTTCCACAGAAGTGATGCCAATTTACATTTCCACTAATCGTCCACAAGAATTCCTTTTTCTCTGCATTCTTACCAACACTTGTTTCTCATCTTTTTGATATAGGCTGTTCTCTCAAGTGTTGCAATTTTGATTTGAATTTACCAGATGAGTTATATTGACCATTTTGTTCACATGGCTGTGAGCAATCCTTATTATATTGACCAGATGAGTTATATTGACCATTTTGTTCACATGGCTGTGAGCAATCCTTATACCAATCCTTTTAGGAGAGGTATCTATTCAGCTCTTGCATGGTTTATAATGGGGGGAGAGTTTCCTTCCCAGATTGACTTGGATCTTCAGGCTATCCACAATGATCTTTGGAAGCCATGTGGCGCTGGGGATCAAACTTGAGGCCCTGCACCTGGCAGACATGTATCCCAACATTTTTTGGGGGGAGTTGGATTTCTTATTTTTGTTTTGTTGGAGTTGAGTTTTTTATCTTATTTATTTTAGATATAAAGTCTTATCAGATGTAAGCTCTACAAATATCTTCTCATTGATATGTTGCCTTTTGTTTTTGTGGTTCTTTTGCTGTGTAAAAGCCTTCATATAGTCCTATATGCTTGTTATTTTTTGTTTCTTGTCCGTGGGAATTGAGTCTCCAAGTACATTTTAGATTCAATTCATGCTTTAATTGGATCTTCTGTTGGTCTGGGTTTTGAGTTGGATAGTTTTTTTTAATGTGTACTGGATATTAGGAATTTATCAGATCAGTGTTTGAAAACACTTTTACTCATTTATTAGGTTGTCATCTTTACTTTCTTAATAATGTTTTTATTATTAGATGCGTAAAGTGAATAAAAGTTTCATAAAGTGACTTTACCTATTCTTTTATTGTATATTTTCTTAGTGTCACATATCTCTGGTAATCCTTTTCTGAATGCTAGATAACAGGGATTCATATTTATTTTCTTCTAATGATTTTATGCATTCAGCCTTGATATTTAAGTCATCAATCCACTTAAAACTATTTTTGTGTATGTTATTGATGGGATGCAATTTTGTTCTAATTTTTTTCTGAGAAATTTGAGTTGTCCCATCACAATGTATTGAAGATTTCTTCTTCTATTGAATTGTATTCACATATTGACTCAAATAAGTCGACAATATGAATGTTTCTCTGTTCTCAACTGAATTTCTCTGATACATATGTCTATCTGTTTGTCAGTATCAGTATAATTTGATATGTGGTAGCTTTTGTAGTATGCAAATATGGAAGTGTGAGTTCTCAAATTTTGTTGTCTTCAACATTGGTTTGGTTACTTGGGGCCCTTTGAAATTAACATATATGTATTTTTGGATTTTTTGTGAGTATACCATTTTATATATATCATTTATATATATCACATATATCATTTCTACTGTACTTTTTTTGCATCTCCGGGATATATTCCCAGAATTGATATCGATGGGTCAAATGGGAGCTCAATTTCAAATTTTTTGAGAAGCGTCCATATTGTTTTCCCAAAGGGCTGAATCAGTCAGCATTCCCACCAGCAGTGAAGGAGAGTCCCCATCTCCCCACATCCACGCCAACACCAGTTGCTTTTGTTCTTTTGGATGTGGGCCAGTCTCTGTGGTGTGAGATGATATCCCATTGTTGTTTTGATATGCATCTCCCTGATTAGTGATGAAGAGCATTTTTTCATGTGCCTTTTGGCCATTTGAATTTCTTCTTTGAGAAAGTTTCTGTTCATTTCCCCATTTTCTGATGCGATTGGATGTTTTCTTCTTGTAGAGTTCAACCAGTGCCTTGTAAATCCTTGATATCAACCCCTTATCAGATGGATATTGGGTGATTATCCTTTCCCATTCTGTAGACTGTCATTGTATTCTGGCCACTGTTTCTTTTGAGGTACAGAAGCTTCTTAATTTAAGATAGTCCTATTTGTTTACATCTGTTTCCACTTGCTTGGTCAGTGGTGTGTCATCTTTGAAAATACCTTTAGCTTCAATGTCGTGGAGGGTTTTGCCAACCTTGTCTTCAATGTATCTTATGGATTCTGGTCTGATATAGCGGGAGAAGGCAGTTGGGATAGAGAAGGGACCATTATGATAATGTTAGTTGGGAATGATCACTCTGGATAAGAACTGTGTACTGAAGGTACGTAAAAGACCAAGCATGATAATCAATTGTACCCGTATTCCAAATTGTATGCTAAAAATGGGTAGAGAGAGAAAGAGAGAAGGATAGAGGGAGAGAGAAATAGAGGAGGAAGAGGAGGAGGAGAGAGAAGAGAGATAAGAGAGAGAAAGAGTAGGGGAAGGTACAGGAGGGGAGGGGAGAGGGGAGGAAAGTAGAGGAGAGGAGACGGGAGAGTAGGAGAGGAGAGGATGGGAAAGCAGGGCAGTGCCTGTCATAGAGGCAGGCTGGGGGGGGGCAGATAGTGGGAGGGATACAGGGGACATGGGTGGTGAGAAATGTACACTGTTGGAGGGATGGTTGATGGAACATCGTATGACTGCATCCTGATCATGAACAGCTTTGTAACTGTATATCTCATGGGGATTCAATTAAAACAATTTTAAATATGGTGTACTAAGTTGATTGAAGGATGACTTAATATCATCCTTGTATCAACAGGATGAATCCTACTTGGTCGTGGTGTATGATCTTTTTGGTGTGCTATTATATTCAGTTTGCAAATATTTTGTTGAGGATCTTTGCATCCATTTTCATCAGAAATATAGATTGATAGCTTTCCTGTTTTGTGATGTCTCTGATTTTGGTGTCAGGGTAATGTTTGCTTCTTAGAAACTGGGAAGATTTGTTTCTTCAACTTTCTGAGTCTGAAAAGGATTGGAAGTAGGTTTTCTTTAAAATACTTGCAAGAAATCACTAGTAAACCCATCTAAGTCTGAATTTTTTTTTTGGGAGGGGACTGTCACTGTCACTGTCATCCCGTTGCTCATTGATTTGCTCGAGTGGGCACCAGTCACGTCTCTATGTGAGACTTGTTACTGTTTTTTGGCATATTAAATACGCCACGGGTAAGGCTCTGCTGTGGGGACAAGATACTCTCAGTAGCCAGCCGGGCTCTCCAAGAGGTGTGGAGGAATCAAACCTGGGTTGTCAGCGTGCAAGGTGAACGCCCTACCCACTGTGCTATCACTCCAATTGTGAGCTACAAAACTTTGATGTTTGAGTTTCACTCATACAATGATTGAGCACCCATCCCTCCACCAGTGTATATTTTCCACCACTAATGTCCCCAGTATCCCTCACCCTGCTTCTATGGCAGGCAATTTCCCTCTTACTCTTTTTCTATTTATGGGTATTAGGGCTTGCTATAATGTGTTCATGTAAAATATTTGCTTCATTTTGGTCTTTTATTTCTTTCTGTGTCTTAAGTTATATGCAGCTTAGTCCATTTGACATGTTTCATAAATTCCTTATGCACCTTTTCACTTTTCTTTTTTTCTGGGGCCCTCTCAATAATTTGAAATGACTCCTACTTTTCTGATTTTTTTGTTCTACCAACATAATGAAAATTTAAATTCATGTTGTATTGTTAAACTCCAAAATTGAAAAAAGTTTCTATATCTTTCTTATATTCTAATTTTGCTTATGTAGCTTTTTTCTGATTTCATTTTTGTCTGTATTCTCTTTCAAGTTCATTTCAAATCTTTAAAATACCTGATAATTTTTTCTTCATTGATTTATTGACCTGTATGTTTTTGTAGAAATAGTTTTTACATCTTTTTATTGTAAAGTTTATTCATCTTCATTAAAAAATGAAATAATTTTGTTGTACACTTGTTATAAATTTAAATGTTAGTAGTTTCATAATATATCTAGTTTTCTGATTTTCATGTAAATGTATCCTATTATTTAGACCAGGATAAGCAGTCAAATGACAAGCAAATATTTGAACATAAAGACTCAAAATTAAAAACCAAGCCTCAAGTACAGAAACAAAAATCATCTAAGGAGAAAAAACAAATTAGTAAGTACAATACTTACAGATAATTTTTTTAGTATCCATGTGTAACTAGTATCTAGAAATTCCTTGGCCTGCATGTTCTGATGTCTAAGCCTATAATTTTAAGTTAGGTGTTAAATGTCTAGGTAGAATAGATTAAAGCATATTTGAAGACAGATTATTAATGAAATTATAACATTTGAACACATATCCATTAAAGCTCATATATACCTTGTGACAAATGAAAGTGATAACTTCTGTATTTCTCTTGTTATATATTTGAAAGTGATTTTACAACATATCTGATAGTTATTTTTATACAAATGCTTCTTTTTATGCAGCTACAGATAAAGAGTCAAATAAAAATCAGGTGTCTGCTAATCAAGACTCCACATTGAGAACCAAAGTTCTTAGGAAGAAGCCCAAAACACCTAAAGGAGCAAGACATATTAGTAAGTGCACTAAGTACATAGGCCTTTTTTCTGTGTCTAAGGAAATGAGTGTTTAGACGTTCCTAGTTCTATATTTTGCTTATATTGACTTTAACATGTATAAAATTAATAGAAATAATTGAATAAGTAAAAGTATAGTTGATAGTGGGATATTTCACAAAATATGTCAACATACTCATTAAAATCCTTCTATTTTAATATCCTTGTCACAAAGTTAATTTTTCTGTAATTTTATAATTTTATTAAAGATTAAATAAAATTCGGTTATATATACATTATAAATTAGAAATTTAATATTTTCACAACATATATGTTTTCATGTAAATGTTTCTTTTTAATATAGCTGAGGACAAAAAACCAGGTGAAAGCCAGATTCCTGATCAAGACTCAATCTCAAGGTCCCGAAAGCATATAAAAATAAAAAGATCATCCAAAGGGGAAGGATATAGTAGTAAGTGTATTAATTACAGAGAACTTTTCATTATCTCTATGGGGAAAAGTGTTTTTATAATTTCCAGTTTCTTTAATCTGCTCTTCTCTATTAAGTATAATATTTACATAGACTCTTTTCTGTGTTTACTTTTGGATATGAATGTATTGGGCTTACATCTTACTCGTGATATTATAGGATTTATTTTAACTTTTGTTTTAACATTTTTAGAAAAATTGAGTATTGACCATTGTTGAATTGTGGGCATTAATAAAATAATATTGAACACATACCTATTAAACTATCATTTTCATATGTTAGTTATATTTTATAAAAATGTGACAAAATCATACTGTACACATGTTAAACATTGTTAACGGTTTTGCATGTATGGTTTCCTTTTTTTCCCCTTAAATGCTTTAGTATCTCAGGATGAAGAAACAAGTGAAAATCTTATACTTGAACTTCAGGACTCAATGTCAAGAGTCCAAGAACAAGTAACAAAACAAACATTGTCCGAAGGGGAAATATATATTAGTAAGTATAGTAATTTATGGAACTTTTCCATGTCTCCCTGGGAAAATGTGTATCTAGATATTCTTAGTTCTTAGTTTTACATCTTGTGCATATATTATTGTATGAAATATTTTAATTTTTGTATAAAAAGCCTTAGAAGAATAGTGACTAAAAGAGGCATATTTGAATCTCATATTACTATGAAATACAAAGACAGATTAACACATATACATTAAAACTTCTCTTTTTATTTCATGCCTGATATGACGGTTATTTATTATGGTTAATTTTTATTTTTTATTATTATTATATATTTTTGCTTTTTGGGTGACACCTGGTGATGCACAGTGGTTACTCCTGGCTCTGCATTCAGGAATTACCCCTGTCGGTGCTCAGGGGACCATATGGGATGCCGGGAATCGAACCCTGGTTGGCCGCATGCCCACCTACCCGCTATGCTATTGCTTAAGCCCCTATTTATTATGGTTTAATGAAATTGAGATGAAATTCTGCTTTATACTTGTTATAAATTTGAAAGTCAGAGATTTTGTGACATATTTTTCTCTTCTTTGCCCAAATTTTATTCTTATATAGCTGAGGATGAAATATCAGAAGAAGTTCATATGCCTGAGAGTAAAGACTCAATATTAAGAGCACAAGAATCTGTAGAGGAACACAAACCATACCAAGAGGAAATAGCTACTAGTAAGTATGGTAACTGTAGAGACAATCCTATGCATGTCTCCGTAGGGAAATGAGCATCTAGAGCTTCGGAGCCCTATATCTAGCTTATGTCTTGTTTTTTGATTGACATTCACTTTTGTATAAGCATTCCAGGGAAAATAGTACAGTAAAAAGCAGAGTTAATACTTGGATAATTAATAAAATAAGTAACTTTGAACACATACCTATTTAAACTTATATGTGTGACATTATGTAAATTTAGTTATGGATTTTTTTTTTTTGCTTTTTGGGTTGCACCCAGGATGCACAGGGGTTACTCCTGGCTCATGCACTCAGGAATTACTCCTGGTGGTGCTCAGGGGACCATATGGGGTGCTGGGAATTGAACCCAGGTCAACTGCATGCAAGGCAAATGCCCTACCCGCTGTGCTATCACTCCAGCCCCAAATTTAGTTATCTTTTTATAAAAATAAGATGGTTGTATGGTACACCTGCTATCCATTTCAAAGTTTGAGAGCCAGAAAGGCAGAAAAGGAGGTAAAATTCTTGCCTTGTCTGTGTCTGGTTCAAATCCTTGGCACCACATTTGATACCTCAAGCTCTACCAAAAGTGACTCAGAACTAGGAAAAGCACCTGAGCACCACAGATGCGGCACTGCCCCAAATAATTAAATTTGTGATTCACAATATATATTATTCTCTCTTTATATTAAATGCTTAAGTTGTTCAGAATGAAAAAGAAAATGAATAAATATTGAATTCCTAAGCTTCAAGACTCAGTATCAAACACTAAAATGCATGTTATAAAACAAACACCATCTGAAGAAGAAATACACATTAGCAAGTATAGCAATTACAGAGATCTTTTTCCATATCTTCATAGGAAAATGATTATTTTAAGCTTCCTAGTCCTACATCTTGTTCATATAGATGAATTTGTAAAAACTGAGATAAAAATCTATTGTACAATTCTTATGAATTTGAAAGGCAGGTGAGTGCCCCCTATATAGCTGCCTCCTTAAAGAGTCCCAGCTGCAGTCTCAGCCTCCATGTTATCACTGCTGATGGCTCAGGACAGAAAGGAGAAATCCCAGGGTGAGGGCACACCCAGCCCAACAGTGTCCTGACAGAAGACCCCAAATGAAGCCCTGCCCTGGGACAGCTGACCGAAGGATAGGAGCCCGGAGAGGAGGGGGGTGAGGGAAGAGTTGAATGAAACCATACCCACTGGTGAAAGAAGTCCAGGAAGAGAGAGTAATTGCAATTGCACTCCTCAGACAATGGAACACTATAAACAATGGAAAAATGAAGGAACTCAGCTGTGTCACAGAGGAACAAAAGTCACTAGAAGTTCGTCAACTATATTAGGGCTTTTCAATCTACCTGAAAAAGGAAGCAATCATAATGATATTAAAGGATATGGCAAAAGACATTTGAACTAAAGATCAATAAACATGAAGAGAGCCTGAAGGAAAAGATGCATGACTGACTTCAATGCTAATAAAGGAATTAACAAGTACAGTAGCAAGTTTCAGCAGCAGAATAGATGTAGATGAAAATTGAATCATTCACTTGGTAAACATGGTAAACAGCTCAAACAACAATGTACAGTCAATAGAAAAGAGTAGAAGAAAATTGGATGCTTTTTACAACACCATAGAATCATAGGAACTCCAGAGAAAAAGAAAGTTAGAGAGAAGATTGGCTTGTTGAAGAAATAATAAGATCTTCCCCAATATGTAGTGTGGGATACTGACCTGTAAGAAAACACGCAGCCCGGAGATTCTTCTTGCAGTGATTTATTCAGAGACCTTCTCGGGAAAGAAGAGGAACGAGGGACAAACAAGAAAACCCCACCTAGCTAGGCAGCGTCCCTCCTTATATACCCCTTGCTGCCTGCTTATGCCCAAGTGTCTGCAGCTGATAGACTAGTTACAGCTCCTGGCGTGACAAGACATCCTGATTCCTTATCAGATGTTATCTATGAAGCACGATGTAATTAACAAGAAACAGGTGTCCATGAAGCACAGTCCGTGGCGGCTCTCCACATTCCCCCTTTTTTGTTTTAGAACAGCAAGTCTGCGTAGCGACCTCGGCCCCCTTGGCTTTACCCGTCATTGGGAGCCCTCTCGCTTGCAGGTCCCTGCCTTAGGTTGGTCCAAGGGTCAGGTGGGGTATAATGCACCCTTTCAAACTCCTCAACTACAGGAGGTCCCCTGCAGTTAAGGGCTCTCAGCTGCATAATACCTTTGCTACATCCAGCTAGACCTGATTGTTCTAAGGGAGATTATTGTTTCAGTGTTGCAAGCCAAAGCTGCTGGGATTGCTGTGCTTCCAGGGCCGCAAATGCCTGTAAATACCACGCCTTTGTAAATAGTTGTTCTTGCTGCATTTTGTATAGACACTAGGCAAAAAACCAAAGCAGGGAGAAGCAATAAGGATAGTACTGCTCCCACCCCCACCCACTCTTTGATAAAATGGAGGGGACTTTCTACTCTGGTTTTATCAAGATGGGTAAGGACAGGATTAAAGCAGGCCATGTTGTAGCAATGGCCCAGAAAGCTGCTTCTTCAGCTCGTACTGACACAGGAACCAGGCTGAGCAGGAGCACCAGTTTGCACATCTTGGTCTACTGGAGGCACGGTCTTCTGTGTCAGGAGTTCAGGAATCCACACTGGTTCTACCCTGTCCTGCGGAAAAACACAAACAAAACTCCTGGCCCAGGTTAACACGGGGTCCTTGAACTATCTTAGTAAGGTTGCCTCGGCAGTCCCAGGTACAACCCAGCTCACGCCTGGAAAAAATACTCTAAAGTCACTAGAGGCCTCCGCAGCCGGGGCTTTTATCTTCATGCCTGTGAACAGAAAGAGTCAGAGAGAAAATCCAATACAAAAGGATATCCTAGAGATAAATGAGAAGGTGTTCTTGTTAAGTCATTCCTTTCTCCTTCAGGAACCTGTGAATTTAAAGGAAAGGGTAAAAGTAAATTATTATTAATTCAAAATATGGAGGCCTGGCATTGTCCAATCCATGACCTGTAAAATAAGAGTATAAGGAAAGGTCTTAATGTGACCTCATGAAATGTGTAAGGAGCTAGAGGTCTTTGCTCTAGGTCCTCTGACTCTGGCTCCTCTTCTTTCCTTGTGACTTCCAGCTGAAATCAGTTTGGCGATGAATCAGAGCTGGAATTTGAAGGGCTGTGAGACTCTGTTGGTTGGAGATCCAAATCAGGTGGTTGAATTCTGCTTCTGATAAGACGTAAAGGGATCCAAAGTTTCTTAGTGGGGTTATCATCTGTTGAGACAAAAGCTTAGCCTTTTCCTCAAATGAGGAGTTTCCCTGCTACATTCAATTGAGAAAATACCTCCTTTTTGTATTTGATTTAACATTCCATATGTCCACTGAAAATGCAGAGGTGGTGGGCTTAAGGCCGCAGTGTTCTATACTGAAAAGGGGTTGTAGTTAACTGTATCGGGGCAGGAAATAGGCTGCGCTTCCTGCCGTCCCTGGCTGCAGCGATTATACTGATTGGAGCTCTGAAACTCCACACTGGGGAAAGGGGCTGCAACTGAGAACATTTCCTGATTTTGCGGGGCCTGGGGCTGGCCCCCTTGCAGGTGTGCCGAGTTGGGATCACTCACTGCACCAAAATTAAAGCGACAATCTCTGGCCCAATGATTTCCCCTCTTACACCGGGGACAGGGCCCGGGAGGTGCAAGTCTGGCTCTGCAGTCTCTGGCCCAGTGGTTTCCCTTCTTACACCTGGGACAGGGCCCAGGACGTGCTCTCGTAGCACGGCTTGGGGGCGCATTGCAATCTCTACGAAAGTGGCCTGGTTTTCCACAATTAAAACATATTTTCTGAGCTTGTCTCTGTAAGGCATAGACCTGCACCTTATGTTTTGCAGAGCCAACATTCCAGCATGCTTCCAAGTACCCGAATATGTCTTCCTTCTCCTTAATAGGGCCCAGAATGGCCTGGCAATCCTCATTAGCATTTTCAAAGGCCAATAGTTTAGTCAACAGCTCTTGAGTTGCCTTATCCTTAACCTGCATTTCAATGGCTTTCATCAACCTTCCTATGAAATCTGCATAAGGTTCTGAGGCTCTCTGGAAAATCTTTGTAAAACTTCCCTTAAATTCTGCTTCTGCATCAACCTTCTCCCATGCACACAGGGCTGCGTCACGGACGTGAGCAAGAACAGCACGAGGCAAGGTGACTTGCCTTTCTGGGTCGCACCATTTCCCTTCACCAGTTAACATCTCACAAGTCAACTCAATCCCTGAAAAGTTTTGTCCAGCATGGCCTAGGCCTTGAAGTTTTGCCTTGGCCTCATTATAGAGCCACATTCTCCACTCCAAGTACTGAGAATGGCTTAAGCACGTCTTAGCGACCCTGTGAAAATCTTGAGGTGCCCAGTAGGCCTTTTTACTCCAGTCTGTAAGATACTCTCTACAGTGCGGAGATGTAGGCCCTTACAAGACACAGGCCTATTTGAAACGACTGAGAGAATCCATCCTTAACCTACAATAAGATGGATGCTGCTTCTCTGCCTGGACTGGGCGATTGAGAGCATGTCCCAAGCGGTCTGGAGGCCGTTTGGCTGAGTCACTCTTGGACTCAGAATCTGAGTAAGTGGCAACAGACTCATAACCCACATCACTTCCATCTAATGCACTGGAAGTAGAGCTATATTCACCAGCTTCAGAAATATTTTTACTATTAAAACCCTTTCGAGACTTAGTTGTGGGAGGAGCTGAGGCCGTATTATTCCTAATGTTCTCCATATCAATTGCACTACTCAAAAATAGAAGAATAGAAGTAACAATCTCCCATGTAGTCCAGAATTCCCAGGGGATCTTAGTCCCTTTCTTAGATGCCTTAAAGACATTATTCCTAACTCTTTTCCAAATCTTGCTTTCTAAAGTTCCTTCATCTGGGAACCATGGGTTAATCTCATAAACTACTTTAAGATAGGACCAGAGTTGGTCTCTGGAAATATAGAGTTCTGGGTCTCCTATTCTGCGGGAGAGAGACTGAATCAAATTCATAAATGACTTGCCCTCTTCAGTCCGGCTTGAAAAAATATGAAAGATTTTGAGAAGGCCCAGAATCTGCCCCATTTTATTGGGGGATTGCTGTTTGGATTCTAATCCGCAGCACACAAAAAAATCCTGATCTCCCGCTCACTTTCTAGAGTGGGGTGCACCGAACGTTTATTCTTACCTTTAGTTGATAGTTCAGGCCCACCCAGGAACGCCAGTTGTAAGAAAACACGCAGCCCGGAGATTCTTCTTGCAGTGATTTATTCAGAGACCTTCTCGGGAAAGAAGAGGAACGAGGGACGAACGAGAAGAAAACCCCACCTAGCTAGGCAGCGTCCCTCCTTATATACCCCTTGCTGCCTGCTTATGCCCAAGTGTCTGCAGCTGATAGACTAGTTACAGCTCCTGGCGTGACAAGACATCCTGATTCCTTATCAGGTGTTATCTACGAAGCACGATGTAATTAACAAGAAACAGGTGTCCATGAAGCACAGTCCGTGGTGGCTCTCCAAACTCAAAAGCTCAAAAGTGTCAACCAAAGTGAACTCAAACAAAACAACACCTAGATACAGTGTGATAAAAATGACAAGAAACAAAGATACAGATGTCTGCAAAATAACAAATATAAGAAAGGGATAAGATTCATAGGAGATTTCTCTAATGAAACTCCATAAACAAAAAGATAGTGAAATGACAAATACAATGTATCTAATGAAAAGAATCTCCAACCAAGAATCCTCTATTCCTGCAATGTAATACAGAGTAAAAGGAGGTATTGTAAAATTCTCAGACAAACAGTGGTTAATGACAGTAAATGCAGTGAAAGCATTTGACAAGATCCAGCATCTATTTATGATAAAAACTCTCAACAAAATGGGACTCAAAGGACCTTTACTCAATATAAGCAAAGTCATCTACCACAAGCCCACAGAAAGCATTATTCTCAATTGGGAAAAACTAAGAGCCTTCCCTCTAAGATTGGGGACAAGACAAAGTTGCCATCTCTCACCACTTCTATTCAATATAGTACTGGAAGTACTTGCCATAGCAGTTAGGCAAGAAAAAGATAACAAGGGCATGCTGATAGGAAAGGAAGAAGTCAAGCTATCACACAAATAATGAAAGAGAAGAAAGAGTTCTAAACAATTGCGTTTACAATAGTGCCTCAGAAAAGCAAGTGCTTTGGAATCAGCTTAACTAAGAGGTGAAGAATTAAAGACCTCAATAATCAGACCAGAATCCATAAGGTACATGAAGGAAAATGTAGGCAAAACCCTCCATGATATTGAAGCTAAAGGCATCTTCAAGGATGAAACACCACTGACTAAGCAAGTGGAAACAAAGATAAACAAATGGGACTACAATAAACTAGGAAACTTCTGCACCTCAAAAGAAACAGTGACCAAAATACAGAGAGAGTCCTTGGAATGGTAAAAATTACTTAACCATCAGACAAGGGATTAATATCCAGGATATACAAGACATTGGTTGAACTTTACAAGAAAAAAAGCTCCAAACCCCATCAAAAATGTGGAGAAGAAATGAAAAGAAGCTTCCTCAAAAAAGAAATACAAATGGCCAAAAGGCACATGAAAACATGCTCTATATCGCTAATCATCAGGTGGATGCCAATCAAAACAACAATGAGATATCATCTCACACTGCAGATACTGGCGCACATAATAAAGAAGAACAACCAGTGCCTGCACGGGAGGGATAGAAAGGGACTCTCACTCATTGTTGGTGGGAATGCCGACTGATTAAGCATTTTTGGAAAACAATATGAACATTTCCTCAAAAAATTATAAATTGAGCTTCCATATGACCCAGCAATACCACTTCTTGAAATATATTTCAGGGGTGCAAAAAAGCACATTTGAAATGACATCTGTACTTGTATGTTTATTACAGCACTGTTCACAATAATCAGAATGTGAAAACAACCCGAGTGCCTGGGAACAGATGACTGGTTAAAGAAAGGATGGTACATCTACACAATAGAATACTATGCAGCTGTTAGAAAAGTTGAAATCATGAAATTTGCTTATAAATGGATGGACATGGAGAGTATCATGCTAAATGAAATGAGTCAGAAAGAGAGGGGCAGACATTGAATTTATTGTAGAATATAAAATAACATTATATGAGACTAACACTCAAGGACAGTAGAGACAGGGCCAGGAAGATTGCTCCATGGTTTTGAAGGCTGCCTCATGTGCTGGGGGGAAAAGACAGTTGGGATAGAGAAGGGACTATTAAGTCAATGATGGTTGGAGGGATTGCTCAGGATGGGAGATGTGGCTGAAAATAGACAAAGAACCAAATAACGATGGCCCCTCAGTATCTATATTGCAAAGTATAATTCCCAGTAGAAGAAAGAAAGAAGGAAAGTGCCTGCCACAAAGGCAGGGTGTGGGGTGGGGTAGGAGTGATGAGAGCAATATTAGGGACATTGGTGGTGGAAAATGTACACTGGTGGAGGGATGGGTGTTCCATCATTGTGTGACTGAAACTCAATCATGAAAGCTTTGTAACTGTATATAATGATGATTCAATAAAAAAAAATCAGAAAATACTCAATTTTAAAAACCTAACAACCAGCCATTAAATAATAATAGGTTAAAAAATGAATGAGAATAAATACAAACTGACAGAACCCATGGGACGCAGCAAAAGCAGTACGAAGAGGCAAGTTGATAACAGTACAGACTTACACAAGGAAACAAAAGAAATGTTCTGCTTATAAAATCAATGACCTAACCTCACAGCTTTTGAAGCTAGTAAAGGGACAATAAATTAATCCTAAAGTAAGTAGAAGGAAGGGAATAATGAAAATTAGGGTAGAAATCAATGACTTTTAGAAGTCAAGAAAATAATACAAAGGGCCAATACAACCAGGAGCTAGTTTTTCAAAAGAAAAATCAACCTTAATAAAACCTTACCTAGAATGATAAAGCAAAACAGGAAAGAAACCATAAATAAAAATCAGATCAGAGATGGAAAGGGAGAAATTATAATAGAACTATAAAAGATCATGAGGAAGTCTATGCCACTAAGGTGGATAACTGAAAAGAAATACACGGATTCTTTAAACATTCAACATTACAAGATTGAGTCAGAGGGAAGTTGAAAACAGGCCAATCATAGGTAACAAAATTGAAACATTAAAAATCTTCCCAACAGCAAAATCCCTGGTCAAAACATTTTTACTATTGAGTACTATTGAGTTTATAAAAATTTCAAAGATCATCTACTACCCATTTTCAATATCTTCCAAACTATTGAAAAATAGGGATTCTTCCTAACAGCTTCCATGAAGTCAACATTATCCCAATACAAGTAGCAGGCAGAGAAATGACTAATAAAAAATTATAGATGAGTATCCATTATGAACATTCATGTGAATATTCTCAACAAAATTTCAGGCAATTTAATACATCTTTGCTTTGAAAAAGCCTGTGTTCTCCCTTGAACACATCAGTCTCTCATTCTCTTACCTCACATCTCTCTAAATTTCTATTGATAAAAGTATTTTATTTACTAAAACAAAATAAAATAAAAACCCTTCAGACTTAAATAGCACCCTACTGAATTTGTAAGAATATATTTGCACACAGTTCATCAGATAAATGGCTAATAAGCAAGTTGTAGAAATCCCCAAGACAATTAAATAAAATAACCCCATCAAAAATAGGGAGAGGAGATGAACAGACAGTTTGCTGAAGAAAAATAGGAGTGGTCAGTAAGCATATGAAAAGCCATCCATTGTGGCTTGTTATAAAGGAAACAGAAAACAACAATGAGATGAAATTATATTATGTACATGTGATAAACTTGAATGTTAGTGACTACCTAATGTATGATTTTTCTCTTTTTCTCCTAAATGCTTTGTAGTTCAGGAGGAAAAAACAAATGATTATCAGATGCCTGAACTTCAAGACTCAGGCTTGAAATCTAAAGTGTATGTTATAAAACAAAAAGCTACCGAAGAGGAAATACATAATAATAAAAAGTATAGTAAATACAGAGATCATTACCCCACAGATCCATGGGGGAAATGATTATCCTGATTTTGCCAGCCTTGATTTTGCTCAGACATTATGCTATGAATGATTGTAGCATTGTAAAAAAAAATCGGAGATACATTTGATGCTTGATTTGTCAATGAAATACAAATTCAATTGAATAAGTATTAGTTCATGTAATAGCATTTTATGAAATCAGATAAAACATAGTAGTCTTATAAATGTGAATGTCAGTGATTTAAGAGTAAATCTGTTTTCTTTTTGCCTAAATTATTCTCCTTATATAGCCAAAGATAAAACCAGATATAATTCACATAACCCAAACTACAAGATTAAGTGTCACACAAACAAGTGCCAATACAGAAACACAGACTATTCAAATGGGAAATACATATTACTCAGTATAATATTTGCAAACAAACTTTTCATGTCCCCATGGGATAATTCATTTCTAGGGCTTCTTACTCCTACATTTTGCTTATGTCTTTTTCCTGTGATTGATTTTAACTTGCATGTACACATTCTAGAAAAAATAAGAGATAAACAAAGCAGAGCTAATACTTGGGTAACTAACAAAATGCTAAGAAAATTTGAACACATCCCTATTAGAACTCTTCTATTTTCATGCTTGACATTATGTCAATTTACTTAAGTTTTATTAAAATAGGATGAAATTTTATGTATACTGGTTATAAGGTAGTTAGTGTTAGTGTTTTCGGAACTGTTGAGACAGCACAGAGGATAGGGCACTGACATTGTCCACGGCTGTTCTTATGATCCCTGGCACTGCAAATAATTCCAGAAGTAAACCATGAGCACCAGGAGGTATGAGCTCTAAACTCAAAATATCAACAACAAAACCCAAACTGAAGAATTAGTTATTTCATAATGTATGTTTTTTCCCCTTTTCCAAAATGATTTTGTAGCTCAAGATGAAGCAGTTGAATTTCTCATGCCTCAACTTCAAGATTTAGTATCAACACAAGTGGCAGTCCAGAAACACAAATTATCCAAAGGGGAAATATTTGTTTGTAAGTACACCAACTACAGAACAACTTTCTCATATCTCTATAAAATAATGATTATCTTAATTCTACATTTTGCTCGTAATATTCTAGGATTCATTTTCAATTAGGAATAAACATTCAAGAAAATAGAATAGGACAAAGCAGAGTTCATGTTTGAGTATTTAATGAAATATTAAGGAAGATTAAACACATGCCCCATTTAAAAAGCTATCTTCATGTGTGACTATGTACATTTAGTAATTTTTTTTAAAAAATGAGATCAAATTTGCCTGTAAATTCATTATAATTTTGAAAGTAGTTTCAGGGCAGAGAGACAGTATGGCGAATATTTGCCTTGCCCAGCCCACCAAGTACCATATATGTTTTCCTGAATCTGATATGAGTGAGCACTGACCACTGGTAGGTATGACTCAAAAGTCAAGGGCAAGTAAGCAACACCCTATTTTCCCAATTTGGCTTCAAATACATATTTTTTGCTTTTCCCCTAAATGCTTTCATAGCTCAAGATGAACATCGGTATCCTAAGCTTCAAGATTCAGTCTCAAGGACTCAAGTACAAATCCAGAAACACAAACCATCCACAGGGGAAACACATCCTTGTAAGTATACTAACCACATCTTCATGGGGCCATGGTATCTTTCCTCTACATATTTCTCATGTTTTAGTTCCTATGATTGATTTTCACTCAAGAAAATAGAGTAGTGATAAACAGATTTCATACTTGAGTAATTAATGAAATATTAAGGAAATTTTAACACTACCCACTTAAAACTCTTCTATTTTCATGTGTGAGTCTTTTTTCCTTTTTCATTTAAATACCATGGTTTGCAAAGTTGTTCATGATACATTTGTTCCAGGCATTCAATACTCCAACACCAGTCCCACCACTGGTGTGACCTCTCCTCCATCATTGTTCTCATTCCCCAAGCACCCCACAAGCCTCCAAGCACCCTTAGCAAACATAAAATAACTTATTTTAAGTTGCTTATTACAACTAAAGGACTAATGGAATTATTTTTTAAAAAGTTTAGTCAAAGAAAATTTGTGGAAATTGTTATATCTCAACATGGGGTCACTAAGTCCTTGTCTGAGGATTCACTAAGCTGTTCGTTGAGTTGAACTTCCGGTGTTAATGTTTTTGTTTGTTAAGCTTACTTGGCTTCTGTGTTGATTTCCCTTCTAATTTGGTGTGCTTGGATGGAATGTCAGTAGTGTTGAATTTGGAGGTGTCACACAGCTGCCAATGTGGCTGCACACTTCACCAGCTCCAGAACATTTAACCAGGTGGTAAACTTATATGGTGTTGGTTCTGGGGTATGGGTGTGGCTGCTGCGGCTTCCAGTAGTACAGGGGGAGAATGCCTTCCCCCACTCCAAGAAGATTCCAGAGTTTTCAGCATGAAGACTAGCATACCTGGAAATTTTGGCAGTTTGGTATGTCTGCAGA
Source organism: Sorex araneus (assembly GCF_027595985.1). Lineage (NCBI taxonomy): Eukaryota > Metazoa > Chordata > Mammalia > Eulipotyphla > Soricidae > Sorex > Sorex araneus. The sequence goes on along the minus strand of NC_073310.1, from coordinate 49,904,236 downwards.
GCTTAGTCATCAGGCAGTGGAACTGGGCCATTGGCAGTGGAGTGTGAATGCAGCTGCCAGGACTTTGGCAGGGCAGAAAATTGGTCCACCCTTCCAGAGGGTGCCCCAGAGTTTTCAGCCATGAGACCACTGTTCCTCATGAATTTTTTCAGTTTGTTGATCTCTTCCAAGATATAATCATGAGAAGGTAACATCAGGCCTAGGGATGAGCTTACATTATGGCCAGTGTGGAATATGGGTCTATATATGACTTTTTAAATTTGAGTTACAGTTTATAAAAATGAGATACTTTTACTTATGTTATAATTTTGGAAGTTAATAGTCTCAGGGCCAGAGAGAGAGTAGCATGGAAAGAATATTTGCCTTTCCCAGATTAACAGTTTTGATCTTTAGTTCCACATATGGTTTCTCGAGCCTGGTATGAATAGGCACTGAGCACTTCTGGGTATGATCCCCAAACTCAAAGGCAAGGAAACAGTCAAGTACACTTTACCCCACTAAATTTTGGTTTCTAATATTACTTATTTTTAAAAAAAATTTTTATTAGTGAATCACCATGAGGTACAGTTGTAGACTTACAAATTTTCGTGCTTGCGTTTTAGTTATACAATGATCGAGTACCCATCCCTCCACCAGTGTCCATTCTTCACCACCAATGATCCCAGTTTCCCTCCCACCACCACCCACTCCATCCCCTCCTACCCCACCCCACCTCTGTGGCAGGGCATTCCCTTTTGTTCTCTCTCTCCTTTTGGGTGTTCTGGTTTGCAATAGAGGTATTGAGTGGCCATCGTGTTAGATCTATAGTCTACTTTCAGCATGCATCTCCCATCCCGAGTGGGTCCTCCGCTTGGTGTTCCCTTCTCTATCTGCGCTGCCTATTTCCCGAGCATGTGTGACTGGCTTCCAAGCCATGGAGCAAACCTCCTGGTACTTATCTAAACTATTCTTGGGTGTTTTAACACATGTATAAACACAAAGAAAAATAGTACAGTATAGAGTTAATGCTTGTGTAATTTATGAAATATGAGAGAAACTTGAACATACATTCCATTTAAAAAGCTTCCATTTTCATCAGTGACCATGTACATTTAGTTTTGTTTTATAAAAATGAGATGAAAGTTTATTGTTTATACCTTATAATTTTGAAAGTTGGTAGCCTCAGGGCCAGAGACAGTAGAGTGGAAAGAGTATTTTCCATGTCCAGCTCAGCAGGTTTAATCACTGGTACCACATATGGTTCCCTGAGTCTGAAAGGAATGAGCACTGAACACCTCTGGGGAGGGCTTGCACCCACAGGCAAGCAACAAACACCCCTGCCTGCCCAAATTTGGTTTCAAAATATGCATTTTTTGGCTCTTTTCTTAAATGCTTTTGTAGCTCAAGATGAATATCAGTATCCTGAGCTTCAAGACTCAGTCTCCAGGACACAAGTACAAGCTCAGAAACACGAACCATCTGAAGGGGAAATATATACTTGTGAGTATACTAACAACAAATATGTTTTTGACATCTCTGTGGGGGTCATGAGATCTTTGTGCTAAACATTTCTTATGCCTTATTTTTTTTGTAATTGATTTTCACTTATATATAAACACTGAGGATGGTAAAATAATGCAAAGCTGAGTTAATCTGTATGTAATTAATGGAATATTAAGGAAATTTGAAAACATACTTCATCTTATTTATTTATTTATTGTAAACAAAATTTTATTAACCAAAATAGTTTATGCAACTTAAAATGTTTTTGAAAAATAAAAGCATATTATATGCATTGCTATTTCTCATCTCATTGCTATATGCTCATCTCATACTCATAGCATCATATATAAATCCTATTATATATAAATTTAATCTAAGTGCTTGTAATATATTCATAATCCTCCTTGGTATGACTATCCAAATTTATTCAGTATTTCCCCATGTTAGGCAATTGTTTCTTTCTGGTGTTAGACATTCCACATTTTATTTTTATTTTTATTAAAAATATTTTTATTAGATAATCACTATGATGTATAGTTAAAAACTTATGAACTTTTAAAAAATTTTATTAGATAATCACTGTGATGTACTGTTACAAACTTTTGAACTTTTGTGTTTGCATTTCACTCATACAGTGATCATTTACCCATCCCTCCACCAGTGCCCATTCACTTCCACCAATGATCTCAGAATCCCTCTCAGGACCCCCACCCCATCCCCCACCACCCCACCCTGCCTCTGCGGCAGGGCATTCCCTTTTGTTCTTTCTCCTCTTGGGTGTTGTAGCTTGCAATAGAGGTATTGAGTGGTCATCATGTTCTGTCTGTAGTCTACTTTCAGCTCGCATTTTCCAACCCGAATGGGTCCTCCCAACATCTTCTACTTGGTGTTCCCTTCTCATCTGAGCTGCCTTTTCCCCTGGCATGTGAGGCCAGTTTCTAAGCTGTGGGGCAGACCTCCTGGTCCTTATCTCTACTAATCTTGGGTGTTAGTCTCCCACTCTGTTATTTTATATTCCACAGATGAGTGAGATCTTTCTATGTCTGTCTCTCTCTTTCTGACTCATTTCACTTAACATGATACTTTCCATGTTGATCCACTTATATGCAAATTTGACAACTTCATCTTTTCTAACAGCTGCATAGTATTCAATTGTGTAGATGTACCGAAGTTTCTTTAACCAGTCATCTGTTTTTGGGCACTCCAGTTTTTTCCAGATTTTGGCTATTGTAAACAGTGCTGTAATGAACATACAAATGCAGATGTCATTTATACTATACCTTTTTGCATCTCCGGGATATATTCCCAGGAGTGGTGTTGCTGGGTCAAATGGGAACTCAACTTCTAATTTTTTGAGAATCGTCCATATTGTTTTCCAAAAGGGCTGGATCAGTCGGCATTCCCACCAGCAATGAAGGAGAGTCCCTTTCTCCCCACATCCATGGCAACATTGGTTGCTTTTGTTTTTTTGGATATGGGCCAGTCTCTGTGGTATGAAATGATATCTCATTGTTGTTTTAATTTGTATCTCCCTGATGATTAGTGACATAGAGCATTTTCTCATGTGTCTTTTAGCCATTTGGATTTCTTCTTTGAGAAAATTTCTGTTCATTTCCATCCCCCATTTTTTGATGAGGTTGGAAGTTTTTCTCTTGTAGAGCTCAACCAGTGCCTTGTATATCCTTTATATAAACCCCTGATCAGATGGGTATTAGGTAAGTATCCTTTCCCATTCTGTAGACTGTCTTTGTATTTTGGTCACTGTTTCTTTTGAGTTGTGCAGAAGCTTCTTAGTTTAAGGTAGTCCCATTTGTTTATCTCTGTTTTCACTTGCTTGGCCTGTGGCATGTCATCTTTGAAAATGCCTTTAACTTGAAAGACATGCCCCATTTTAAAAGTTTCTATTTTTACATGACTATGTAATTTAGTTATGTTTTATGAAAAATGAGAAGAAATTTTACTGTACATACATTACAGTTTTGAAAGTCAGCTGTCTCAGGGCTAAAGACACAGTACAGTGGAAAGAATATTCACCAGGTTTGATCCGTGGTACCAAATATGGTTCCTTGAGTCTCATAGGAATGAGTACTGAGCACACCTGGATAAGGCTCAAAACCCAAATGCAAGCAAACACCCCTCCTCGCCCAATTTTGGATTCAAAATGTATATTTTTTGCTCTCTCACTAAATGCTTTTGTAGCTCAAAATGAAGATGGGGTATCTCAGCTTCAAGATTCAATTTCAAGGACAGAGGAACGAGTCCAGAAACACAAACCATCCAAAGGGGAAATATATATTTGTAAGTATGCTAACCACAGACACCTATTTCACATGTCTGTGGGATCATGAGATCATTGTTATACGTGTTTCTCATCTTATTCTAAGAATGATTTTCACTTATGTATAAACATTCAGAAAAGTAGTACAAAGTGGGGTTAATACTTGGTTAATATTAATGAAATATGAAGGAAACTTGAACACATAACCCATTTATAAAGCTTCATTTTTATGTGTGACTATGCCCATATAGTTATTTTTATAAAACTAAGATGCAGTTTTATTGTACATACCTATAATTCTGAAATTTTCTAAGTTCATAGCCAGATAGAGAGTACAGTGGAAAGAGTATTTGCCCTGCCCAACTTATTAGGTTTGATATTTAGTACCATATATGGTTTCTGAATCTGTCAGGAGTGAGCACTGAGTACTATTGGGAAAGGCTCAAAGGCCCAAAGGCAAGAGAATAACACCGCCCCCCACCCCCCCCACCAAGTTTTGTTATGAAATGACATTTGGTTTTGTCTTGGTTTGGGGGCCCTACCCAGGGGTTCAAAGAGATCATGCCTGAAGTGTTCTTGGGACCATACAAGGTGACAGATATCGAACCTGAGTTGGTCTGTGCAAGGCAAACGCTTTACTCTGTACTATTGTTTGGGGACCTGAAAATATATTTTTCTTAAATGCTTTTGTAGCTCAAGATGAATATCGGGATCCTGAACTTCAAGACTCAGTTTCAAGGACACAAGTACGAGTCCAGAAACGAAAACCATCCAAAGGGAAAATAAATATTTGTATGTATACTAACTATAGACATCCTCTTCACGTTCCCTGGGGTCATGATCTTTGTATTATATATTCCTCATGCCTTATTTTTGATTGGTTTTCAGCTATGTATAAACACTCAGGAGGATAGAGTAGAAAAAAACAGAGTTAATTCTTACTTAAATAAAAAGAAAATTTAAAAACATGACCCATTAAAAACCTCCTCCATTCATGTGTGACTAAGTATTTTAGTTATGCTTTGTAAAAATGAGATGAAATTTTACTGTATATATGTCCAAATTTTTATTTATTTATTTATTTATTTATTAGTTTATTTTTAATTAGAGAGTCAACGGGAGGGTACAGTTACAGATTTATACATTTTTGTGCTCATGTTTCCCCCATACAAAGTTCGATAACCCATCCCTTCACCAGTGCCCATTCTCCACCACCAGTAAACCCAACATCCCTCCCACCCTCCCCAGTCCCGTCTCCCCCCACCCCACTATGTCATAATTTTTAAAGTTAGTAGTTTCAGGGCAGAGAGACAATGCAGTGGAAAGAGTAATTTCTCTACCCAGCTCACTAGCTTTAATCCTTGGTACCACATATGGTTCCCCGAGTCTGACAGAAGTGAGCACTGAGCAGGCCTGGTATGACCAAAACTCAAGAGCAACCAAATATATATTACTCCCCACCTCCAATTTGGTTTCAAAATGTTTATTTTTCCCTAAACGCTTTTGCCACTCAAGATGAAGATTGGGATGCTGCACTTCAAGACACTGTCTTAAGTTCACAAGGACAAGTTCAGAAACACAAACTGTCCAAAGGAGAAATACATATTTGTAAGTATACCAACCACAGACATCTTTTTTCACTTATCTATCAGGTCATGACAGCTTTGTTCTACATACTCTGATGTCTTACTCTATGATTGATTTTAATGCACGTATAAACACTCAGGAAATAGTGTAAAGCAGAGTTAATCCTCAGATAATTAATGTAATACGAAGGAAATTAGAATACATATTCCATTTAAAATGTTAGGTTTCATGTGTGTTTATATAGTACTTATTTTTATAAAAATGAGATGAAATTTTACCATACATGCCTTATAATTTTGAAAGTAAGTTCATGGCCAGAGAGACAGTATAGTGGAAAGAGTATTTGCCCAGCTCAGCATGCTTGCTTTGATGATTAGTACCACATATGGTTCCCTGACATTGCCAGAACTGAGCACTGAGCACTGTTGGGAAGGCTCAGAGTCCAAAGGCAAGCAAACAAATACCCTCCCGCACCTAAGTTTGGTTAAAAATGACTTTTTGTTTTGTTTTGGGTTCCACCCAGTTATGCTCAGGCTTACTCCTGGCTCTATGCTCAGGGATCCATCCTGGAGGGTTGGGTGATCTTACGGGGTGCCAGTTATCGAACCTGGGTTAGCCTGTGCAAGGCAAGGGCCTTCCCTCTATGTGGTTGTTTGGGCACCTCAAACATTTATTTTCCATAATTGCTTTTGTAGTGCAAGATGATGATTTGGATGTTGAGCTTCAAGACATTGTCTCAAGTACACAAGCACAAGTCCAGAAACACAAACTACCCAAAAGGGAAATCGATATTTTAACACAGATCGTTTTTTGCATCCCCATGGGGTCATGGTATCTTAGTTCTACATATTTCTTGTGTTATTTTCTATGACTAATTTTCACTTATGTACCAGCACTCAGGAAAATAGAATAGCAAAAATCAGAGTTAATGCCTGGGTAAATAAACATCAAGGAAATTTGAACACATATCCAATTTGAAAAGCTTATATTTTATGTGAGTAGGTATACTTTTATCTTTTATAAGAATAAGATAAAGTCTTAGTATACATGATTTTAATTTTGAAAGTTAGTTGTCTCAGAGCCAAGAGAAAATACAGTGGAAGAGTATTCAGACTGTCCTGCTCAACAATTTGATCCCTAGTACCACATATAGTTCTGGAAATCGAAGGGAATGAGCACTGAGCACTGTTGGTTCATTTCTGGAGCATTGTAGACAATATGGAGTCCCGTGATTAAATGCAGTTTGGGTGCTTCTAAAGAAATACCCTTACTGCTGTACTGTGCTCTGGCCCCCTCATATGTTTATTGTTCCCTAACTGCTATTACAGCTCAAGATGAACATCGAGATCTTGAGCTTCAAGACTCAGTCTCAAGGACAAAAGTACGAGCCCAGAAGCACAAACCATCCACAGGGGAAGTTTATGTTTGTAAGTATAATAACTACTGTCTGTAGCACTGTCATCCCATTCATCAATTTGTTCAAGTGGGCACCAGTAAAGTCTCCATTGTGAGACATGTTACTGTTTTTTTTTGGCATATGGAATATGCCATGGGTAGCTTGCCAAGCTCTGCCATACGGGAGGGATACTCTCGATAGCTTGTGGGCTCTCCAAGAAGGATAGAGGAATCAAACCCGGGTTGGCCGCTTGCAAGGCAAACACTCTACCTGCTGTGCTATTGCTTCAGTCCTTAATAACTACAGACACATTAAAAATTTTTAATTTAATTAAATGATTTTTTTACAAAGTTGTTGATAGTTATTTGGGAATATAATATGTAAACACCAATCTCATCACTTCTCATCAACTTTTTCCCTGCAATGTTCTCATATTTCTCTCAGATAAAATCCCCATGGAAAACATAACGAAGAGTTCTCAGTACATTTAGAATTGAATTCCCCTTTATACCCCAGCAATTTGACTTCTGATCATTTATGCCAGGACAAGAAGACACTCATTTTATTTATTTTTTGTTTTTAATTTAAATTCATTTTGATAAAGTTGTTTGCAATGCTTTATTACACTTAATATTCCAACACCAATACTACCACCATTATATCCTCCCACGACTATATTTCAAATGCTTCCACCTCAACACCCAAAGACTGACCCCAAGGCAGGACCTAAATAATTTATTTTGTATTGCTTGTTATAAATAATCCACTAAAATCATCCAAAAAATTTCCTTAGAGGTAAGTGTGTGAAAATTTGACCCTGGATCCATTAGGTCCTTGAAATAGAGGTAATTGACATGTTGTTAGAGATTGAGCCTTGTGCATATATACATATATAACATTCTTTTCTGAAGATTGGTTGCCTTCTACTTTATACCCCAATAAGTGTGATGTGCTACTCTTGGTATATCAGTGGAAAACACTCATTTTAACATTCATGTGTGCATTAACATTCTAAGTTCTTTTTTATAAAGATGAGATGAAATTTTACTCTCCATGCATTATGATTTTGAAAGTTAGTATTGTCAGGCATAGAGACAATACAGTAGAAAGAGTAGCTGCCCTGCCCAGCAAATCAACAATGTTTGCAAGTATCACATATGGTTCCTTGAGACTGACAAGAGTGGACTCTGAGCTCTATATGGTATGGTTCAAACACTCACCCCATGCTCTGCCAGTTCAGTTCCAAAAGCATTTTAAAAAATTGGGTGGGGGAGCCACATCCATTGGTGTTGATGACTTCTCCTTCTTTCTGTACTCAGTGATCAGTTTTAGAGGATTCTGCAGACCATAATGGGTGCCCAGGGGTTAGGTAGTGGACTAAGACAAGTGCCTTACCTGTTGTACTATGCTCTGGCTCTTCATGATGTTGTTTTTCCTAAATGCTGTTACAGCTGAAGATGAACATCGAGATCTTGATCTTGAAGACTCAGTCTCAAAGACACAAGTACTAGCTCAGAAACAAAACCCACCCAGTGGGGAAATACTTGTTTGTAAGTAACTACCCTTATACACAGTTTTTGAATCTCATTGGGGTTATGTGATCTTTATTCTTCATATTTTTTCATGCCTAAACCTATGATTAATTTCCACTATGTAGAAAATATCAGGAAAATTGAATAACACAAAGCAGAGATAATGTTTCTGCAATTTATGAAATGTTAAAAAAAATGAACACATACCCCACTTTAATTTATTCTGTTTTCACATATGATTATGTATGTTTTATGTTTTTAAAAATGTGATAAAATTTTACTGTATGTATCTTACAATTTAGAAAGTCAGGTAAATTTTATATATTTTTTATCTTTTAAATTTAATTTGCATTTTAAAAAATAAACACTGTGTCAAGACACAGTACATTGCAAAGAATATTCACCGTGTCCTGCGCGTTCCCCCGGAGATCTCTCCGGCCCGAGGAGAGACAACAGTGGAAAGCGCTCCTAATTGGGTGGGTTCTGTGAGTGGTTCCGATCTGAAATAAAACTAGTGAGGATAATAAATAGGGGGCCCAAGATGACACATGCCGATCAAGGGCAACTTTATTAACAGCCATGCTGGTTTTATACTTTTCTTAGCAGGGGGTTGGTACATAAGTTGTCAATCATCAGGGAAGTGTCTTCTCAGACCAAATAAGGAAAGGTTCGGGGCATACTTTGGTGGGCTTACAACATTCTCCAAGAGTAGGTTGAGAAATAGTGGGGAAAGGAAGGCAAGGGTTTATCTGGCAGGAGCATCTGTCAGGAGGAATGCACAAGGCTTTTAGTGTAGAGGAAGGCACTCTACTTTAAGGGCTTTTTGGCATCTCTTAGTTAACTGCCCTGGGCTACTTTTACCTCTTGAGTTTAGCTATTTCCTTTGTCACAAGGGCACCTGTGCCTCAGGTTATGCAAAGCTGGTAATGGAATTTTCTGGTTTGTCCAGGGTAAAGGTTTCGGGGTCCTCTTTAGTTCAGGGTCCTGAGCAGTCCCCAACAGTGTCCAGATCACCAGCTTTGATCCCAACCACATATGGTGCCCTAGTCTGACATGTATCAGCACTGAAAGATGTTGGGGGTATGGCTCCAAACTCGAATGGAACCAAACAATCACCCCTACCACACCCAAGTTTGGTTTCAAAGTGTATTTATTTTGTTTTGGGGCCACATCTAATGGTGCTAGGGTTTACGACTGGCTCTTTGTTCAGGGAATATCCTGGACGCATCCGGAGATCATATGGGATGCCAAAGATGGAATCCATGTTGGGTGCTTCTAAGTCAAGAGCCTTACCTGTGGTACTATGCTCTGGCTCCTCAAAATGTTTCTTTTTCCCTAACTGCTATTATAGCTCTCGATGAACATTGGGGTCCTGAGCTTCAAGACTCAAGGACACAAGAACGAGTCCAGAAGCACAAACCATCCATAGGAGAAATAGATATTCGTAAGTATATTAACTGCAGACAGCATTTCAAAAAGAATTTCAAAATTTCATTACATAATTTATTTACCAAGTTATAGTTGAATTTAGCATGATGATGTTTCAACACAAATCTCACCACGGGTACCAACTTCTCTTCAGCAGTGTTCAATAATTCTGCCACAAAGCCTATAGAAAACATAGGGAGAGTTCTTAGCAAACTTAGAATTGAACTGCCATGTACCTCAGCAATTCCACTTTTGGGCATCTACGACCAGGACATAAAAACCGTCATTTAAATTTCATATGGGCACCATTACTCATGGCTCCATTCATACACTGTAGATAAGATAAAGACACATTTTTTCATATCTCCATGGGGCAATGATATCTGTTCTACATATTCCTCATGTCTTATATTCTGGTTGATTTTTATGTAATTATAATCACACAAGACAATTGAGCAGCACAGTGTAAAGTTAATGTTTATGTGCTTAATGAAATAATTAGGAGGGCTGGAGCTATAGCACAGCGGGTAGGGTGTTTTCCTTGCACATGGCTGACTAGGTTCAATCTCCGTCATCCCTATGAACCGCCAAGCACTGACAGAGTAATTTTTGAATGCCGAAGCAGGGGAACCACTGAGCATTGTGTGACACACTCACACAAGAAAAAGAGAAATAATTAAGAATGGTTGAACACTTATCCCATTCAGAAGCTTCTTTTTGATGTGAGAATAAGTACATTTAGTTAGATTTATTAAATATGAAAGCAAATTTTACTCTTCCTGCCTTATAGTTTTGAAAGATAGTAGTGTCAGAGCTACAGAGATAATACAATGAAAGAGTATTTCCCTGCCGAGTTCACCCCCTTATTTCTACGGTACCACATAAGGTTCCCTGAGTCTGACAGGAGTGAACGCTAAGTAGTGTTGGGTATAGCACAAAGCCAAGGCAATCAAACCATCTCCTCTGTCCCCCAAGCAAATTTTGGTTTCAAAATATAATTATAATTGTTTTTGGGCCCATATATCAGTGTGTTTCTCAGGGATTAATCCTGAGACTTCTCAGGGATCCATCCTGGAGCATTCACCAGACCATCTGGGGTGCAAAGATTGAGTCTGGGTAGCACACTTCTAAAGAAAGATTTATACTTGCTGTACTATGCTCTGAACCCTAAAATGTTTACTTTTTCCTAAATGCAGTTATAGCTCAAGATGAAGATCAGGGTCCTGAGCTTCAAGTCTCAGTGTCAAGGACACAAAGACAACTCCAGAAACACAAACCACCCGGTGGAGAAATGTTTGTTTGTAAGTATACTATCTGCAGACACCTTTTTTGCATCTCCATGAGGTAATGAGATATTTATTTTCCATATTTTCTATGGCTTAATTCATGGTTGCTTTCCTATTTTAGATGTCTATTTAGGAAAATAGAGTAGCATAAAGTAGATTTAATACAGAGAAATATTATAGAAAATTAAACACATATCCCAAGACTTCTATTTTCATGTGTGACTATGCATGTTTACATATTTTTATAAAAATGAGATAAAACTTTATGTACATCTGTACATACATCTAATTTTGTTAATTAGTTGACTCAGGGCCAAAGTAAATGTACAGTGGAAATATATATTCACCCTGACCCGCTCGACTGCCTTAATCCTTACTGCCATATATGGTTTCCTTAGTCTGACAGGAGAGAGCACTGAGCATTGTTGAGTATGACTCTAAACACGACAAGAAGCAGTCACCCCTTTTGTCACCCAAGTTAGGATTCAAAGCATTTTTTTCCTTGTACTTTGGGGTCACATCCGAAGGTGCTCAGGGCTTTCTTCTGTCTATGTATTCAGAGATCACTCCTGGAGAGTGTGGAGACCACATGGATTTCTGGAGATTGAAGCAGTTTGGGTGCTTCCTGGCAAGTGCCTTACCTGCTGTACTGTGCATTGGCCCCTCAAAATGTTTATTTTTCCTAAATGCTGTTATAGCTCAAGATGAGCATCGGGACCCTGAGCTTCAAGTCTCAGTCTCAAGAACACAAGTACGAGCCCAGAAGCACAAACCATCCACAGGGGAAGTTTCTGTTTGTAAGTACACTAACCACAGGCACCAATATTCATCTTCATGAGGTCATGAGATCATGTTCTGCATATTTAACATTTCTTTTCAGCAATTGATTTGTGTTTATATATACTAATGAAAATATAGCATCACAGAGCAGGGTTAATTCTCTGTAATTACTGCAATATTAAGGAATTATGAACAATGCTACACTTAAAAAGCATCTAATTTTATATATGACTATGTCTATATGGTTATGTTCTGTAAAAGTGTGATGCAATTTTGCTGTACATACCTTCTAATTTTGAAGGTTAGTAGTCTCTTGGCCAGAAGCACAGTAGAGTGGAAAGAATATTCAGCCTCTTCCTCAGCAGCATTGATTTCTAGTATCACATATGTTTCTCTTAGTCTGACTAGAGTGAGCTCTGAGCACTGCAGGGTGTGGCTCAGAAGGCAAAGGTAAGCAAACAATAACCCCAACACCCAACTAAGTGTGCTTCATAGTCTAGGTTTTTTTCTTCTTTCTTTAGAGTGACATCCAGAGGTGCTCAGGGCTTCCTCCTGGCTCTGTGGTCTAGGATCATTTCTGGTGCATTCTAGAGAATATTGATCCCTGGGATCCATTTAGGTTTGGGAATTCTTTTTTTTTTTAAATAGGGACATTTGGTGGGAATGTTTATTTATTGTTTTGCTTTTTGGGTCACACCTAGCGCTGCTGAAGGGTTTCTCCTGGCTCTGCACTCAGGAATTACTCCTGGCGGTGCTTGGGGAACGATATGGGATGCTGGGGATCAAACCTGGGTTGGCCGTGTGCAAGGCAAATGCCCTATCCTCTGTACTATCATTCCGGTCCCAGGTTTGGTTGATTCTAAGGAAAGCTCTTTACCTGCTGTACTGTGCTCTGGCCTCTTGACATGTTCATTGTTCTCTAACTGCTGTTACAGCTCAAGATGAACATCGGGATCTTAAACTTCAAGACTCAGTCTCAAGGACAAGATGAACATCGGGATCTTAAACTTCAAGACTCAGTCTCAAGGACACAAGTACGAGCCCAGAAGCACAAACCACCCACAGGGGAAATTTCTATTTGTAAGTATACTAAATTCAGACACAGTTTAAAAAGAATTTTAAATTTAATTAAGTAACTTCTTTACAAAGATGAGAGCCGAGTTTAGGGATATAATATTTCAACACCAATCTCAGCACCAGTGCCATCTTCTCTCCTGCAGTGTTCCCATATTTCTCTCAGATAAAATCCCTGTGGAAAACATTGGGAAGACTTCTCAATAAACTTAGAATTGAGGGGCTGGAGCTATAGCACAGCAGGTAGGGCGTTTGCCTTGCACGCGATTGACCCTGGTTCAATTCCAAGCATCCATATTGTCCACTGAGCACCACCAGGAGTGATTCCTGAGTGCAGAGCCAGGAGTAATCCCTGTGCATCGCCAGGTGTGACCCAAAAAGCAAAAAACATAAACAAAAAAAACCTTAGAATTGAACTGCTGTATTTATCCCAGCAATTCAGCACTGGGCAATTACCACCAGGACATAAAAACTCTCATTTCAAAGTTTATATCGCACCTTTCCTTTACTCATGGCTCTACTCAGCATTCTAGCTAAGGTACAGACTCCTCTGACATATTTCACGGGAAATGATAATGATATCTTTGTTCTACATACTCTTGTTTCTTATTTTTGATTGATTTTTACTTATTTATAAGCACTCATAAAAAGAAAGTATAAACAGAGTTAATGCTTTTGTAGTTAATGAAATATTAATGATATTTGAATGCATATTCCTTTTGAAATACTTTTCTTTTAAATTTAAAATTTATTGTATCACTGTATCACTGTCATCCAGTTGCTCATCCATTTGCTTGAGCTGGCACCAGTAATGTCTCCACCGTGAGACTTGTTACTGTTTTTGGCATATCGAATATACCATGGGTAGCTTACTTGGCTCTGCCGTTGAATGAGATACTCTCCGTAGCTTGCCTGGATCTCTGAGAGGGACGGAAGAATCGAACCCGGATCAGCCTGCATGCAAGGCAAATGCCTTATCTGCTCTGCTAAGTTTATTAAATAACTTCTTTATAAAGGTGAGAGTTGTGTTCAGGAATACAATATTTCAACACCAATCTCAGCACCAGCGTCAACTTCTCCCCAGCACTGTTCCCATAATTCTCTCAGATAAATATCTGAGACAACAAATATCTAATACTCCAGCTCAAATTTAAAATTATTAATCTTAATTTAAAAAGTGTGAATATGTACATTTAACTCTGTTTTAGATATATGAGATAAAATTTTACTCCCCATGCTTAATTTTGAATGTTAGCAGTTTCAGGACAAGAGAGACAGTACAGTGGAACGAGTATTTGCCCTGCCTGGCTCACCAGTTTGGATTGCAAGTACCACATATGGTACCTTGAATCTGACGAGTGAGCACTGAGCACTATATGGTATGGTTCGTAGCTGGGACAATGAAATAATCACCCCCCGCCTGTCCACCAAATTTGGCTCCAAAATGTATTTTTTACTTATTTTTTGGGGCACTGCATACAATGGTGCTTGGGTTTACCGCTGTCTCTGTGCTTAGGGAGAATATTCCTGCAGGCATCGGGAAACCATATGGGTGCCAGGGAATGAATCCATTTGAGTGCTTCTAAGGGAAGCGCCCTACCTGCTCTGGCCCTCCAAAATGTTTATTTTCCCCTTAATGCTATTACAGCTCAAGATGAACATAGAGATCCCAAGCTTCAAGTCTCAGCCTCAAGGACACAAGCACGACCCCAGAAGCAAAAACCACCCAGCAGGGAGATACTTGTTTGTAAGTATACTAACTGTAGCACCATTTCTTGCATCTCAGTGGTCATAGGATCTTCACTGTGCATGATTTTTTGTATTAATCTGTGACTTATTTCCACTGTATAAAAACTCAGGAAAATGGAGTAGCACACAGCAGAGTTATTGCGGTGTAATTAATGAAATATTAAATAAATATGGTGATATAGTGATACCCCATCTTAATGCTTCTATTTTTATGTGTTACCATGTATATTTAGTTCTGTTTTATTAAAATGAGATGAAATTTTGCATTTATATATAAATTTTGAAATTTAATCTTCTCAGTGTCCGGTGACACCTTACAGTGGAAAGAGTATTCGCCTGCCCCACTCACAAGCTTTAATCCCTACTGCCATAAGTGGTTTCCCTAGTCTGACAGGAGTGAGCACTGAGCATTGTTGGGTATGCCTCTAAGCTTAAAAAGGAAGCAAACAATCACTCCTATCCTCACTCTAATTATTCAAAGCATATTTTTTTTCATGTTTTTATTTTGGGCCACATCCAGAGGATCTCAGGTTGTCTATTCCTCAGAGATCACTCCTGGAGAGTTCTTTAGACCACATGATGTGCCAGGGATCGAATCCATTTGGTTCACTTGGCAATCGCCTTAACTGCTATACTGTTCTCTGGCCTCTCAAAATATTTATTTTCCCCTAACTGCTGTTACAGCTCAAGATGAATATCGGGATCCTGAGCTTCAAGACTCAGTCTCAAGGACACAAGTACGAGCCCAGAAAACCAAAGCACCCAAAGGGAAAAAATATATATGTAAGTACACTAACCACAGATACTAGTATTGCATCTCCATGAGCCCATGAGATCCTTGTTCTGCATATTTTCCTTGTCTTATTCTATGATTGAATTCACTTATGTATAGACAGGAAAATGAAGTAGCATAAAGCAGAGTTAATGCTGTGTAATTACTGAAATATTAAGGAATTATGAACAATAACCCACTTTAAAAGCTGCTATTTTTATGTGTGACTATGTATATATATATAATTGTTATATAAAAGTGTGATGAAAGTTTACTGTGCATACCTTATAATTTTGAGAGTTAGTAGTCTCTGGGCCGGAATCACAGTACAGTGGAAAGAATATCCACCCTCCAACTCACCAGTTATGATCCCTAGTACCACATATTGTTTCCTTAGTCTAACTAGAGTGAGTTCTGAGCACTGCTGGGTTGGCTCAAAACCCAAAGGCAATCAGACAATCACTCCTTCACCCAACCATGTTTGGTTTCAAAGTTTTCTTTCTTTCTTTCTTTCTTTCTTTCTTTCTTTCTTTCTTTCTTTCTTTCTTTCTTTCTTTCTTTCTTTCTTTCTTTCTTTCTTTCTTTCTTTCTTTCTTTCTTTCTTTCTTTCTTTCTTTCTTTCTTTCTTTCTTTTTCCTTCCTTCCTTCCTTCCTTCCTTCCTTCCTTCCTTCCTTCCTTCCTTCCTTCCTTCCTTCCTTCCTTCCTTCCTTCCTTCCTTCCTTCCTTCCTTCCTTCCTTCCTTCCTTCTTTCTTTCTTTCTTTCTTTCTTTCTTTCTTTCTTTCTTTCTTTCTTTCTTTCTTTCTTTCTTTCTTTCTTTCTTCTTTCCTTTTCTTTTTTTTGTGGACTACATAAGGTGATGCTCAGGACTTACTCCTGACTCTGTGCTTAGGGATCATTTCTGGAGCATTCTAGAGAATATGGAAGACCATATGCAATTTGGGTGCTTCTAAGGTGCTGTCCTATCCTCTGGCCCTCGGTATGTTTATTGTTCTCTAACTGCTGTTACAGCTCAGGATGAACATCAGAATCTTGAGCTTCAAGACTCAGTCTCAAAGACACAAGTACGAGCCCAGAAGCACAAACCATCTACAGGAGAAATATATACTTGTAAGTATACTAAGTATAGACACTATTATTATTTTTTTCTTTTCTGGCAATGCACAGGGGTTACTCCTAGCTGTGCACTCAGGAATTACCTCTGGCAGTGCTCAGGGAACCAAATGGGATGTTGGGAATCAAACTCGGGTCGGCCGCTTGCAAGGCAAATGCCCTACCCACTGTGTTATTGCGCCAGTCCTAGACACTGTTATTAAAAGAATATTTAGTTTAATTAAATAATTTCTTCACAAAGTTGTTAATAGTTAAATTTAGGAATATAATATTTCAACACTGATCTCACCATCAGTGTCAACTTCTCCACAGTAGTGTTCTCATATTTCTCTCAGATACAATCTCCATGAAAAACATTAGGAAGAGTTCTCAGTACGCTTAGAATTGAACCTTTGGTTCATTTGCCCCAGGGCATAAAAACACTCATTTTATTTAATTTCATTTTTTTAATTTAAATTTATTTTTATTAAAATGTTTATAATACAATACGGACTGGGGCGATAGCACAGCCAGTAAGGTGTTTGCCTTGCACACAGCTGACCGGGATTCGACTCCTCCATCCCTCTCGGAGAGCCCAGCAACCTACCGAGAGTATCCAAACCACACGGCAGCCTGGCAAGTTACCCATGGCATAATCGGTATGCCAAAAACAGTAACAACAAGTCT
Source organism: Sorex araneus (assembly GCF_027595985.1). Taxonomy (NCBI): domain Eukaryota; kingdom Metazoa; phylum Chordata; class Mammalia; order Eulipotyphla; family Soricidae; genus Sorex; species Sorex araneus. The sequence continues at coordinate 49,887,094 of NC_073310.1, read as the reverse complement.
CATGGTGGAAACATTACTGGTACTGCTCTAGCAAATCAATGAACAATGGGATGTCAGTGCTACAGTGCTATAGCTTACAATACATTGCTACATTTAATATTCCAACACAAATGCTACCACTATTACACCTCCCACCACTGTATTTTGATTGTTTACACCCCAAGACCCAAAGACTGATCCCAAAGCAGAATCTAGATAATTTATTTTGTATTGATATAAATAATCCACTAAAAATCATTCAAAAAAGTTTCCTTAGAAGTGTCTGAAGATTTGACCCTAGATCCATTAGGCCCTTGAATAGGAGATAATTGACATTTTGTTAGAGACTTGTGCTAATATATATATATATATATATATATATATATATATATATAAACTTTCCTTTTTCAAGATTGGTTGCCTTTGACTTTATACCCTGAAAAATGTGATGTGCTACTCTTGGTATTTCAGTGGAAAACACTCATTTTAACATTCATTAACATTAACATTCATAAGTTATGTTTTGTAAAGATGAGATGAAATTTTACTCTCCATACATTATGATTTTGAAAGTTAGTATTGTCAGGGCCATAGAAACAATACAGTAGAAAGAGTAGTTGCTCTGCCCAGCAAACCAACTTTGATTGAAAATACTACATATGGTTCCTTGATACTGACAAGAGTGGAATTTGAGCACTATATGGTATGGCTCAAAAACTCAATCCATGCTCTGCCAGTTCAGTTCCAAAAGCATTTTAAAAAAAATTGGGGGGGAAGCCACATCCAGTGGTGCTGATGACTTTCCTTCTTTCTGTACTCAGTGATCAGCTTTAGAGGATTCAGCAGACCATAATGGGTGCCCAGGGGTTGGGTAGTGCACTTCTAAGGCAAGTACCTAACATGCTGTACTATGCTCTGGCTCTTCATAATGTTTAGTTTTTCCTAAAGTTAAAAAATCTTAAGTTTTTCCTTCAGCTGCTGTTACAGCTGAAGATAAACATTGCGATTCTGATCTTGAAGACTCAGTTTCAAGGACACAAGTACTAGCCCAGAAACAAAAATCACCCAGTGGGGAAATATTTGTTTGTTAGTAGACTACCCTTATACACAGTTTTTGAAACTCAGTGGGGTCATGTGATTTTTATTCTTCAGAGTTTTCATGCTTTAACCTATGATTAATTTCCACTATGTATAAAATCTCAGGAAAATTGAATAACACAAAGCAGAGTTAATGTTTCTTCAATTTATGAAATGTTAACAAAATATGAACACATACCCTACATTATTCCATTTTCACATGTGATTATGTATATTTTATGTTTTTAAAAATGTGATAAAATTTTACTGTATGTATCTTACAATTTAGAAACTTAGTCAGGTAAATTTTATATATTTTTTATCTTTTACATTTAATTTCAGTTTTAAAAAATAAACACTATGTCAAGACACAGTACATTGCAAAGAATATTCACCGTGTCCAGATCACCAGCTTTGATCCCAATCACATATGGTGCCCTAGTCTGACATGTATCAGCACTGAAAGATGTTGGGTATGGCTCCAAACTCGAATAGAACCAAACAATTACCCCTACCACACCCAAGTTTGGTTTCAAAGTGTATTTATTTTTTGTTTTTGGGGGCCATATCTGATGGTGCTAGGGTTTAATGCTGGCTCTTGATCAGGAACATCTGGAGGCATCTGGAGACCTAGTGGGGTGCCAGGGATGGAATCCAGGTTGGGTGCTTCTAAGTCAAGTGCCTTACCTGTGGTACTGTGCTCTGGCTCCTCAAAATGTTTACTTTCCCCTAACTGCTGTTATAGCTCTCGATGAACATCAGGGTCCTGAGCTTCAAGACTCAAGGACACAAGTACGAGCCCAGAAGCAAAAACCATCCACAGGGGAAATAGATATTTGTAAGTATATTAACTGCAGACAGCATTTAAAAAAAGAATTTTAAAATTTCATTATGTAATTTATTTATCAAGTTATTGATAGTTGAATTTAGCATTATGATGTTTCAACATAAATCTCACCATGAGTATGAACTTCTTTCCAGCAGTGTTCAATATTCCTACCACAATGCCTATAGAACACATAGGGAGAGTTCTAAGCAAACCTAGATTTGAATTTGCCATATGCACCTGTAATTCCACTTTTGGGCATCTACCACCAGGACATAAAAACCGTCATGTAAATTTTATATGGGCACTGTTACTCATGGCTCCATTCAGTACTCTAGATAAGATTAAGACACATTTTTTCATACCTCCATGGGGCAATGATACCTTTTCTACATATTCCTCATGTCTTATACTTTGGTTTATATTTAGGTAATTGTAATCACACAGGACAATTGAGCAGCACAGTGTAGAGATAATGCTTGTGTAGTTAATGAAATAATTAAGAGGGATGGAGCCATAATACAGCAGGTAGGTAGTTTTCCTTGCACATGGCTGACCCATGTTCAATCTTTTGCATCCAAGAACCCCAATATGGAACCCCAAGCACCACCAGGAGAAATTCCTGAGTGCAGAGCCAGTGTGTGACATAAAAAGAAAAAAAATCAGAAATAATTAAGAGTGTTCGAACACTTATCCCATTCAGAAGCTTCATTTTTGATGCAAGAGTCAGTACATTTAGATAGATTTATTAAATATGAAAGCAAATTTTACTCTTTCTGCCTTATAATTTTGAAAGATAGTAGTGTCAGAGCTACACTGACAATACAGTGAAAGAGTATTTTCCTGCCAAGCTCACTTGCTTATTTCCACGGTACCACATATGGTTCCCTGAGTCTGACAGGAGCGAGCACTAAGTACTGTTGGGTATAGCACAAAGCCAAGGCAATTAAACAATCCCCTCTGTCCCCAACCAAATTTTGGTTTCAAAATGTAATTATAATTTTTTTTGGGCCCATATCTCAGTGTGTTTCTCAGATTTTAATCCTGAGGCTTCTCAGGGATCTATCCTGGAGCATTCACCAGACCATCTGGGGTGCAGAGATTGAGTCTGGGTAGCACACTTCTAAAGAAAGATTTATGCCTGCTGTATTATGCTCCGACCTCCAAAATGTTTATTGTTCCTTAAATGCAGTTATAGCTCAAGATGAAGATTGGGTTACTGAGTCTCAAGTCTCAGTGTCAAGGACACAAAGACAACTCCAGAAACACAAACCACCCGGTGGAGAAATGCTTGTTTGTAAGTATACTATCTGCAGACACCTTTTTTGCATTTCCATGAGGTAATGAGATATTTATTTTCCGTATTTTCTATGGCTTAATCTATAGTTTATTTACTTTTATTAATGTCCATTTAGAAAAATAGAGTAGCATAAAGCAGAGTTAATACTGTGTAATTAATGAAATGTTATAGAATACTGAACACATACCCAATCTTAAAGCTTCTATTTTCATGTGTTACTATGCATGTTTACTTATCTTATATAAAAATTAGATAAAATTTTGCTGTATATACATGTAATTTTGTCAATTATTTGACTCAAGGCCAAAGTAAATATACAGTGGAAAGAAATATTCACCCTGACCCGCTCAACTGCCTTAATCCTTACTGCCATATATGGTTTCCTTAGTCTGACAGTCTGACAGCATTGAGCATTGTTGAGTATGGCTCTACACACGACAGGTCACCCCTGTCCTCAGCCAAATTAGGGTTCAAAGCATTTTTTCCTTGTACTTTGGGGCCACATCTGAAGGTGCTCAGGGCTTTCTTCTGTCTATGTATTCAGAGATCACTCCTGGAGAGTGTGGAGACCACATAGATTTCTCGAGATTGAAGCCAGTTTGGGTGCTTCTTGGCAAGTGCCTTACCTGCTGTACTGTGCATTGGCCCCTTAAAATGTTTATTTTTCCTAAATGCTTTTATAGCTCAAGATGAACATCGGGATCCTGAGCTTCAAGTCTCAGTCTCAAAGACACAAGTACGAGCCCAGAAGCACGAACCATCCACAGGGGAAGTTTCTGTTTGTAAGTACACTAACCACAGGCACCAATATTCATCTTCATGAGGTCATGAGATACTTGTTCTGCAAATTTTTCATTTCTTTTCTATAATTGATTTGTGCTTACATATACTCAGGAAAATACAGTATCATAGGGCAGAGTTAATGCTGTGTAATTACTGAAATATTAAGGAATTATGAACAACACTCCACTTTAAAAGCTATTTTATATGTAATTATGTCTATATAGTTATGTTCTATAAAGGTGTGATGAAATTTTACTGTATGTGCTTTCTAATTTTGAAAGTTAGTAATATCTGGGCTAGAAACTCAGTAGAATGGAAAGATTACTCACCCTTTACCTCAGCAGTATTGATCTCTAGTACCACATATGTTTTCCTTAGTCTGACTTGAGTGAACTCTGAGCACTGCAGGGTATGGCTCAGAAGGCAAAGGTAAGCAAACAATAACCCCAACACCCAACTAAGTGTGCTTCATAGTCTAGGTTTTTTTCTTCTTTTTTTAGAGTGACATCCAGAGGTGCTCAGGGCTTCCTCCTGGCTCTGTGGTCTAGGATCATTTCTGGAGCATTCTAGAAAATATTGGTCCCTGGGATCCAATTAGGTTTGGTTGATTCTAAGGAAAGCTCTTTACCTGCTGTACTGTGCTCTGGCCCCTTGACATGTTCATTGTTCTCTGACTGCTGTTACAGCTCAAGATGAACATCAGGAGCTTAAGCTTCAAGACTCAGTCTCAAGGACACAAGTACGAGTCCAGAAGCGCAAAGCATCCACAGGGGAAGTTTATATTTGTAAGTATACTAAGTAACTTTCTAGTCACAGAACATTTATCAATGAATGATAGCCATCTCCATTCCCTAATGGCAATTATTTTGCTTCCTTATAATTTATATAAATGTATGAGGAAAGACCTGAAAATTTCTATCTTCCAAGCAATAAAACAGAAAGCTGTTGATATCTGAGGGATCTACTTCCCCATTCTTGCCATGCCCAAGCACCATAGTCCCTTGAGGGAACCCAAGGAAGTGAGGACAATTGAGGTTTCAATGGTACCTGCCATTTTCCTGAGGAACTCTGCAGCTCAGTCCCCCTGCAGACTGCTCTCAGTGTTGGAGCTGGAATTCTCTGCTGCCCGCATGCATCCCACTCCACACCCAAAGTAAAACATCAGAGACAAAAACTGGATCTCAAGAAAAGTACCCACCTTAGCCACTCTGTAACCATCTAGGGGCTCAAAGATATAAATGATTTGGGGATATATTTTAAGGACATATATTTTTTGACTAAACTAAAGACACCCTACTAAATGGGAGAAAATATCTACATCAGGTGAAGGGCTAATATCCAGTATTATCCATAAAGCACTCACGAAGTTCAGTAACAAAAAACCCAATAACCTACTTTTTAAAATGGGGTGAGGAGATGAACAGAAGCTTTCCCTGAAGACACACTCAACTAACAGACATATGAGAAAATGTTAATCATCATTTCTCATCAGGAAAATGCAAATACAATAAGAAACTCTCTCCAACCAATGAGAGTGGCATATACCCAAATATCTGGGGGTAGGGGTGGGACAGTGTTAGTGGGGATGTGGTATAGAAGGAATTCTCATTCACTGTTGGTGGGAATGTCCTTTGTTTCTGCATCTTTGGGAAACAGTGAGGAATCATCTTTTTAAATAAGAACTTGGCCAGAGATAGCAGAGGTTAAAGCACTTGCCTTGCATGAGGCTGACCCCAGTTCAATTCCTAGCACCAAACATGGTACCCCAAGCACCACCAGGAATGATCCCCTCATATAGCCATGTATGCCTGAACCCCACCTATATTTTTTAAATTGTGCATTTTCTCTATCTTAGCAATTTGTTGGCACCTCAACCTGAATGTGTACTCTCTCCAATTAGCATCTTGCTAAATAAGACTAAATTCCTTCACTTAAAAAATTAGTAGTTGAATTTATGACCCTGTAATCCCAATTCTGTATATCTATGCCAAAAAATTTAAAGCATTAATTTAAAAAGATGTCTCACACCTATGTTTATTGCAGTGTTAGTGCAATAGCTAGGATGTGGAAACAACCTGATATCCAATGACACATGGCTAGAAGGGAGGGGGGGTAGTATACAATGTAATACTATGCAGAGATTTTTAAAAAATGAATCTTGTCATTTGCTGCAGCAGTCTGGATGGAACTGAAGGGTATCATTTCCATGTTCACTGTATCACTGTCATCCCGTTGTTCATCGATTTATTAGAGCGGGCACCAGTAACGTCTCTATTACACTCAGCCCTGAGAATTTAGCAGCCTCTTCTTACTTGTCTTTCCTAACAATTGGAGGCTCTTACAGGGCCAGGGGCATGAGACCTATTGCTACTGTTTTTGGCATATCGAATACGCCATGGGTAGCTTGCTAGGCTCTACCTTGTGGGCGGGATACTCTCGGTAGCTTGCTGGACTCTCCAAGAGGTAGGTATATATATATCTGTTACTGTATTTGGGATATGAATACACCACGGGGAGCTTGCCAGGCTCTCCCAAGTGGGCAATAGACTCTCGGTAGCTTGTCAGATTCTCCAAGAGGGAGAACTAGGCTATTAGATGTCGCTTGGGAGCTTGGTTTTATAGTCTCTGGATGTTGGCCATTGATGGGATTACATGACGCCGGGGGCAGTCTCTGGGTGTGACTGCCTAGCTACTGGAAAATGGGGGATGGGGTGGAAGAGGCCCAGTCCCGATCTGAGCAGCCTTGGAGATCTCAGCCCTGGGTCCCACACAGCTGTGTTCCTCTGCCGGCTCCGCCATGCATGAGGCTCGTCCAGATGTGTTGAGAGTGGCTTGAGCATGGCCGTGGATGAGTTCTGGAGGTCCTCAACTGTCGAGGATTTTTATGACATAGATTAAATAACATAGATATTTCCACGTTAAGTGAAATTAATAAAAGGAAGAATAAACACCAGATAATCTCACTCATCTGTTACATACAGAGAAACATATGGGAATGGACAGTATCTAGTGAGGATAAACTTCCCCTTTGAGTGTAATGCTAAGATTATTAAATATTGGTAAGAGTGGAGAAAGAGAGGGGACAGATTAGACTATAAGTGACACAAGTCAGAGATGGATGATCTTGAGCACCTTGGTGGTTGTGAAGATATATTAACTTTGTTTATCAAACCCATGAAAGCTAACATTATTGTAAACCATTTTACAAAATGACAAAAAGCAAAACAAACAAACAAAAAACCCAGAAAAAACTACCAGGGAAATAGTCAAAGGGCTGGAGTGTATGTTTTGTATGCAGGACATCAGTTGGATCCCTTTTACTGATCCCTGTCATCTCCCAACCGCAGCCAGAAGCAATCTCCAAGAAACAAGCCAAAAAAAACAAGCCAAGTAAAAGCTTCCCGACTGACATCCATCCACCCCTCCAAAAAAAAATGTTTTTAAGTGCTTAAGAAAGGACATAAACCTAGACCATTTACTTCTTACTTTCATGTCTATTCTATCACATCAAGCTAAGGGATCTAGTTCTTACAAATCTGTTCATATCAAGGTTACTACTTACCTGCATCTAGTTTCTTTATAAGTTTATGCAGCTGTTGTAATGCTATTATGTTAAGTATCTGTGTCCCTCCTAATTTCTATGTTAAAATCCTGATCTCCAAGATGCTATTATGCTTTGTGGGGGGCCACACCCAGCACAGACATGTTTATAGACATGTTTGACACCCCAACTATGAACAGGATTCTTTAGTTAATTGGTTTGTTTATTTAAAATGTCTTTGGATATTTCTTATCTTTAGCCCTTAATACTGTACCCACCATAGTTGGTACTCAATATTTGTTAAACTACTTTCCCTTCTAAATTCCAGTTTCGGTTGCCACATTTCTAGTCACCTTTCCCAGCATCTGATATCCATCTGCTAGCCTAGGCCTCTTGGGCAAAGTTCTTTTGGGTAATCCCACCCTCCAAACACACATGTGTTTGGTTTTAACATACTTGCTTGTATTCTCTGATATACGTTCTCTGTTCCTCTTGGAGAGCCCGGCAAGCTACCGAGAGTATCCCGCCCACACACAAGAGCCTGGCAAACTCCCTGTGGCGTATTCAATATGCCAAATACAGTAACAATAAAAGATCTAATTCCCTTGACTCTGAAAGAGCCTCCAATCATTGGGAAAAACGAGTGAGGAGAGGCTGCTAACATCTCAGGGCTGGGAAGAATGGAGACGTTACTGGTGCCCACCCAAGCAAATAGATGAACAATGGGATGATAGTGATACACAGTGATAAAGTGAAGTATACTGAGTACAGACACAGTTTTAAAAGAATTTTAAATTTAATTAAGTAACTTCTTTGCAATAGTGAGAGTTGAGTTTAGGAATATATTGTTTCAACACCAATCTCAGCACCGGTGTCAACTTCTCTCCAGCAGTGTTCCCATATTTCTCACAGATAAGGTCCTGG